>NW_021703779.1:98349272-98406537 GCF_005190385.1 Monodon monoceros | reverse complement strand
TGGAGCACCAGAACCTTTCAATCCCTCTGTACCCTAGGCCACACTTTACTGTTAGGCCTTACAAAAGAAGCCTACCCGATGAAAGGGCATTGGTAAACATTTCCCATGCAGAGCCCTGCAAAGGGAAAGAAAAGTCATTCTCTTGTAGAATCTATCACAGTTTGTTGACAGAATATATTCCTCTAGGACCCCCTCCCTCAGTTTTTCCTCAGAAAACCATACTGTTTATTGTTGCTCTCTTTGTCATCATCTTTCAGTGTCCTTTTTTCATTTCCCTGCAGTACCCTGAAACCTTCACTGCCCTTCTGCAGCCTGTCAGAATCATCTCCTCATTGGCTAACACTGCATGCTACATCGATTCCCATTTCTTGGCCTTCCACTGCCTCTGCTTTGCCTTCAGCCTGTTATCCTTTGTTTATTGTTGCCAAACTGCTTTTTCAAGGTTGAGCTCCAATCTTACCTCCTCACTGCTACTCTGACCCTCTATCCTCTCATCCATCTTTGAACCCAATTTAAGAACAAATGTCAACAGACTGTTTCAGGATTGCCCATATTCCCTTCCCAGTAAGACTGTAAATCCTTGGAGAGCTGAGTCCATGTCTTTTATTTAAAAGACACTGTGCTCCACACTGTGAGGCATAGGACAGGGGATCAATAAAGAACTTTATCAATTTAGAGCAGCATCATTTAAATGCTGTGTGAGAACACATGAATGGGTGGGAGATGCTTGTGTCAAACAAATTAAGTTAAACTTGTGGTTCTGTAGCATTTTCTTTCACTCAGCATTCACGTAACATTTATGGATCACCTCTACGTGCCAGGTATCATGATAGATTTTGGTGATTCACAGATGACTAAAAATGGCCCCCTGCCCACAAGCATCTCCTTATCTGGTTAGACAACACAGAGGTTAAGAAATGAATATATTACTGGGTGATAATTGCTCTCATGGAGGTATGCCATGGAGGTGCCATGACAGTTCAGGAAGGCTGGCCTCAGTCTGCCTAGGTGTGGTCAGGGAAGGTTTCACAGAGAAAGTCAGGCATGAGCTGACTTTTGAAGGTGGCATATGATGTGAGCCATATTCAGCTTATTGGAGACATTGAATCCCAACTACTTGTGAGATTTCTGACCCATCCAAAAGTAGATAACTCATATCAAACTCTAACTTGATGGGAGGTATATGCTTTCTCTTTGGAGGTAATTAGGCACCTCTTAGGCCTTTTAGTAACTTCAGTGCAGGAAAGCACCGTGCAGCACGAAAGAGTTCTTGCATTTCCAGAATCTGAGCAACCTGGCAGAACAAGGCCCTTTGGATTAGGGGCCAGTTTAACATAATAGCTGTCTGAAGTCTTCAAAGTCTACTTGTAAAACCAAAGTGGCAGTCTGACCACAGTGTATGCAGTATCTAAGGTTCCTATTGCTTGGCTAAACTTCATTACCCTTATCGAACATCTCTAATGCTAAATAACCATAATCCCTCCTTTGTCTAAGAATAAATGTAATTACTGACTGTACAAGGTAGGGGAAATGAAATTGCCTTAGCAAGCTTCCACATGCCACCTCCAAGCTGAAAGAACACAAAACTCTATTAATTCTTAACTTATTTCTTGGCTGCACACATTTCCATACACCGCCTATGTTAATGTGTGGAGAAAGTGTGCAATTTATAACAAGTGCATACTTAGAAGCATTGCTAGGCAAGCAACATTTCAGAGTTTAGCTGCACAGGCAGGAGGCCTGAGTTCATACCTCTAAACCTTGGAGACTAACACCCTACATACTCTGGAGGCAGTTCATCTTCTGTTGATATCTGCAATTGGCTCCTGGGTTCCCAGAAGCAGCAGGACAATCAAGAGAATCCAAGGAGAAGCTCCAGTTTTGGCTGGACTTCTGGGAGAGCAGGTGGTTGGGAGTAATTAAGGTCTGATTCCTGGCAGCCTCTCACCAACGTAATTAGGCGCCTTCAACCACTAATGAATCTCACGTGCATGTTGGGCTATTGAAATCATCCAAGAAAGCCTTGGCCACAGAGACATCTTGCATCACATTAAGGAATGACCTGCTGGGCTCTCTGTCCCCAGAGCTGTCCAGTCCTTACAACTGAGGGCATTTTTAATCACCTGCAAATTCAGTCTAACTCTTGACTCGGGGGCCAGTCCTGTCTGAGATAGTGGGATTTTGAGGTGCCCTAGGGCAATAGCTTGTCATCGTAAGCATTATATTTGGTCAGGGTTTGACCTCATCTATCAGTCTAACAATTCAGATTCTTTTTTGTTCTTGTGACAAAGAACTGTTCTTGGACCCCAGCCCTTAGAACTGGGTTTCTGTGATAGATGCCTGGCCCTGAATCTTTCAGGCCTAGGGTCCAGCCTTGTTCTTTCTTTAGCCCTCTTAGAAACTGGAGTTCTGCCCCAGACTTGAGCCCATTGGATTTCCTCTCTGCTAATTGCTACCAGACAAGAAGTTCCTGGATGTCTAATGCTGTGTCCCATCTATCTGCCAGACAAATCAGTGGCTTCCTTCTTCCGGATATTCCTCATGCTGACCTTCTTACCTCAACCAGCTGTCCCATTCTTTTAGCTTTGTGTCAGAATTCCTCCCAAGGCCACTTCTCAGATCTCTAGACCTTTGAGTCCTTGTGCTTTGCTCTCTTTCTTTTTTGAGTGCCTCAGCACACAGGCACTTTATCTGTTTTCTTTGCCTCTTAGTAGCTCTCATCACCAGTTATCTCTTGGGATTCTTCTGTCTCTCAAAGACTGGCTAGGAAATGAGACAGTCTTTTCTGCCCACACATGCTTGTTGACCTCAAAGACAAGTCCACAGGTCCAGTTCACTTTAAGACTTGTGCTTTTAATCATGGAGAAACCAAGAGGGGACATTATAAAGGAAAACAGTTATTATAGTCCTTCTCTGTACTTGCTAACACCTTGTTGGTATGGTACATTGATTTATGCCCCTTTCTTCTGTTTGTCCCTGCTTTTTCACCATATTTCCTATTCCATCTTCCCTGTTTTGTTCCATCAAACCTTGCTTCTGTAAAAACCCTTTAGCTTACAAATTTTGTATGTTCATCCATTCAGCAATTTTTGAGTGCCTACTATAGGCTAGGAGCTGTATAGACACTAGGAATATAGTGTTGAACAAGGAAAGTCATGCTGCTGCTATCATGGAGCTTGTGTTTTAGTTAGAGGGAGATTAGTAATGAATACATTGAAAAGTGTGTGTGTGTGTGTGTGTGTGTGTGTGTGTGTGTGTGTGTGTGTGTAAGAGAATATCAGATGCTAGTAAGTGATATGCAGCAAATAAAAGACAGTAATGGGAGAGTGGCCAGAGCCTATTTCTGATTTTGTGGTCAGTCTGCTTTTCTCAGGAGGTGAATTTTAGGCTTAGAGCTGAATGACATAAAGGAGACAGGAATGTGAAAATCAGGAGGAAGAACATTCCTAAAAGAGAGAACAAGTGGCACAAAGGATTCCAAGACAGTTACAAGTTGGTGTTTTTGAAGGGCATGTTGAATGAAGCACAGTGGATGAACGGGAGGAGAGCGGTATGAGTGAGGTCAGAGAAGTTGAATCAACAGGACTTGTTCATGGGCTGGATGCTAGAGGGTGATGAAGGGAAGAGTGGATCAAGGGTGAGCCCTAGATTTTGGATTGGCTATTGTGTATATTTGGTAATACTGCTTTCTGAAATGGGGAAGAGTAGTGAAGAATTTGGAAAGTGAGAGAGAAAGAAAAAGACTATTCTTTCTCAACGTTTTAAGTTTCAGAAGCCTATCGCATATGCCAATGCAGACGTCAGGTATCTTCCTTATATTTAAGTCCATGGGATTGTGTAAGATTACCTAGAAGGAGTGTAGATACTTGAGAGAATGGCGCCTAGATCTGAGATCTAAGGCTTTGTATCCTTAAGAAGTCTAGCAGAGGAGGATCCAGCATCTGAGATTGAATACAAGCAACCAGTAGGAGGAAAACCAAGGGCATAGCATCAAGAAAGGCACATGAAAAAGGTGTTTTAAAGAGAAGGGAGTGGCTGACTGCCAAATGCTACTGAGAAATCAGATGAGAGAAGAACAAAATTGGCCATTGTTTTTCACTACATGAATGTCAGTGATGACTTTGACCGTAATGGTGTCAGTGGCAGAGTGTGGACAGAAGCCTAAATGGAGTGGGTTGAAGAGAGATTGGGTTGTGAAGGAGCTGAGACAGAGGGATACATGACTCTTTGAAGAAATGGTGCTGGGAAAGGGACCACGTAAGTGAGCACATGTAGAAGGGGTGGAAGGTTAAGACATTTTTTTTTTTTTAAGTGAGAGATGCCAGGTCATGTTTGTATGCAGATAGGGATAATCCAGTTGGAAGAAACTGAAGTTGCAGGAGAGGGCATCATTATAGGATGGAAATTCTTGAGTAGGTAAAATGGAATGGGATCCAGAGAGCAAGTTGTCAGGTTTAACCATAGGAAGTCTGTCTGAAGATCCAAACAAGGCAGAATACAAGGTGATCTCTTGTCTCAAATGGATATTGTTCATTCATTTCTAAGCCCCTAAAGGTCATACACCCCTTAGCAGTGATCTCTGCGGACATTTGCTCAGGACACCTCTTTCCAGCATCTCTTATGGGGACTTTCTGCAGCATCTACCTTACTGTGAGTTGCCTGTGTGTGCTCCAGGTCTTAGTCTGTTCTGCAACTAACTGAGCCCTGGCTCTCTAGGCTTTGAGCACAGAAATCCTAGGGCTTATAGACAATCATGCAGGGCCTCATAGGCACGGTAAAGAGTTTGGGAGTTAGGTTTTGGTTTGTTTGTTTATTTCAGTTTTACTGAGGTATAATTAACATATAACATTGTATATGTTTACGGTGTATTGAATACAATGTGGTGATTTGATACATGTATATATTGCAAAATGACTACCACAGGAGGGTTAGTTTACACCTCTGTCTTTGTGTGTGTGGTGAGAACACTTGAGATCTCCTCTCAGCAGCTTTCAAGTACAGTATACAAAATACAGTGGGAAGACACTGGATGGTTTTCAAAAGGAAATTAAGTTTCATTTGAAGACAAGGACTCTTGCTCTTCTGTATACAATAGATTGGAAGGGGCAAGAGTGGAAGCTGAGGAGAGCCCGAGGGAGACTGTTGAAATATTTTAGATGAGAGATGGTGGGACTACGAGTGTGGTGGCAATGGAGATACAAGTAGATGGATGTGAGAGTTATTCCAGCTCAATGCTATGATTTGATAAAATGTTACTCCTGCTTAAATGAAAGGAAAATGGATTCACTGAAAAGAAATAAGCACGTAATTCAAATTTTAGTTGGTAATACATCACAGTGAGATCATTATGTGCTAAGGAAATGACCTATATAAAAGCACCTGGCACATAGTAGGTGTTCAACTTAAAAAAACTGTCTTAAAATTTAACTTAGAGGGTGAAGAGTTGCCCTGTCGTTATGGGGTACTTTGAAGGACCTTAAATATAATCTCAAACCATTACTTTGGAATATTTCAAATTAATGGATACATTCCAAATCATTAAAATAACTGCAAACTCATTTCCAGCCCAGGCGTCCTTCTGCATGGTCGTCTTCCAAAGGATAAGCACACACACACATAATCATTACAATTGAGTCTGATCATGTATGCACGCTGTAGCAGGTGTAGCAAGGGTTCTGCCCATTTGTAATTCTGTCCTTTGGTGTTTAAAGAGTAGTGTGAGCTTTGCCTCTGGCATTGAGACATTACCCATTCATTAGGACCGGGCAAACCAAGTTGTTTATATAAGAAGAGATCCAAGTATTGGATCTGGGAGAAAAATCAAGGCTATCTGGCTTACACAGCATGTCTATGGTCAGACTAGGATTGACATTTCTTTAGTGGGTGTTTGAGGGACCGTCTAGCAATAGTAGAGGCCTTGTGTTAGGAAATATTAGGAGATAAGGCAGGCAAAGTTGGGTGGGGACCACATCATGGAAAGCTTTTTAGCCCTAACTATTGAGTTTGGGCTTACTCCTGGTCGCAGCAGGGAACCACTTGAAATTTTAAGCAGGAGATTTTGAACATGATTTTTTTTTTCAGCTTCCCGAATATAGGGTTTCATTTAGCACCAGGGAGATAAAGTTCCTTGGTGGGCCTTTTATAGCTCAACCCTGGTGGCTGCTTGGTATATTTTCTTTCTTATCAAGCCTCATCCCTCATTCTGTTGAAGTCAATGGTCACTTACTGAATTCCTGTCATGTGAAAGGCACTGTGCTAGGCACTTGTTTGTTGTGTGTTTAGTAGAGATCTTATGTCTAAATCCCTAGGCAGCAGGAGTTCTGAAAAAGTTATCTTGAATAGGGGTTTATACCTTTAAATGCTCAGCTTTAGTTTTTCTCTCTGGGGATTATTTATTTTGTGGTTCAAGTGATTAACCCAGGGCTGCTAGATCCTTCCCATGACTCTGTCACCGCTGCCATTATGCAATGTCATTTCCTTTGCCAGTTCACTATTGCCTCTAGGATCAAGTCCAAATGCCCTGGCTTGGCTTACCAGCCTCTTCACAAAGCTGGCTTCAACCAGCCTTTCAGTCTTATTTTTTCTACTCCTGAACTCTCACCCCCAGGTGTTTCACATTCAGATCCCTTGGCGTGTTGAGACTAAAAAAGATGCAGTATCGAGCCAGATTGCAAACTCCTTTTATTTAAACATTAGAAATTATTTCCAGGCAGAGACCATGTATGGTTTGCCTCTATCTCTCTTCTTCCATCCAGGGCCTCACTGAGTGACTGGCAGATAGGAGGTGGCCAGTACAAGTCAGGTAAATGAATGTGTGCACAGAGAATTCAAACTCATTCCTGTATAGCCTAAGCCACACAGAATCAGGATAATGAGTCTGCCAGAGGCCAGGGAGTGCAGTGCAGTGGGCAGAGAAACGGGGAGGATGTGTGGGGAGAGCCTGAAAGCCAATGGGCAGAATTTTTGATTATCTACTGTTTTAGATCATCCGCCTCACTGCTTCCCTCCATTGCTGTGTATAATTGAGAGCAAGGAATGGACCTTCTGGTTAATTGGTTTTTCTGGTTAACTCGTAGTTGACTGGAAAGTTTTCTTCTTTTGGAGAAAAAAAATCCTCTCTAACATGTACTGAATATTGTTTTCTCTCAGTGCAATATAAGGCCAAAAAAACCCTTCTTATGATTCAGGAACCGTCAACATTGTATTGAACAAACACTCCTGTATTAAAAATCAGCATTTAGTAGACTTCCATTAGTCTGTACTTAGTGCGGTGTCCCGTGGAGGGTACAAAATGAGTCAGACCTACAGAATGGACTGGAGCCTGGCAGAGTTCTTTGGGGAGGAAATCATGGAGGAAATAGGTCCAATGCTTGAGGCTTAGGTCACTGAGAATGGAAGGGACAGAGATGCATTCCAAGTTGTGCAAAACCTGAGTGTGAAGTAGCAAGACACGAAGAGCAGGTTGCAATCAGGGATTGGAGGACACGAGCTATCGCTGCGGAACAGAGATCTAGGGAGATCAGAGCATTCGAGGAGAGCCTAGTGCAGGAGCAAAGCTGGAAAGTGTGTTAGGAGGTTAATTTTGGATGGCTTCTAATGCCAAGCTGAGAAATGTGGACTTTATTCTGTAGGCAACTGGAAGCTGGGAAAGGACTCAATTAGATCCTTCGTTTTAGAGGATCACTCCAGCAGAAGTGTGAAGGATGTGTTTGAAGGGAGACTGGAGCCAAAAAGAACCAAATATATGGCCGTTTCAATGGCCCACTCATTCACCCATTCACTCGCTCACCCATTCATTAATTCATTCAACAAGTATTCAGGTAGCATCAACTTGAGCAAGGCACTGTTCTGGCCTGGAGGAGAAATGGCAGGTTAAAGGAAGGCTAAGCTAACAAGAGTGAATGAGAAAACGGAAGAAAGAAATCAAGGGGACGGATAGAATTTCAATGTTATACAAGTAGAAATTGGGTCAATTCTAGCTTTCCATTTTGTTTTCATGCTGAAAGTTTGAGTTTCAGGAATAGGAGTAGAATTCTCCCTGTGGCATATTGAATGCCTCTGCCTGAGCAAAGCATGGGGCAAGGCGCTGGTTTTGGGGTAACGGCCAGAGTTTCCTTTAAGGCTCCATATCAGAAAGCATAGGATACATCCTTAAGCAGGGGGCAAATAGGATTCATTTTAAATCCCACCAGGACTTTGGGAGTAGCTTGACTTAGGTCAGCTATTACATTCTCATTCCCTTTAATTTGCGGCTGGAAGGGGCAGCATAACTGGAACATCTGCAGGTACTTGTGGAATATCTGGTGGAGGTCTAGGGTGAGGACGACAAAGTTGGCCTGAATTAAGGAGGAGGACAGTGTTCATTGGTTTAGATTCATGGGTACCAGATTGACAGAATTTGGTTTTTAAATTTTGGGGGTGACATAAAGAGAAGGGTAACTTTGAGGGTGTTAATACCATTAACTGAATACCTCTTTCCACTTATTTGTGTCTCTTTTGCCTTATCAGCCAAATGAAGTGGTTGAAATAGATCATCTCTGTGGTAGGGAGACTAATAGTGCCCTAAAGTTTTGTCCATGATCTAATCTATAGAGACTGTAAATATGTTATATGGCAAAGGCGGGATTAAGGTTGCAGATGGAATTAAGGTTGCTAATCAGATGACCTTGAAGAGATTATTTTGGATTATCTGAGTGGACTCAATGTGCTTACAAGGGTCCTTAAATGGGGAAGAGGGAAACAGAAGAGGCAGAATCAGAGAGATGGCATCATGGGAAAGACTTGACCAACCTTTGCCGGCTTTGATTATGGAAGGGGCCACAAGGGAAGGAATGTAAGCTGACTCTAGATGCCGGGAAAGGCAAGGAAAGGGATGCTCCCACAGAACCTCCAGGAAGGAATGCAGCCCTGACCACACTTTGATATTAGCCCAGTAAGCCCTATTTTGGACTTCTGACCTCCAGAACTGTAATACAATAAACTTGTGTTGTTTCAAGTCACTAAGCTTGTGATTATTTATTCCAGCAGCCATAGGAAACTATTAAAAACTTAATGACTTAATTTCTTCAGATATCCCTTAATCTAAAAGTTATTAACAGGGATGCACATCTTAATCACGTATTGCTGTAAAAAACATCTGAGCCCCATTCCCAGAAAGTTGGATGCTGTAGAGGTGAGGCATGGCCCTGCTACCTGACTTCTTAAAAGATCGACAGGTGATTCTGACATACTCCTCCTTTTGAAAATTACTGTAGTCTCTCCCTGAATGTCTGTTTAGATGAGAAGAAAGAGCCCAACCGTAGAGTCATATAGTTATAGCTACGGAAATCGAGGTGAAGAACGAGCATGAGAGATGGGCCGTGAAACCTTGACGTTGTAACCTAGTTTTTCGTTTTCATGCCTTAGCAACCTGCAAGAGAATCCCTTGAGTAGAAGCTGCCTACCTGCTGTTCTCATTAAACAACAAACATTGGTGCAGCAAGTTTTTGCTAGGATGTAATTATCTTAAAAATCCTTTTCTCCTTATCTTTGCAAAAAGCAAATGATATTGTCTTACATTACAGCATTTTCTAGGTCAGGACATATTAAAAAAACAAATCTGTGGGTGAGTCATTTGCACATATTTTCAGACTTGACACTCCATTGAAAGCATTCTGAGATCATGCTTCAAAGAACCAGTAACCAGCATAGAGTTCTGTGAAGTCCCTTTCTTGAACAACTTTTATTCCATACACTTAGTAACCTTAGATGGTTATTAATATTAAATTCTTCTCAGGACAATCCCCAGTACATTTCTTTCCTTTAGTGATGGTCTCATTTTAGAACCTGTTTCTGTCAATCATTTCTTACTTCCTCTTAAGACCTTATTTTTCACATTTAGACTTCTTTGGCAGCTGGGCGTTTTCACGACACCGCAAAGATATTTAGACCTTTTTATTGCATAGTCTCTTTAAAGTGAGAGAAATAGAGAAGTGGGGCAGGAAGGATGAAAAAAAAATGGCAAGTTCTAAAGTAATCCTGTCAGACTTCCTTTTGGTTCTGGTCCAGGAGCATGAGACTCGGGTCGGCCAGGTAGGAGCATCGGTGCATCAGCCCATCAGTTGGACAGCCTATGGCCATCTGTAGATCCTCAATGCAACGGCTGGCAGAGACTTACTGGTGGGGCAGTGAGGAGTGAGACCTTTGGGTTCAAGGAGTTAAATGGGATTTCTTGTGAAGACAGAAGATGAGGCTGAGTACATAAGGGCTTTGCTGAAAATGAGGGATAACTGCAGTGATTCAACACTTGTTTTAGCTCATTACCACAGGAGAGTGACAGTCCCGGTGGCAGCATATAAAGCAGGGGAAGTGGACCAAGTTAGAGCAAAGGAAAGCAGGCCTTCTCTATGCCGGCACTAAAGGAGCTTCTGTCATCATAATCTGTCTGTGACATGCAAGTGAGGTCACTTCACATCAATAATGCATGATGGCTAAGAGGGAGGAAAACAAGCTTTCACATGCAGCTGGGACCTGAAATTTTGCACTGTATTAAAATATATTATGATAGGATGGCTCCCGTACACTTCTATGGGATTGCTGCCACCGTGGCTCTCCTGGTATCTGCTTTGTCTGAGTCCCTATTTCATAGGCGGACATAGCCCAGCTATACCAATCTTATCTTTACAAGCCATTAGGAAGCCATAGGATATGGGGACAGAGTCACAGGGAATTGTGTGACTTGAATACCAGCCATTGTTCTGACACCAGCTAATGGTGTGATCAGGAAGATCGTTTAAGTTCTCTGTGAATGGGTATGAAGATACCTAATCTTCTGGTGCCTTAAAGACACATCAAGGATTAAATGGGATGTGAATGACTATGAATGTTCTTTAATAATGTATAAACCTATATATAAAAGATATCTAAACCTATATACATGCAGGGTGTGATGGTTATCATGCATAAGGCCTCTCCTTCTGGACTAGGTCTATTTCAGCCCCAGAACAAAAAGGACCTTCCAAATAAGTGAACGATATCATGGATAAATGACCTACATACAGAAGCATAGAAGCATGGCAATGTTGTCATTCCCTATAAATAATCACCATAGTGAGCGGCAATGGCTATCTCCTTCCATTGTTTTCAAAGGCTTGTTCTGGTGCCTTGTGTGGGTAGAATCTGAGTCAAATTTTAAATGATGACTAAGTAATTGTAGCTCTTCTCAATGAGTACCATTTCCACAGGAATAGTGTGTTCTTAAAATTTTTAAAAGGGGGCGAGCACTTCTGCTTCTGGACAAGATGGAGAAACAGGGACCATCCTCCCACTTCAAAGAATAAAACAATAGGCAAAATAAATGAAATGATGGCTTGTGAGACACTGGACATCAGGCAGTGAAGGCAGTAATCTCCAAGGCAACCAAAGCAACCCCTGTGATTGTCCTATATTCCTGCCCTGAGAGAGCTTCCCAGTCACGTTGCAACGGCCCAGTGTACTCTCTGTGTTGAGGAGATGGAACTCCTCTGGGAGTCCAGGGAGTCCAAGGCAGCTAGAGTTTGCAGGACAGTGTAATAGGGAAGAAACAGCTAGCTATAAAAAGAACTGTAGAGATGTGTAGATGGTCCTCTTTGAGTATTGAGATGAATTCAGATCAGCACTTGTGTAGGAAGAAATTACCTAAGGCTGGGGAAAGGAAACATCTGAAAGAACTAAAGTTAATAGTGCTTGGCATTTACACCGACTTAGGAATAGTGCCAATTCCTACTGGCTAGGCTGGAAAAACCTCAAGATTTATGAAACACTGGGTAAAGTAAACATGAGGATTTCAATGGAGTAGTGGAAATAATTATCCCTAGGCTGAACACTGTTGTGATCCCACCTAACAAATCTTAGCAGCAAGACCCAAAAGGACCAAACCGTTTTCAAGTAACTGCATCTCAGAACAAAGCTCAAGACATACAAAAATATCAAGCACCCAAAAAGGAAAAATAATCATAACACCTGGCATCCAATCAAAAGTTACCAGTTATAAAAAGAAATTGGAAGAACTTCCCTGGCGGTCCAGTGGTTAAGACTCTGCACTTTCACTGCAGGGGCCATGGGTTCTATCCCTGCTCAGGGGACTACGATCCCGCATGCCACACGGTGCGGCCAAAAAAAAAAAAAAAAAAAGAGAGAGAGAAGTTGGAAAATTCAATTCAAAATGGTTAAATTGATCAATCAAAACTGAACCAGAATTGACACAGATATCAGAATTAGCAACAAGGAAATTAAAACAATTATGACTATATTCCATATGTTAAAAAACTTAGACACAGAAGTTGAAGACATGGAGCCAAACTGAACTTTGAGAGATGATAACTATCATATCTGATTAAAAATACACTGAAGGAGGGGCTTTCCTGGTGGCGCAGTGGTGAGAGTCCGCCTGCCGATGCAGGGGACACGGGTTCGTGCCCCGGTCCGGGAAGATCCCACATGCCGTGGAGTGGCTGGGCCCGTGAGCCATGGCCGCTGAGCCTGCACATCTGGAGCCTGTGCTCCGCAACGGGAGAGGCCACAACGGTGAGAGGCCTGCGTACCGCAAAAAAAAAAAGAAAAAAAAAATACACTGAAGGAGATTAATGGTAGATCGTCCAACATTGCAGAAGAAAGTATTAGTAAATTTGAAGACCTAGCAGAGCCAAGTATCCAAAATGAAACACGGTGAGAAAAGAGAATAAAATACAAATGAACAGATATCAGTAAGCTATCTGACCATGTCAGGCAGCCCAATATGCACATAATTTGAGTCTCTGAATGAGCAGAGAGAAGGGGACACTGAAAAAATATTTGAAGAAATAATAGCCAAAAATGTTTCAAATCTGATGAAAGCTATAAGCCCTCAGATCTAAGAAGGTCAATGAATCCCAAGCACAACGAATGTGAAGAAAAGGAAACAACTGCATATCAGAATCAAATGCTGTAAAATCAGTGGTAAAGAGACAATCAGAAAGCCAAGGAAGTCACGTTATGTACAAAGAAAGAAAAATAAGGATTTTTCACCAGAAACTGTGAAAGCAAGAAGATAGGAGAAAAACATCTGTAAAGTACCAACAGGGAAGAAGAAAAAAAAAAAAGCAGACAACTTATATCTCTATACCCAGGAAAATACCTTTCGAAAATGAAGGTAAAATAAAGACTTTTTCAGATATACAAAAGCTCAAAGAATTGATCCCCAGCATACTGTTACTATAAGAAATACTCAAGGAATTACTT
The DNA here is from genome assembly GCF_005190385.1 of Monodon monoceros. Classification (NCBI taxonomy): domain Eukaryota; kingdom Metazoa; phylum Chordata; class Mammalia; order Artiodactyla; family Monodontidae; genus Monodon; species Monodon monoceros. The sequence goes on along the minus strand of NW_021703779.1, from coordinate 98,393,301 downwards.
CAAGCAGAAAGAAAATGATACCAGATGGAAATCTGTATCAATACAAAGGAATGAAGAGCACTAGAAATGGCAACTTCATGGGAAAGTATAAATATCTTTAAGATATAATTCTTCCAATAAAAATAATTTTTAAAATGTACTATGGGCTTTATAACATACGAAAGTAAAATGTGTGATAACAATAGTACAAAGGTCAGGAGGTGAGAAATGGAGGGTGATGTTCTTGTACTATACACACAAACTGGTATTACTTGACAGTAGACTGTGCCATGTTTAAAGATGTGTCATGTTTAAAGATGCTACAAACCCTAAATCAATCATTAAAATAACAAAGAGTTATATCTACTAAGCCAAAAAAAAAGCAGTAAAATGGAATCATTAAAAAACATTCAAGGAATCCAAAAGAGAACAAAGAACAGATTGACAAATACAGAACAAATAACAAGATAATAGACTCAAACCTAATGACATCACGTTATCACATTAAATGGAGATGTTTTAAGCACTCCAATTAAAAGACAAATATTGTCAGATTGGATGAAAATGCAAGACACAAGTACAAGCTGCCTACATGAAATACACATTAAATATAAAGACACAAATAGGTTATCAGTAAATGATATAAAAATACCTCGCTAACGAAAAACATTTTGCCTGTAACATGCTAATCACTACCTGAGTGGCTATATTAATATCAAAGCAGATTTCAGAGCAAAGAATATTACCAGGAATAGGGAATGTCATTTCATAATGACGGTGGAGTCAATTCATCAAAAGGACATAAAAACCTAAATGTTTATGTACCTAATCATAGAGCTTCAAAATATGTTAACAAAAACTGATAGAACTGCAAAGAGAATAGACAAATCCACAATTATGGCGGGAGATTTCAATACCCCTCACTCAGTAATTAATAGAGCAAGTTAAATAGAAAATCAATAGGATTTAGTCAACTTGAACAATACTATCAATCGACTTGACCTAAATGACATTTATAGAATATTCTACCTAACGACAGCAGAATTCACATTCTTTTCAAGTGCATATAGAGCATTTACCAAGATGGAACACATTCTGGGCTAGAAAACTACTTTCAACAAATTTAAAAGGATTCACGTCATATGAAACATATCCACTGACCACAATGGCATCAAAGTAGAAGTCAATAACAAAAAAGTCTCTGGAAAATCCATAAATATTTGGAAATGAAATTACAGACTTCTAAATAACCCATGGATGAAAGAATAAATCAAAAAGGGAATTAGAAAGAATTTTGAACTGGATGAAAAATTTTTTAAAAATTCTAATTTGTAGCATAATACTAACACAACAATTGGAGGGAAATTTATAGCACTTAATGCCCATGTTAGAAAAGAAGAACGATATTAAGTCCAAGATCTAAGCTTCCCCCTTAGGAAACCACAAAAAGCAAAGCAAATTTAGCTAAAATATACAAAGGAAAGAAAATAATGGAGATCAAAGTAAAAATAACAACAAGGAAAATCAATGAAATCAAAACCTGGTTCTTTGAGAAGATCCATACAATATGTAAACCCCTAGCCACATGGATCAGGATTAAAAAAACAGAAAATATATAAATTAGAGTATCAGGAATGAGAGAGGCAATATCTGTATGTATTATATAGATACTAAAAGAATAATAAAGAAATCATGAACAACTTTATGCCAGTAAATCTGATGACGTAGATGAAATTGACAAATCTTAAAAGACACAAACTACTAAAAGCTCATGTAAGAAAAAATAGATAACCCGAATACACATATATCTAGTTTTTATAAACTGAATTTGTTCTTATAAACCTTTCCATATCCAGATGGCTCCACTGTGGATTTTGTTGAATATGTTAAGAAGAGATAATATCAAGCGTATAGAAACTTCCAGAAAATTCAAGGAGAGGGAATACTACCCAAATTTCTGCATGAGGTCAGCATTGTTGTGATTTCAAAAGTAGAGAAGACATTACCAAAAAAAATACTACAGACCTACATCCTTCGTGATCATAGATGCAAAATTTCTAAACAAAATGTTAGCAAATCAGATCGATCTGCAGTTGGTTGACTCTGCCAGGGTGGAACCCTTAGATACAGAGGACTGACTATAAGGTGCTTGAGCATCCCTGGATTTTGGTAACCACTGGGGGTCCTGGAACCAATCCCCTGTGGATACTGAGGGACAACTGTATGAAAAAATGATAATACATCATGACCAGATGGAGTTTATTCCAGGAATTCGGGGTTAGGTTACTATTTGAGAAGCAATCGATGCAATTTTCCACATTAGCAGATTAAAAAAGAAGGTGGGACGAAGTGAGAGAGTGGCATGGACTTAAATATACTACCAAATGTAAAATAGATAGCTAGTCGGAAGCAGCCACATAACACAGGGAATAGCACAGGGAGATCAGCTCGGTGCTTTGTGACCACCTAGAGGGGTGGGATAGGGAGGGTGGGAGGGAGACGCAAGAGGGAGGAGATATGGGGATATATGCATATGTATAGATGATTCACTTTGTTATACAGCAGCAACTAACACACCACTGTAAAGCAATTATACTCCAATAAAGATGTTTAAAAAAACCCATATGATCATATCAATTTATGCATTAAAAACATTTGACAGAATGTAACATCCGTTCCTGACAAAAAGTGTCAGCAAATTAGGTATAGAAGGGAACTTCCTAACCTGATAAAGATTATCTACACAGCTAACATCATTCTGAAGATGAAACACTGAATTAATTTCCTCTAGGATTAAGGACAAGAATTCCAGAAACAGCTTTCCCACCAGAGTGAAGGACAGGGATTCTTTTCATTCATCCCAATATCCCCTACCATCTTGCATGTAGTTAATACTTAAAACTGATGTTTTTTTTTTTTTTCCTTGTCATGAGAACTTTTAAGGTCTACTCTCTTAGCAACTTTCAAATATACAATACAGTATTATTATTTGTTTTGAATTTTATTTTATTTTATACAGCAGGTTCTTATTAGTTATCTATTTTATACATATTAGTGTATATATGTCAATCCCAATCTCCCAGTTCATTCCACTACCAACCTCCCACCCCGTGCTTTCCCCCCTTGGTGTCCATACGTTTGTTCTCTACATCTGTGTCTCTATTTCTGCCTTGCAAACTGGTTCATCTGTACCATTTTTCTAGATTCCACATATATGCGTTAATATACGATATTTGTGTTTCTCTTTCTGACTTATTTCACTCTGTGTGACAGTCTCTAGGTCCATCCATGTCTCCACAAATGACCCAATTTCATTCCTTTTTATGGCTGAGTAATATTCCATTGTATATATGTACCACATCTTTATCCATTCGTCTGTCGATGGGCATTTAGGTTGCTTCCATGACCTGGCTATCGTAAATAGTGCTGCCATGAACATTGGGGTGCATGTATCCTTTTGAATTATGGTTTCCTCTGGGTATACGCCCAGTAGTGGGATTGCTGGGTCATATGGTAATTCTATTTTTAGTTTTTTAAGGAACCTCCATACAGTATTATTAACTATAGTCACCATGCTGTACATTACATCCCCATGACTTATCTATTTCATAACTGGAAGTTTGTATCTTTTGACCCCCTCCACCCATTTTGTCCACCCCAACTCCTCACCTCTGGCGACCACCAGTATGTTCTCTCTTTGGCTGAGTTCAGGTGTTTTTGTTGTTGTTGTTTAGGTTCCACGTATAAGAGATCACACAGTATTTGTCTTTCTCTGTCTGCCTTATTCCACATAGCATAATGTCCTTGAGGTCCATCCATGATGTACAAGAAGCCACAAAAGATCTCTTGGCTTCTTGTTCAGTATTTCCTCCACTGCATAATTTTGTTTTTCTTTATCTAGTGCCATGTCACTTGCTAGATTCCTAAACTTCCTGCAGGGCCGTATAGGAGGGGATGGGTGTTGAGGTGGGTGGCATATTTACCCTCTTTTCCGTTTACTCTGCCTTTGTTCTTGCTACTCTTCTGAACATCACTGCCTCTGCTGCTCATGCAAACTCTTTCCTCTGCTCTGCTTTTAAAACCACAAGTTTTTTCTTTTCTGCCTTTAGGTATCTGGAAGTTCCTTTTGAGTCTTTATCCTTTTTTGATCATTTCTCTTTCTCCATTCATTGAATGTTATGTTTACTTTGTCAAAAGAATCAAATCGCTTAATCTGTGTTGTCAGTAGGAATAGTGATTGAAGTATGCTATCTAGTGTAAACCATTGGTCGGTAGGGACTTCTTCCCCCACAGAAATGAATACATGTATTAAGGATACCCTGGGTGCCTCTGGGGGATGCTTTTAAAAATCTCCATTTTACTTAACTTTTTGTCTTTCTCAATATCTCTAATTCATTTAATGTTACCAACTCTTCTACGTATGTATGCTGGTCTCATACCAGCATGAAAAGCATAAATTGCTTATGTTCTATCTGTAACCAGAACTTCTTAATTTCCTTTCCTTCTTCTCATCCAACCCCCATGTTTGTTTTTTAAAATTAAGGTAACCATACCATACAGGCCATTATTTTATATAGGAGTTACTCAGTGATAGAGACAATCAAGCTCCTCTATCCCAGCTAATGGGGTAACCAGTGACATTTGCCCAAGACGTCAGGTCAATTTAATTCTTTCATTTTGCAAACAACCTTGCCATTTACATTGGTTGGCTCTGATTCACAGGTTATGATAGCCAAGGCGGTGGTTACTTCATTTGGATTTTTAAAATGTGAATGTAAGACTCTGCAAGGCAGCAAGATGTATTAAAAGCTTTCCAAGCATTAGAAGTGCAAAATGCAGTGGTACCCACATGCTCTTATAATGGCCCTACACACTCCTGTTTCAGTAACGGAAAATGGAAGAGTCCTGAAGTGTTTTTACTCCCTCTCAAAATACAAATGGAAAATTGGCACATAATAACTTTTCACTCACAGTGCAGTTCAGCTGGAAGAAAAAAAAATCTTATGTAAGAGGATTTTATTGTAAATAAAACGAATCACTGACAAATTTTTTTAAAGGAGACAGAACAAAAAGACGTTATTAAACACAAAGACAAAAAGAATGGCTGTAAAGATGACCTAGTTTTATTTGAAAGTGTCTGTAGCAAAGTTATAGAACATATGTACTGTTTTGAATGCAGACAAAGAGCAAGAAGCATTAATTTCCCATTAACCTGGTGGCTTTTTAGGTGTGTAATTAACGATCTATCATTATCTATATCTCCCTGCGCTTTGAAAATTGAGAATACGTCTGGGTTATTCAGGCCCTGGAGCGGTTTATATGAACTGTGCAAAAATTGAGGCAAAAAAAAAAAAAAAAAAAAGGTTTTGACTAGAGCAATATTAATAATTTTCAGTTCTTCATTTCACCATGTGTGTGTAAACAGCCTAAGCCAAACAGCTGTACCAAATGCATTTCTGGAAACATTAGTGGACTGAGAATTTGTATATTTGTACATTTGTATATTTTACATGAAAATGTCATCTGATTTTTGAATTAAAATGTTAACAAAAATTTCAACTCAAAAGAGGAAAAATCTAATTTGCTCTCGTGTTATTTATGATGAATAATTAAGGCAATTGAAAGAGTTATGCTTTCTGAGTTAGAGACAATCTCTAGGCTGCTTCATGAAACTAGAAATTGTTCCAGAAATATAGTAAACTAGAACGTCGAATAGGGTCTGTCCCTAAAAGACAGGAAAACCTTGCAGTTCTAGCTTGTGCAACAAAGTGTCTTAGCCTCTCTGCGTATAATTTTCTGAATCTGTATACATCGAGATGATGTTACAGGGAATGTGGAGGATTAAATGAGGTAATACGTGAAAACCCCTGGCACGTAGTAGTGTTTGGTAGATGAGACTGCTCTTAACGTTACAGTAAGGTAGGGCAGAAGAAAGAATGTTGAAAGCCTTAGAAACACTATTATGTTTGGCCTTAAATACTTTTTTTTATTTGATTGAAGTATAGTTGATTTACAGTGTTGTGTTAATTTCTGCTGTACAGCAAAGTGATTCAGTTATATACATATATACATATATATATATTCTTTTTCATATTCGTTTGCATTATGGTTTATCACAGGATGTTGATATAGTTCCCTGTGCTATACAGGAGGACCTTGTTGTGGCCCTAAATACTTCCTCTCTATGTTGAAATGGTAAAAGGTGGTTAGGTATAGATCCGAGTGTCCCAACAATGAGGCTTTTTCTTAGAGACTCTGTAGCAGAGCAGGCAGCTTGAAAGTACACTGGTTTTCTCTGTAAGGAATGCAGATACATATTCTCGTCTTTCCAGCCCTTCTTTGCTGTCATATCTAATTTGGTAAGAGTTTATTTGCTTCTCAAGTCTGGGCACTTTTCAGTTCTTTCTTATTAAAATAAAGGTTTCCCTTGCTTTTTGAAAGTTTGCTTTATGCCATTTCCCTTTGATGAAAGACCTACCTTCTAGGAAAGACTTACCTTCGTACCTGTTTTCTCTAACTGAAAGGAATCTGGAGAGGATTTTTGCTTTTAGGAAAAAAGGTAAAAAGCAAAAATAGCGTTCGGCGTTTGTTTTACAGCGAGTGCGTTTGAATTGTGGAGGTCTACTTATACACAAATTGTTTTCAATACATACAGTACTATCCAATCCACAGTTGATTCAATCCTCAGATGGAAACAGCAGATTCAGGGGGCTGACTGTAGGACTTGAGTATCAGTGGAGTTTGGTATCCATATCAGGTTCTGGAACCACTCGCCTACAAATGCTGAGGGGCTGGCTGTATGTGGGATATGACAGGTTGTAGAAAATGGAAATACCTTGGTATGTTGAAGCGAACCCAGGGAAACCACTTAGGTTGTGCAGCTCTCTAACATCACTTTAGTTTTATTTCTGGTATAGCTCTTATGGTAGCATGCCTTGGGTCTTTATCATTTGCGCACATGTCTGAATTCTCCACTAGATTGTAAGATCTTTGGAGGCAGGGTTGGTGTTTTGTTTTGTGACCTTCAGAGCTTGACACAGGGCCTGACACACAGTAGATATTCAACAGAAGTTTGTTGATTCCCGAATTTACAGAGACTCTCCTATTTAAGAGATACCATTATGTTTTTACCTGTCAAATGAACAGATCTTAAGAAGAATGATAATACAGGGTATTGGTGATTGAGCAAGGGAACTGTGTGGCTATAGTATTATCATCAGTGTCATTATTATTTTTAATGGCAGCTGAATATAAATCAGGCAGTGTTCCTGGAAAGGCATTCTGATAACATGTTTAGAAGTCTTAAACATTATCATGCCTTTTTACCCTTCATTTCTAGCATTTTTTCCTTTGAAAATAAATGATTGTTATAATTTAGCTGCAAGGACGTTCATAGCAGGTTTGAATATAATAAAAGAATCTAAACAACTTGAATATCTAATAAAATGAAAGTAGTTATATAAACTACGTAAGAGCTATACGATGAAATGCATTATGCAGCTACAAAAAACAATGAATGTAGAACCACATTTATTAAGATAGCAATAATCTATCTATACCAATCTGTATATACATGTTGAATAGCCATAAACCAAAGTGTTAATATAGTCAGTACCTGTTGGGGGATTGGTTGTAGGACCTGCTATGGATACTAAAATCCCCAGATGCTGAAGTCCCATAGTTGGCCCTCCATATCAGTGGTTGTGCATCCATAGATTCAACCAACCCCGGATCATGTAGTACTATATGTATTTATTGCAAAAAATACACGTATAAGTGGATCTGCACAGTGCAAACCTGTGTTGTTCAAGGGTCGACTGTACAGTCATCCCTTGGGTACCCACTGGGGATTGGTTCCAGGGCCACACCCCCCACCCCATGGATGGTCAAGTTCCTGGCGTAAAATGGCATAGTATAGTCGGTCCTCTGTGTCCATGGGTTTTGCAACCATGGATACCTGGGGCCTACTGTAGTGTTTATTATTGGGTGGTATAATCACATATGTTTTTCATTTCCTATTATTTTGCTCATTAGTGTCCTATAATTTTTCTGAAGTGAATGTGCAGTACTTGTGTTAAATTTGTTTCTAAATGAATACAAGGAAGGTAGGGGAAATGCTTGAACAAATGAATAACTACAAAATACTTATTAATAATTTCATGCTGATTCCATCCCTGAGGGGTAAGCCCCAAGTCACTGAAGTGCAAATGAAGATATGAATTCTTTAAAGGGTGATAGAGGTCATCCCATTTTTTTCCCCTTTAAAGAGAACTGACATGGAAATAGGACCCCGTTTCTCATTTTGGATAAATAAAACCTTGCAAGAATGTAAGTAAATATGTGGCACAAATGTTACTGAACTTATTCTTCAGTAATTAACAAAAATTAGTATTTCTCTGTTATTTGAAAATGCACAGTGATTTTTAAAAAGAAAAATATCCTTAGGTAACCAAATTGCCTTTTTTTTCTGTAGTGAATGTCTCTTTTTTTCTTGAGATATGAAAGTCTGGTTTTAATATGAGAATATTTATGTAGAAACAATCAGCATGGCAATTTGACTCTGGCCTCCTCAAAACACGTACACGCGTCCTTTGTTTGCTGAATGATTTAGTCTACTGATGTCTTTGTAAAGATTTGAGGACTATTGCTAAGCCTATAGTGACAGTGCCAAATTCCTTATTAAAAGATAAAACTGCACTATTTCATTTTCCAGAAATACCACAGAATAACAGTGTTTAAGCACTTTGGCATCTGCTTTAAAGCAGATCTGCATTAGTTCTTAAGAAGTGAGAGTTTCAAAGGAATATAATTGCTACTGCCTGAGGGGAGATGGTTTGTGATAAGGGAGGAAATGGAAGACACCTGTAGTGGGGAGACTACTACAACTGGAATCCTGCTCTAATATTTATCTCTTCGGTAGAAGCCAGTATAAGCTAGGTCCATCCGGATTTACGTACTCGAGTGCCCAGTGGATTTTATTATAAGGTGATTTGCTTATATAGTAGCCTCATGATGGGGATTTTAAGGGCAAATTAATGTTTGGAAAAATACAAATTTAGAGCATTGTACTCCCTTTCTGCATTTTGCTTCCATCCATCTTTTCCTTTCTCCATGTCCTTTCTTTCTTTCCAGGCTTTGATAATACTGGCATTAGCATCAATTGTTGTGTGACTTACAACAACCATTGGTAATGCTAAGGACATCAATTTGTATTTCCATAGGCACTAAGTAGCCTGCAGAATCCAAAGACTTATGAAATAGGCCTAAAGAAAAACTTAGGTTTGAAACTGTCACATAATGAAAGCAAATGTATTTTCTCCTTGAATTATTAAAATTATCAGAATAATTATCCTGTCTTATTATTTTTCATGGCATTTACTACCTCCAGTCAGCTGCTGTTAAATTTTTTTAAATTTGTTATTGTCTTTCTCTTCCTACTAAAATGTACACTGCATAAACACAAGGAATTTGTCCTCTGCTGAGTCACCAGTACTCAGAAAGTTCCTTGCACATAGTAGGTATACAATAAAAATCTGTTGAATTACTTTGGGTTTTCCATGTTTTCTCTTATGGATAGTATTAGGGCTATACTTATGTTTGTGATTGGACCATTCTTTTAAAGTTCGATCAATATATTCACACTATGATCACTTTGTAAAAATTAATTAATTTTGTATTGAAGTTTAGTTGATTTACATTGTTGGGTTAGTTTCAGGTGTACAGCAAAGTGATTCAGATATATATATATATATATATAATATATATATTCTTTTTCAGATTCTTTTCCCATATAGGTTATTACAAAATACTGAGTATATTTCCCTGTGCTATACAGTAGGTCCCTCTTGTTTATCTGTTTTTTTGTTTGTTTTTTGGCCGCACCGTGTGGTTTGTGGGATCTTAGTTCCCCAACCAGGGATTGAACCCCGGGCCATGGCAGTGAAAGCGCTGAGTCCTAACGACTGGACTGCCAGGGGAAGTCCCTTGTGTATCTATTTTATATATAGTAGTGTGTATATGCTACTCCCTGATTCCTAATTTATCTCTCCCTTTCCCCCTTTCCCCTTTGGTAACCGTAAGTTTGTTTTCTATGTCTGTGAGTCTGGTTCTGTTTTGTAAATAAGTTCATTTGTATCTTTTTTTTTTTTTTAGATTCCACATATAAGTGATATCATATGATATTTGTCTTTCACTGGCTGACTTAATTCACTTAGTGTGATAATCTCTAGGTCCATCCATGTTGCTGAAAATGGCATTAATTCATTCTGTTTTATGGCTGAGTAGTATTCCATTGTATGTATGTGTGTATATATATATATATATATATATATATATATCACATCTTCTTTATATGTCCTCCCCCATGTCCTCTGCTTTATCTCCTCTCTGAAGTACCTAGATAACTCTATCTGATGCACATTTCCTGAGTTGTTTTACAGATACTAATACCCTCATCAAATGGAAGAAGTTAACTACTGGACGATCATGAGCACATAGCCCCCAGACCTCCTGGTGCCTAAGGAATGATAATGTTAACCCCTGTGACACTGCCCTGTTACCTCAGCATCAACCAATCAGAGAATTGTGAATGAACAGGTCACACACCCTGAGACTCCCCTCCCTCACCTGGCCTTTAAAAATGCTTTCTTGAAACCCATCAGGGAGTTCAGGTATTTTGAGCGCTAGCTGCCTTGGACTAATTGTTTGGAGCTCTGCAGTAAATGTTGCACTTTCCTTCACCACAACCTGGTGTCAGTAGATTGGCTTTAGTGCGCATGGGTGAGCAGACCCAAGTTTTGCTCGATAACGACATATTTTGGGGTGGCAAATTCTGCCCCCTTACAGGCACAAGTTTGCTTAGATGAATGAAAACGTAAAGGGATTTATTGTCATTAAGGAGGCAAATCTGTGATAACCAAGTGAAATAAATGCTCTTCTTACAGAGATGTACCTGATGCGTAGACCCAGCCAAACAATTCTGAGGGAGGCTTTATTTCATTTTAGACTGAGTGAAATGACTTGCTTGAGCCTTGATCTCCTGATTCTCCTCTAGTATCTAATTCAAGAGTCTATACTGCAATGCTCTATAATTCAGAAAGACTTTCCATCACTAGAAGCTCTTACTGCTTTGTGTGGAAAATTCCCACTAGGCCTCTGAGAGGATCCAGGGCATTTATTCATCCATCAATCATTTTAGTTTACTCTCAGTGCGAAATTGTGCTTCAAGGTAATAAAAATGAAAAATCCAGCAAATAATAAATAATCTACACCATAGCCAAAACCTGTATCTCTGGCTTTGAAGTGTAAAAACCGGAATTTATCTGAATTTCATGGAATTAAGTACCTAAAACTGAAATCAATATATGTCAAAAAATTTAAAATGGCACCAAAAATCAATTCAATAATTGTACCTGAAGCCAAACTAGAGAATATGTGAGGACATTAGAAAATGTTAACTCCAGAGGTACGTAACAGGGAGAGTGGTAGAGAAGGAAGGGAGAGAGAGCAAAGAGAAAAGTGAGTTGGAACCATGTTCAGAGAACAAACTTTTCAACTTTGTCATTGGCTAGATAATACAATTTGAAGCAATAACTTTGTGGCTATTACTGATAGATTTTTTTTTTTCCTCTGTCTTTTTTCATTCTTGCTGCCTCTTCTTCTAAGGACAAGCTGAAGTGCAACATCACTAAGAGGAGCAAGAGGTATTTGTTGAAAAGTTGGAGGTGGGACAAGGAAAGAGATACTCTCTATCCTGCCCAGAAAGTGAGACATTGCCTCAGGTCTCTAAATGTTTGAAAGCCACATTTATGTGGCAAGGTTTGAATAGACTTTCTTTGGCTGTGTAAGAAATGCTGTTCTCTTAACCAGATATTTTTCAGCTCATCTGACATTTATTACTTAGTCTGACATTATTTCAAATACTCAGAGGGAAAGATGAATGTGGGATCCAATTCACAAAGTGCTCTTGGAGGAATGGAAAGGCATTATGACTTTTTCCTAGACCATTTTAGTGTTGATTTTCTCTTCTTGCTTTTAAATCAGCCTCTGGTTATTGAGCTCACTCTGCTCCCAGTAGAATGATTTATTTTGAGTTTCATTTTCAGAAAGTGACCAACAATTAAATTCTCCAGTGTTTGATGGCTTAAGTATGGCAAAGCTGCTGGAAAGGACGCTTGAGACATGGAGAAACCACATTGGAAAGTTCAGTGTGGTACTACGTAAAGCAAATTGTTTATAACTCAAGTTCATGGCTCCCAATGATTGGATCATCCCCCTAGTGTTCTTCTGTACTCTTTCCTAGACAGGCATTTGATCATTAATTCAGGAAACATTTATTAATAAGTATCAACTGTTTATTAGGAAACTGGAAATACAGAAACGAATAATATGCCACATCATCTCACAAGGAGCTGATGGTATAAGGAAATATAGAGAAGGAAACCAGCAATTACAATGCAGTGGAGGCATATAAAATGGGGTTCTATGGAGACACATAGGAGGTCACTTAACTCATTCCCATTGGAGGTTTAAGGAATAACATGATGCTTCAGCTTGTAGGGGAGCAAAAATAAGTTTCCCTCTATACTTCTAGGTTCTTGGCTTAGACCCACCCTGTAATATAAGACAGATGAATGGGAGCAAAACAAACAGAAGTTTAATAACACGTAGAACTCCTGTATTTATACATGGGAGATACCCAGGAAAACTGAGTAACTCTGTGTAATGGCCTAAGCCACCATCTTAAATACCATCTCCAGCTAAAGACAAAAGAAAGATGTTATAGGAGGTTAACAGGCAAAGCTTAGTAAAGGAGGATGTGGCTGCTATAATGCAGATTAAGGTGGCTACTCCATTGATTAGAGTTTCTAGAGATTTCATCATCCTCTTTTTCCTGGTAAGGAGAGGGAGACACCCTTACAAATGGAGATTTCCTTTATAAATATAAATGTCTCTTACAAACCAGCACCTCCTACTGGGTTTTCAGAATTTCTCCTGTGTCTACTGTTTATTTTTTCCTTTTATTTCCATTTTTTTAAAATAAATTAAAGTATAATTGATTTACAATGTTGTGTTAGTTTCGGGTGTACAGCAAAGTGATTCATACACACACACACACACACACACACACACACATATTGTTTTTCAGATTCTTTTCCATTATGGGTTATTACAAGGTATTGAATATAGTACCCTGTGCTATACAGTAGGTCCTTGTTTATATGTTTTATATATGGTAGTATCTGCTGTTTCTTAAAACTAATCAGCTCAAACTAATGCTTATGACAAGGAGGCACATTTTGGGGTGCTATATTCTGCTCCCCTTCAAGGTGAACCAGAAAGTTCAGAGTGAGCAGGATACTCTAGGCAGAAGAAACTACATATGTGGAAGAATGAACATATACAGGGAACTGCCAATACATTATATGACTAGAGGGTAGGGGATGCCTTGAGGGGATAGATAGATGGAAATGAGGTCAGAGAGGTAGGCAGGGGTTAGTTACATCATGCAGTGTCATATGCGCTATTCTTGGGAGTTTGAAATAAAGTCACAGATCTATTTTATTTCCAGGGGTGTTTCTTTGTAGGTTTTCCGTCATCTAGGCACCCTTTTTTTCATCTAGTTTCCCTTGTAGTTGTTGCCTTTTACATAGTAGTTACTTATTAAAGCTTCATGGACTTTGAACTTCCTGGCAGGCCAGGTTGACTGAAACTATGGCCCTAAAATAGAGCAAAGATAATGAGGTTAATGAATCTGGATTTGAAAATGTCCTTTGTGTCATTAGCGCTAGGCCCCAAGAAATAGAAAACCTGCTCTATTGAAGTTTCTGTTAAGGGATGGAATGATGCTAGTGAGGTACTGCTGATTTCGGGCTAGGCCTTATGCGTGCATGCCCTTCTTGGTGAGGCTACTCCAGATCCTGGGTTTGTGTCTTAGTTTTTCAGAATAGAAACTCATTTTGATCAGTTTCCCCATACTAGTCAAAAATCAGACAACTCTGATCTTTCAGACGCCCATTTTCTTAATTTATGATAAGAACAGTATTCAGCAGTATAACTGGTGTCAATCCTTTGCACGGGGCACGCTCTCCTGGTTGGCAAGTTCACTCTAGAGATGAAATGTTATGTCGGAATATTACTTTGTGAGTATGGAGTTAGAACAAAGGGAATCTGATGTTCCCAGGGGACATCTTCCTCAAGCTATGGTGGTATGACAGTTTGTCCTTCCCCACTCCAGAAATAGTCCTCTCTAGAGAACTGGTATTTGTTTTTTTAGAATCAGAGCACTGATTCTCCTGGACAGAGCACACTGACATTTTCTCACACTTTGGCTCTCCCTAGAATCCATGCAAACACTCTCCCAGCCCCGCTTGTTATGACATTGCTTGTCAGAGCCTAGCTTGCATTAATCATAGTTTAGTCTGGCTGGAAACTAAGATGACATTGGAAACTGATCAGCAGCACATTTGCGCACCATCTCTTAGGATGGAAAGAATTTCTGTAGGTGGCCTGCTTTATGCATTACTTTGTTTCACTTTCAGAAAGTAGTTTCCAGTTTGATAGACAATCATTGGGAACTACCCCATTTTGAACCTGTTGCATCCCTTAGATCCTCGTGCTAACTTATTCCATTAAGAGTCACGGATTGTTAAGCAGGAAAAGAATGAAGAGTTCCAGTTCAATAATTTGTGAACACTTTTAAGGCCACTAGCATGCTTTTTGACAAATGTGATTGTACTCTGAATACATATAAAAATATTAAAGCGTGTATCTGAGGGAACACTGATCTCTTTTTATCATCTTCTCATTGTACAGATGCGGAAACAGATGCTCATAGAAGGGGAGTGATTTGCCCGGGATAAGCCAGCTGGTCAGTGGCAGGTCCAGGACCAGAAGCTAATCTCCTGACTCCTAGTCCAGTGATATTTTTACTCCATCACTTACTATTCGTGAAACATGTAAAAAGACAGGGATGGAAAAGCAAACTGATGCCTGCATTGAATGACTTCTTGAAGGTACTCACCGACAATTCTAAGTAGACAATCCCCATTGACAACTTCAAGCACTCTTTTGATGGGGAAAAAAAATGACCAATGGGAGGGATCATTTTTGCTGTTGGAAATTTCCACCAGTGCCTCTGTATACCAATACACTTTCTGACCTTTTTTGTTATTCAAACAGCCTACTTTGGTGCCATTTATTTGCAACCACATCCATGCTTTAAAAATGCATGTTAAATATTATCAACAGAAACAGAATATTTATAGAATATTGTCAATATAAATATAGAATACCTCTGCCAGAAATCCTGGGAAAGTTAATATAGCATGCATGCAAATATTTGTGCAGAGACTGGTTGTTGGGAGTAGTGTCAGGATATTTTTATTGTTGCATGGGAACAGTTTGAGCTGGATGGTTTTTGAATGCTTTTTCCATATCTGAGAGGTTTTATTTTTCCTTAGAGCTTGTAACTTGAGCTGGCGCTGATGTCCAAGTAGGACTGACCCTAGAAGATAGGTAGATTGTTCTGAGGAACAGTTTGGAGTTCCCCTTGTGTACA
This sequence comes from Monodon monoceros, assembly GCF_005190385.1. Lineage (NCBI taxonomy): Eukaryota > Metazoa > Chordata > Mammalia > Artiodactyla > Monodontidae > Monodon > Monodon monoceros. The sequence goes on along the minus strand of NW_021703779.1, from coordinate 98,377,763 downwards.
GTGGTTATGTTACCCTGTCTGGCTATTAAGTCAAAAAGGGAGCTGTTAGATGAGCTCTTGGATGTTTGGTTTGGGTGAATGGCAAGTTTTAGTTCCTATTTGGGGCTCCATGTCTGCCTTTGGAAAATGAGAGGAGGACGAGATTATCTCTTAGGTCCCTAGCAGTTCTGATATGACATAATCATCTGATTCTTTAATTTATTAGGCTAATACTGAGCAGTTGATGGTTGTTCAGAATCTATGAAAGATCTAGCAACTAAGCTGTGGTAGCTGACTGTGCCAGTATTTCTAGCTCTTGCTCCTCAGCCCAGGCATGTACCCTTTCCCCAGGCTCCACCCCTCTGGCTCGTGAAAATGACTACCTGTGAGTTTTCCATAGCGTCTGTAGCTTCTGACTGTTTAATGATCTAGGAAATTCTCCTTGACTACCTACTGAGGTCCAGGTACTGTCCTACACGTTGAGGACACAAAGATAAAAGTCCCCATCCTCAAGTGGAAGAGAGAAACAAGCAAACAAGTAGCTGGGCAGTGGCAACCCATTGTGATACGTGTTCTGGGAGTGCATGAATATGGGGCTCCTGGGGATAGAGAATAGTGTACAGCCGCATGGGGGGTGAAGGGTGTTGGTCAGAGTTTGGAGAAGGAAGTGGAGCCTGAGGTAAACTTGGAAGAGAAGGTAAAAGCCAGGTGAGGTGGAGGTGGCGGAGTATTTCAAGTAGAAAGTGCAGCTCAAAGACTTGCTGCAAGAAAAAATGTTGTGTATACAGGGACCTGTAAGTGATTTTTTTAAGTTAGCCAGTTTCTGTAAGTAGTCAGCACTTTGGAGCACCTAGCTCTATGCTTGATCTTGGGGTAGATTAGAAAAGTACAGAAAGTTTGTAAATCACGTGTGGCTTGTGTTCCAAAATTTTGTTTGTGAGTCAGCCGTTTGGAATGTGGAATGCATTTTTCCCACAGAAAACAATGGTCTCCATGGTAATGAGGTTCCCAGGCCAGCCCATAAAAGCCTATGTAACCCATAATCTGAAGGATCATGCTGTATTAATAATACCATAGATGTTAATGACCATGTAAAGCTATGCTTCTGTGGGAAAATCCACTCCCTGTTTCAACCGTGGGTTCTAGAAACACTCTCTTTCCCAGTGAAGCTTCAGAAGTGTGTAAAGAAACCCTTGCTTTGCCATCCCTCCAGGTGGTAAACCAGTGGGCCCAGGAATTTTTTCAGCTCTAGGTTATTACCAGTGTCTCTTGGAAATTGGGAGAGGATACAGCAGGAAGAGGGATGCAGATAAGCAATTCAGCAGAAAGCAAAAGGGTGTGGGGAAGAAAAGAGAGACAAGGAATTGATCATTGATGTTAGAGAATAATCCCGGTCCCTGTCCCTACCCTACTACCCCTGTCTCTCCCCCCTCCCCCCACCATGGAGGCAGGCATGAAAGCAAAGCTGGGATACTCTGACCTAGCTCAGGGTGGGACTAGGGACTGAGGGAAGGAATTCGCACTTACTGAGTTTCAGGATGCCTCAGGCATTTTACACACACCTTTTTTAATCCTTAAAAGGAATATCTTATTATTCCTGTTTCCTGGGGAGGAAACTGAGAAGCAAATAAAAGACTTGCCCAGGGTCACACAGCTAGTAAGTAGCAGAGCTGCAAATCATACTCAGATTCTATGAAGCCCCTACAGTGTACGTGTTTATTAGTAATATCTGTAAGTTGGGATATTGTCTCATTTAATTGCTGAGAAAATTAAGGCAAAAGCTGTAAGAGTGATTCTTTCAAAATACTACCACTAGATAGAGATAGCACCACCAGAAGAAAACAATGGTATCCTGACTCAGTCCAGTGAAGTTCACGGCATGGAGTACCTACTGTGGGCAAGGTAATGCCTTGGGCACAATGGGTAGTACATGTCCCTTGAAGCCACGAGCTTACTGTTTAATGCTTTTGTATTTAAATGGCTCATCCTAGTAGACTAAGGCAGCCTCTAGTGAGTGCCAGAATAGAGACATGACACCATACATTAGAAGAAGATGGAGACTATAATTCTGACTCAAGGGATCTGAGGAGGCTTGCGAAGGATAATGGTGGTAAGTATCTGAAGTTGGGCCTTGAAGGATTGATAGCAAGTGATAGATGAGCAGACCTGGAGAGAAGATATTCCAGGAAAAGGAGCCAGACGAGCACATCACAAGCATAGTGCCATTTTACTGTGCACTTAACTTTGTGTTAGGCGCTGGCTATGTGTTTTATGTACATGATCTCATTTATTCCTCACAGTAATCCTATGAAATGGGTACCATTATTATCCTCATTTTATAGATAAGGAAACTAAGACTCAAAGTAGGTTATTTGTTCAAGTCTACACAGCTAATGAGCGGTAGAATCTAGAGCCTACAAACTTAGCCCATACACTCATCCATTCACTGGGGTGATTGTGGTAGAGTGGGAGTTCGCTTTGGACTGATTTGTGTGCCCTCCAAATCCATATGTTGAGGCACTAACCCCCAATGTGATGGTATTTTGACATGTGGCCTTTGGGAGATAATTAGGTTCAAATGAGGTCATGAAGATAGAGCCCTCTTGATGGGGTTAGTGCCCTTATAATAGATACCAGAGACCTCTCCCCACCCCCACTCCCAACACACACACACACACACACACACACACACACACACACACACACACACACACACACACACACACACACACACACACACACACACACACACACACACACACACACACACACACACACACACACACACACACACACACACACACACACACACACCCATGAGGACACAGGGAGACAGCAGCCATCTACAAGCTACAAAGAGAGTGCTCACCAGAAATTGAACATGCTGGTTCCTTGATCTTGGACTTCTAGCCTCCAGAACTGTGAGGAAATAAATTTCTGTTGTTTAAGCCTCCCAGTTTACGGTATTCTTTAAATGGAAGCCTGAGCTGACCAAGACAGAGTCTTAGAGTTTTGCCAGAAACTGGCAAGCTTGGCGGGGGCACCTTGATGAGGGCTTTGATTATTATGTTAAAGATGTTGGACTTTGTTCACTGGTTCCCCAACACCAGCTAAACATTTTTGGGGTGATAAGGTATGGTTTGCTCAGATACTACTATTCTGTTCACTCTCTGAATGGACCCAATAGAGAACAGTGGACGGATTTCCAGCTGTAAATCAAATCAAGTAGCAAAGTCAATGGTAGATGAAAAATTCATTGTGTAGTTGGAGAAGAAAGAATTGTTGGCTTGATTTTTCTAAGGGGGGCTTCACAGAGGAAATATGACTTAAGGTGGGTCTAGATAGGATTTGCATCGATAGGATTCTTTTCTGAGGAGCAAAATTGGGTTACAGATGCTATGCTGCATGTAGAATGTGTGTCAGTGGCACGTTTTAGAGGTACATCCACGGAGACTACTTTTTTTTTTTTTTTGCTGTACGCGGGCCTGTCACTGTTGCGGCCTCTCCCGCTGTGGAGCACGGGCTCCGGACGCGCAGGCTCAGCGGCCATGGCTCACGGGCCCAGCCGCTCCGCGGCATGTGGGATCTTCCCGGACCGGGGCACGAACCCGCGTCCCCTGCATCGGCAGGCGGACTCTCAACCACTGAGCCACCAGGGAAGCCCCGGAGACTGCTTTTAATGAACCTTGATTGAAACTACCTTCACATGGAGGAGAGTGCTCAATAAAAGGGCACTATGCTTATAATGTGCTCCTTTTCCTAGAATATCTTCTCTCCAGGTTGGCTCATTTGTCACTTGCTATCAATCTTTCACGGCCCAATTTAGGATACTACCACCATTATCCCTCACGAGCCTCCTCAGATCCCTCGAGTCAGAATTGCAGTCTTCACATTCTAGGAGAAGGAAATGAAGCATAGAAAGGCACACAAAGGGGAGGGGGTAGGGTTTGTGGGACACACCTGCTTGGCTGAATCGCAGTGACGCATGAAGGAGGATGACAGAAGCTAGGTCATAATTTCTACAGAAGGAATTGTCTCAAGGACTGAGATGTGGTTCAGGGCCACATGGTTATGTCACCTTTCCTAAAGGTAAAGGACGTCAGGCAATAACAGTACTTGAGCTCTGTACGCTTATGTAGGTGCTAAACGCTGATTGCTATGTCCTCAGTCTTCTCTTGGCTGTGTGAGGAGTCCTTGGTCTTAAAGAACTTCTAATTTAGTTAGAGAGATCAAAGTGCCATGTTTGCAATGTCATAAGAATGTATGAAAATAATATATACAAACATGAGTGATGTATTTGAAGCTGAGTACAAGCTGAGGGCCAAATAGCAAAGGCACTAATTTGATTTAATTTGAAACAGACTTGGGCCAAGAGACAGGAGAGTTGGGCATCCTGAGAACTCAAGTGGAGGTGTCCCCTTGACCGTGAGCAGGGACATTTCTTCCTCTGAGGTGGGAGGGTGAAAGGTAAGGATGGGAGGTGGGACAGGTCCGCTGGGGAAGGTGAGTTCTAAGATTGCTTTTTTTAAGGAAGAGAGGTGATTCCTTATGATAAATATAAACGCTTTAATTATTTGCCTCGGTGACATTTAAAGCTTCAGTGAAATTTCTCCTATTTTTTTTCTGAGGGGCAAAATTGGGTTATAGATGCTACGCTGTATGTAGAATGTATGTCAGTGGCACATTTTAGAGGCACATCCACTGAGAGTTTATAGTTCTTGCTGAGTTTATATACTTTTATTGAACCTTTCTTGAAACAAGTAGCTTTACTTCCTCGTTGCTGTATTTTTCTTCAGCACCTGAAATACCATGGAGGCTTTCTGACTGAACAATTTCTAGACTCAGTACTTTATTATTATTAAAAGGAAGGCTGTTTTTCAAGTTCTCCAAGCATTGCTCAACACAATGTCCTTTGAAATCAATTGGAGTTAGTCTTCAGGAGTCAGAGGACAGAGATCTAGGCATGTGGAATATTTTGAGCTTTGCTGTAAGTCTATGTGTTGGTGCATTTTTAAATAAAGAATATTTACATTTTAGAGGACAAAAATCCTGGAGGTATTCAACAGAAAGGAAACAAAGCAGTGATGATGGAGTGTCATATAGGCCTTTTCATGTTATTTATATCCATTCATCTATTCATTAATTTACATTATAAGTGACTTATTTAGTACAGCTCTGTGCTACATTTTTAAGAGCCGTGAGGGGCTGCAAAGTAAACACATTTTCCCTATCCTCAAGGAACTTATAGTTGGAGATACACATGTTACTTAAATAAGACTGTATGTCATAAGACAGGTATAGTTTGGAGAGGGAGGTATCGTCGTAGCTTGGAGTGGCTGCTGGAAGCCTTGTAGAAGAAAAATGTGTGCTGCAACCCAAATGTCCATCGACAAATGAATGGATAAAGAAGATGTGGTACATATACACAATGAAATATTACTCGGCCATAAAAAGAATGATATAATGCCATTTGCAGCAACATGGATGGACCTGAGATTATCATACTAAGTGAAGTAAGCCAGACAGAGAAAGACAAATAGATGATATCATTTATATGGGGAATCTAAAAAAAGATACAAAGGAACTCACTTACAAAACAGAAATAGACTCACAGACATAGAAAACAAACTTATGTTTACCAAGGGGGAAAGGAGGGGGTGGGAGGGATAAATTAGGAGTTTGGGATTAACAGATACACACCACTAAATATATAATAGATAAGCAACAAGGACTTACTATATAGCACAGGGAACTATATTCAATATCTTGTAATAACCTATAATGGAAAAGAATCTGAAAAAGATATAGGTCTGAATCACTTTGCTATACACCTGAAACTAATGCAACATTGTAAATCAACTGTATTTCAATCAAAGTGTTTTTCATTAAAAAACATTTTAAAAAAGAAAAATTTGTGCTGAGATGTGAGAAATGGGCAGAAACTGGAAAATGTGAGAATTTAAATGAGGAACCCAGTGTGAGTAAATATGCACAGGAAAGACTAATCGTGGTTTCTACAGGGGGCAGTGAAGAGACAGCTTTGTCTGTAGCAGAGGATTTGTGTAAAGGAGTAGTGAGACACAATTCTGAAAAAGCCGATTGGGGCTAGCCTGTGGAGGGCCTTATCTGCCAGGCTAAGGAGATCGTACTTTATCCCTTAGGCAGTGGGGAGTCAAAATACCAGGGTTTTTAGCACCTTATCTGTGAGACAGATATTAGACTACAGATTAGTTGTATCTCTGTATATGTATCATATCACAGAGCACCAAGGGCTGGTATTCAGTCCTGCAGCATAAGTAAGATCTTGAATCGAGAAGCAGAGGGGATGTTACTATATGAGAAAAGGAATGAAAAGAAAGTGTCATTAATATTCATAGCCTGTCACAGTTGCACTTCACTTCTTTGTTCTATTCTTCATCCACTTTAAATATTTTTAGCCTTAACTACACTTCGTAAATGATTCTAGTGAAAAGTTAGGGCCATTGTGCATTTGGTATCCAATTTTCCGACAAGATATGAATCCTCTTTAAATGGGTCCCTTAAGAGGGAATGGTGCTTTTAAATTGTCTTAGCAGGATGACTAGAGTAGCAAATTGAGGGCAAATTAGGTGAATCGCTATTATAAAAAATCCAATCTCTCCATACTGTAGCACACATTTCCTTTTCAAGATCAGTGAGGCGTTAGGGACTCGAGCAGAAAGTGCCTGGTGTTTTGATGGGGAGCCCAGCCCGCTCAATGATGTTGGCGTCCCAGTAAGCAGAGTGAGGCTGTGTGTACACAATGCTGATCTCTCTGTTTTATACTGGGGAAAATAGAACTTTGACCGAATAGCCAAGTATCTCTGGATATTTCCATAAGTTTAATACCAAGTAGGCAGCACTCTTGCTGAGTGGTTTTGTTTGTTTTAGGTAGATGCTTGGCATCCTGTAGACAAAATTCCATTCACAATGAGAAAACTTTCTATTGATAAGTTTCTCGTGGAATTTTGTGTGTGTGTGTGTGAACTTTGAATCTTGGTAGCAATATACCATTGTTAAGGAACTGCTGAAAATTCACTTTTGCTCCCTCTCATTCCATCCCATTCTCTTTAAAATGCAGCTCTCTATTAAACAGGCAATGACACATTCAAAAGGAAAGGCACGTGCATAGCCGAGAACAACCCATCTTGTGGTCGGCTCACTAGATTTATACCACTCTAGAAAAGAGCCTACTTCCTCCCTGTCTGATTTGGAAAGCACAGCATTTGGGGCTGTACTCCAGAAGCTGACAGATTGTCCACATTATATTCACAAGTTTGTACCTATTTGGAAAACATATACAATGAAGCCCTAGATGGGGGTTCTTAGAAGTTCCTAATTCTGTGACTATTATCACCTTGCACCTTCTACTTCAAGCATCCAAGCTGTTCCTCTTTGCCTATGCAAATCCCATCCGTCACATAAGGTCCAGCTAGGACGTCCCCTTCTTTGGGAAGCTTTTAGTGACTAAACCGAAGGGAAGAGATGTCATCTTCCTCTGAACCAGAACCTTGTTAACAAACACTCCCATGGCACTTAACACGTATAGCCTATACCAGAGTAATTTGGTTATGTTTGATCTGTCTTATAGGATAAATTCCCGAAGGACAGAGACTGTCTCATATATCTTTATATTCGCCCCAGAACCGACACAATGCCAAGCACGTAACAGGCCCCCGGAAAATATTAATGGAATCAATTCATGCGTGATATGTATTTAACTATAGACTTTTAAGGAGGGAAATGACATCGTCAGGGTGTTAGGCCAGGTGGCACTTGGAAAGACAGTTTTATTAATCACCTCAGGGCTTCTGTACTGAGTTCTACCACGAATAAGGTTGAGGGTATATAGCTGAATTGAAGGGTCAATCTTACTTTGGAAGAGTAAGGGAAACCTGACTCTGTGGAAGAAAAATTTGCTATAATTCAGTAAATATTTATTGATCCAACTTTCATGTCAGGTACTATGTTAGTATTGGGAATAGAGAGATCAATAAGAGAAAATTTCAATCTTTTATTGAAATAGAGTTGACATACAATATTATGTTAGTTTCAGGTGTACTACACAATGATTTGACATTTGCATACGTTGTGAAATGATCACCATGATAGGTCTAGTAACCATCTGCCCCTATACAAAGTTATTATAATATTATTGACCATATTCCTTATGCTGTATATTACCTCCCTGTGGCTTATTTATCTTATAACTGGAGGTTTGTGCCTCTTAATCCCCTTCACCTATCTCCCCGACCCCCGCCCCGCATTCCTGTCTTTAAGATGCTCCTAGCCTACTAATGTGGAATTAGGGGAGGTGAAAAGTATCAGGTAAGAAACAGACGAGAAAGCCATTCTAGATTAGTGATATCAGTTAGACCTTGGGGACAGCTAACACAAGAGCAGATTCTGGAAGGCCCATTTTCCCACCTTCTTGGCTTCTTTTGGTAATTCCAAACGCACACTAAAGCAGAACAGGAAACGTCAGCCAGCTATCATAAGGTGATACAAGTATTGGCTTTCTCGTCAGAAAAGTCACATTTTTTTCACCTGCTGTGCCTTGGTGCCTCTCCCTACATAAGGTGTAATGTCAAGAATGTGGCTAATACTCTCAAAAAATAGAGAAGGCGTTCTTATGACAGAAAAAGGCCAAAGGGAATGATACCTAGAGCTTATTTCTATTCTTGGCTTTGAAAGCTTCCCTTGCGCTACACGTACACACAACCTGGGCCACAGGGCTTCACATGCACAAACACATACACACCTCGCATTTACATATACTCTGACACGCACACACAGGCACAGACACACACACTGACAAACACATATGTTTGCACACTGGAACGTCTTGAACCCAGCCACTGGCTCCTGCTGCTTTCTTCTATGGTGTTGGGTTATTGTATGAGGTGAAGTTCAATGGCTCACCTCCCAACCCCCTAACACCCCCCCCCTCCCCCGACCCCCCATGGGCACCTTTGCTTCAAGATTTAGAAGTGTCAGTTCTCCCTAGGAATCTCCTTCCTGGGGTCTCAACACCCGTCCCAAGGAAGGCCACACACCACAACTTATTCCCTTCACCTCTTTAACATTGAGTGAGTTCCCTTTCCTGGAGAGGTTTTTTTTTTTTCTTTTTAAATCATGGAGAAATGTTTAAAGGGAACACAAGGACAAAGAGATGCACTGACACTGGTTTATGAATATGCAGATCTCTGTTCTTTCTATGCTCCATAGAGAACTGAGCCTCAGGGCTCAGATTGGTTCAGATTTTGAGGTTTTGCTTCCTAGCTTTTGTCAAGGGGCAATGATTGCGTAGCAAACTCACTGACAGCCTCATATCCCTTACTTTAGGGAGCCTTCAGTCTGACTATTGGGACCATTCACCTGGGAGCCAATTCTCTAGTTTGGATACTTTTAACTATCAATGAGAGTCACAAAACCCCTTTCACATGCCCGGGATTTACTGCATGTGAGACTGGGGAACTGGAAGTGTTCTATGAGAATCAATAATACAATTTAGATGCTTGCTGTATTTCAAACTAAATGGAACAATATTAATTCAAACCATAAACAGCACTAAAGAAACTCAAATGTCACAGTTTTTGAAAGGAGACATGAATCGAACAGATTTCCCCCTCATCCCATACCAAGCAGCATTTTAGCTATTTTTAATTAGGACTAGCTAAATATAGCTCTTATCTTTATAGAGGAGGGATGTGTTTGACATTTTGCTAAACCTTTCTTTAAAATAAAAGGCTTATTAATAAGTGATGTTAATTGCTGGAAAAGAAGAAATTAAATGCTGAGACTTTGAGCTGACCTAGTTTCAAGGTCTAAGTCAAAGTGAAAGTTAATGGAAAGCCACCAGAATCGGAAAAACACGGGGTTTGTCGCTGTCTTGGTAATAGCCTGAGATGAGAAGGAGAGAATGGAGGCGTCATCATGACAGGGGGTTTTTGAGAAGTAATTATAGAACGAAAATAGCAATAAAGAATCTCGGTAAAGAAAATCAATCAGAGTTATATGAAGATCACCAAAGATGTCACACTGGTAACATTGAGTTTTAGTCCCGTGGCACCCGCAACTGGCAGCTCGCCTCATCTGAGCGGTCAGGACAGAAATAGGTTGTGTTACCACATCTCTGATGGGTCTGTCTGCCTGCCCTCTATTTCCCTGCTGTGAATCAAATGCTGGCTATGAACGCTCAGCTTGGCCTGATGATGGGGACACGACGATTATGGTTGACCTGAGTGATCAAGTCCCGGGATATTTACAGCTTTGGCAGCGAGTGAAATGCAAAGACTGCTGAGGTGTCATTGGGGGTGGCAGGTGGGTTGTGTGAGGAGGAAGAGTGATAATTTCCTAAACCAATCTCCTCAACATTTTACGAAATACTGATCTCCATTCAAATTTGAAGCCATGCCTTATGATAAGCCTTTTTTCTATTTACTTTTCTTTTTCCCTTCCAGAAGGAAAAATAAGTGCTTCAGAACAGTGCTTTTGGATAAAATTTAATTTTTCACTTTGATTCTCTGAGGGGTAGAGAGCATGCATAGAGTATAGAATCTCTCTGCGCTATTGGGTATTTTAAAAATGTATTGTTAGAGCACGTACTATAATCCTCATCCCCCTTTCTCCCTTTCGTTCATCATCCATCCACCTGCCAGAGATTAATGAAACATTTGAAGAAGTTCACGTAGCTTATAACTTTCTTATCCCATAAGTGATACTTGAGTGTTGGAGAAAACTCAGATGATGGTAATAAGAAAAAGAAAATAATGATCACCCTTAATGGGTACCCAGAGGTAACCATTGCATTACACTCTGGGTTTTTTTTTATGCATATATGTATTTGTCTATGAAAATACAGATGATCATAAATAATATATATTAATATATAATATATTAGATATATAAAACAAAAAATAGACTATAATGCAATACACGCGACATAATGTGTGTGTGTATATATATATACATATAATGTCTTACAACTTTTTTTCGGCGAACATGCTATTTTATAAACTGTTTTATTTAATAACATTATTTTATTTTAATAATTAGGCTCACATACCCAAATAGTGTAGTTAGGACATTTCTCTTGGCTGCAGATTCTGTTCCCAGCCAGGTGTTCAGCAGGCAATGCCCCGGGACAGGTGTACTAGTTGTTTATAACCAGGGTCTGTTCTGTTCTTTTGAGGTTGAGGCAGATTCTGATCGCACAGTGCCCATGCCATACTGATTGCTAATATTTGACTATTACCCCTGAAGGTCACAGGCAATCTCCAGCTTCTAGAGAATACCACTGTGTGGTTAGAATTAGGCTAGGGGCAGCCTAGCAAAAACCTGCCATGTGCTGGATGGCCATGGGAGATGCGGATGTGTAGATCCCCCTGCCCCACGAAGAGCTTACAGAGCATTTAGGTAGTCACGCCGTGCATGTAAGCAAAGATGACTAACAGTGCTGCTACTCAATATTGGTTAGGTTCGTTACCAGATGAATGGTGTGGTCTGCAGAGATATTAGAGTTCAGAAGCCTGCACTAGTTAGAGAAGGCTTCACAGAGGAGATAATATGTGAGATAAGAGGAGAAGGGGGATGCGATTCAAATGAAGGGAATAAGAAAAACATATAGTACATTTGGGAAACTGCAAGAAGCTTAGTTTTGCTTTTAGAGTCATCCTATGTCCTTCCCTTGCTCTGTGAGGGTTTTGACCCTGGCCAAATATATTTTCTGGGCTTCCTTGCCAAGCGGCTTCTGGTTGGATTTGACCAATAGGAGATGCCAATCAGACATTGGTGGACAGGAGAAGGGGAGAAGCCATGGTCTCCCCGCCTCTTCCTCTCGACTTTCATTTGGGTTTCTGGCAGTTGGCAGTGTTTCCCCTGTGGCTCTAGATCTTATTGGGAAGCTCCAGGGTCTCAACTTCTATTGAGCGGCTCTTCCTCCAAGGTTCCAGATCCTCTCTGGTGTTCCTGGCTCCTGGTTCCCAGGCCCTGGTAATATTACCTCCTGCCTTGTCCCTCAGCCGTAAGGGCGGTAGCAGCTTCTTGCAGTTAGTAAGGTCTAGGTTGCTTCATCTTTCCCCCATTGCTCTTCCTGTTCTTCTCACACGGTTGTAGCTTGTTTCCTGTATTAAATTACGTCTATGGAGCTAGCTGGTGTGGGTTCTCTTTCCCTGGCTGGATCCCAACTGATGCAGTCTAGAACAGGAAGTGGAAACGATGAGGCTGGAAAGATGGTTAGGGCCAGATTGGTGAATGACTCTGTTCCTTGCCCAGGTAGGTGAGCTTGCTATACCATAAGAAGCTCCAAAAAGGTAGAGAAAAATATATTCAGTTGCTGAAAGGTCAGTGTTTGTGTCCCATAGATTTCATTTCATGGCCCAGATGTCATTTGTAGCAAAAGTGTGGAAGTGACCTGAACTTCTCTTCTTCCTCACTTCACGCACTAATAGACATCTAGAAGAGAGGAGGAAAAGAATGACAATGGAGTGGAATTCAGCTTCTTGGTGATGAATCCAGTAATGGAGATACAGTCATACTCCAAGCAATGGGAACACTGGCACCTCGGTCTGCCTTGGGAGATATAGAAGCCTTTTAGGAGGTGGTGATATGTGAAACTAAGTCCTAAAAGTAGGCGTGTTAGTTTCCTATTGCTTCTGTAACTAATTACTACAAACACAGTGCCTCAAAACAACACAGATTTATTATCTTCCACTTACGGAGGTCAGAAGGCCGATACATGTCTCACTGGGCTAAAATCGGCGTGTTGACCTGGCTGTGTTCCTTTTGGAGCCTCTAGGAGATGATCATTCCCTGGCCTTTCCCAGCTTCTAGAGCTGCCTGCATTCCTTGGCCCATGGGCCTCTTCTTCCATCCCTCGTCTCCCTTATAATGACCCATGTGGTTCCATTGGGCTCTATTAGAGGATCCAGGAGAATCTACCCATCCCAAGATGGAGATCACATCTAAAGAGTCCCTTTTGCTAGGTAAGGTAACATTCACAGGTTCTGGGGATTAGGATATCTTTGTCGAGGTGGCATTATTTTGCCTGCCACAGTAGGAGAGAGGTTCATTAGGTAAAGGAAGAAGGGAAAGTGTGTTCTCAGAAGGAGCAGAATGTGCTGGACAGAGGCAAAGGATGATGAAGCACATTCTAGCCCATCAGCAGACAATTATTATCACTGACATTTCTCCAGCAAAAAAGCATGTTTACTGTGACCTCAGGAGCATGCACAGTACCTCACATCCCTACACTACAAGCAGAAATAAGATGTTTAAGCCAAGATACAGGCTATCCTAAAGCTCAGCTGAATACCACCCCTTGGCAAAGTAGACAGGACATTGGACTTGGAGTCTAATGGTCCCCATTAGCCTATTTCGGCTTTGTCAGCTGTCTTAGTCCTTCAGGGCTGCTCTAACAAAAATGTCATAGACTGGGTAGTTTATAATCAAGAGAAATTCATTTTTCACAGTTCTGGAGGCTGGGAAGTCCAAGATCAAGGTGTTGGCAGGTTCAGTGTCTGGTGAGGGCCTGCTTCCTGGTCCATAGACTGATGTCTTCTCACTGTGTCCTCACCTGGAGGAAGGGTCACTCTCATAAGGACACTAATCCTATTCATGAGGGCTCCACCCTCAGGACCTAATCACCTCCCAAAGGCCCCACATCCAAAGACCATCACAGTGGGTGTTATGTTTCAGTATATGAATTTGGGGGGACACAGATATTCAGACCATAGCACCACCAAATAGCTATGTAGTTTTGAGAGTGTCACCTTATCCTCTTTTAGCCTTAGTTTCCTTCTCTAAAATGGGGATAGAGGATCCCAACCTCATGGGGCCATTACTATCATTTAGGGAGATAATTCTTGTGGAAGCTCCCGAGACACTTCCTAGTACACAGCTCCCACTTACTCAAGAAGCCAAGGACAAATTCACCATTTTTAGAGGCTGAAGAGCCTGTGGTCTAGCAGTCAGTGGCCGACGCACCATGGGTGGGACAGAACTAAGGTTGGAAATACAGAACTGGCAAATGATACTGGAAAATTACCTAGAAAAGACAAAGTAACTGGGAGAAGACTGATTCATGGGTATTTCAGAAAAGAACAGATATGGCAAGTGGGTCAACTGGGACTGTAGTGGGAAGCTGTCTTTTAGGGAGCCTTTATTCAGAGTCTTAAGATATTGTAGAAAAGGGCCAGTGTGAATCCCATAGACGCTGGAGCCTAAATGCTGATGACCATTTGCAACCTTAGGCCATCTTTCAGGTTCCCAGTAAATTTATGGACAGGCTTGAAAGGGTCAGCCATTACTCAAAAACATGATCAAGATAATCCAGTCATTATTCAAATTCACAGTGCTCAAGTATTACAGCAATTCGGTATAAAGGATTCTTAAGAATTATGTTTCCTATCTCCGGTGCCTAATACTGTGTGAAAAGCAGGCAGCAGGCCAGGACTTGGTGGTGAGTGGATGTAATGGAACTAAGCATTTGTCTGTCCCCTGTTTCTCCACTATTAACAGTCACTAGCATTTAATGAGCGCATGTTACATATCAGGTGATCTCCCCAGCAACGTTCTGAGGAAGGCAGTATTAGAATACCCATTTTGTAGGTTAGGAAACTGAGGCTTTGAGAGTTGAAGTGACTTACCCAAATTCACAAAGCTAGTAAGGGACCCAGTTAGAAACTGAACCAAGTTGAACAATGTTCTTAATTGACTAATACACCATAACTAAACCAAAATCTGTCTCTGTCATCGTGGAACTAAATCTTGGTCTTTCCTTGTTTTTTCTCTGTCTGATTCCTGTAGTCTGCTCTTCTCAGGTTAGACTTTCCTTCAGTTGGTTACTCTCTGTTAGTTTCTCTGCTCAGTTCCACCCTGTTTCTCTCCCTAAGCCAACCTATCCTCCAGACAGTGTAGGGATAGTGGAAATGGGATAGGCCTGGAGATTAGCTGCATGACCTTGGACTAGAAACTTCTCTAAGCCCTTGTCTCATCCATAAACTGAAGATAATAGAACATAGTCTCTCTTTTGGAGGATTATATAAAATATGTGCCAGTCTCTAACATTTCGATAATCAATGTAAAAAATCCCTAGCATTTTGTAAAATATTATTTCCTTTCCATTCAAAGACGTCTTCAGGGATTTGTCTCAGGAGCCAGCCTAACCAAGTTGGAATTTAAGCTCTATCACTTGCTCGCTGTGAGACCTAGGGCAAGTTGCTGTGCATCGGCTTCTTAATCTATAAAATTGGAATAATAACAGTGCCGAACACACAGTGTTACTGTGAGATTTAAAGAGCTGTAAAGTCTAATATGGCTTGGCCCATAGAAAGTAGCTGTTGTTTGTCTCCATAGGCATCCAGGGTGTGTTAAATTCTTAAATATCCCTTACTCCCTTATTATTCCTTATGAAATACTGATGCAGTAACAATAATAAGTCCTAAGCAAAATGCAGTCTTCGGATCTTAAATTTCCTCAACTATAAGATAGGAATAACCATAGCACCTCCTTCATAGTAATATTTATGAGGATTACGTGCAGTAAAATATTGAAAGCACTTAGCAGTGCGTGGCATGGTAAATTTTCTACGTGTTGGCTGCCATGATTATTCATTTGGTCAACAAATATTGATTGAGCACTTTCTATATACCTGGTACTGTTGCAGGTACGGGGGCTACAGAGTGGTGAACTTTGCCATCATAGAGATGACGTTCTCATAGGGAATGGAGATGTAGTGGTGATTGCTATGAAGAAAAATGCAGAAAAGCAGGGTGGTGAGGTAAGTACTCTCTGAGGACCTTGAATGCATATGACATTGGAGTATGTTAACGAGTCAAAGAAAGGACTTGTTTGGCAGATCACAGCATTGGCCGTTTGTGCTGGGTGCTGCATTTGAAGTAGAGAACGGCAGATAATCAGAAAGGCTGAAGGGTGCTGACTAGAATTCTGGCAGCAAGCCCCGCTGACAACTTACCAAAGTCAGCAGTGAGGCAAATAAAGAGAATGTACTTTCTCTGTGGAAGTCTGAGGATGTATTGGACTCTGATTTTTTTTTTTTTGCATGTTCTGGACAAACTGGTCCAAATAGTCATGTTTTTTAAACCTCATGAAACTATTTATTACCCTTTATTAGCCTCCAGAACGAGGACTAGATCGCTTCCTAGAGGTTTCATGCGATGTGTGGATCTTTATAGGACCTTATTTATTCTCTGTGTGAAACAGGATGTTGGTACTTTCAAAAAATGTAAGTAATAGCTAGCTAACAAACATCCTTGCGCTGAAACGCTGCCTGGCGAGTGGAAGATTTGAAGATAACTGGTCCCCAAGTCTAGTGGTACTTCTCTATTCCACCCTACCAAAGTAGCCTTACTACTAAATGTATCCTGCCTTGGATTCATGTGGAGGCACTGACTTCTGCCTTCTATTAGAGGGTCTAAATACTTGTAGACTTGCCCATTATGTCAAAGAGATATCGACAAGACCAGAAATAGTAAGACACTCAAAATTTAAACTAGACTTCCCTTTGATAGCGTCTTTGGGATTTTACAGGAGGAAAGTGCTGACAATTAGGGGAGAGTGACAATGAGAATAAATGAATACCTGGATCACATGCAATAGGAACAACTCAATTGGATGACTCTTTCACACCAAGCTCAACTACCATTAGATAATGGACTTTGAGGGCTAAGGTGTCGCTAAAATGCCATCCAACCTACTCATATCTCAGGTGTTTAAAAATTCCCACAGCATTTTGGTAGAACCAGAAAGAAGAGTGACATTGAGTTTGACATTTTAGAAAATTAATTAACAGGGCTGCATTGACATGAAAAGAGCAGTGTGATAAAATTCCACTGGGAGGCGATATTCAGACATACTTGCAGGCAGCTGGGCAATGAAATCTTATCTTGTCAGATAACTGGGCCTCGGTTATTAGGAGGGATTAAGAACTAGGTTTCAAATCTCAGGAGAGGACCTAGAAATAATTCAATTTTTAGTCATAAGGTATGCCATATTTACTGAATGCCTGTCCTGGCCAGATGCTGGATGAGACACTTGGGAAATAACTAGCCTTGTCCTGTAGGAACTCACGCCAGAGGGAGAGACAGATAAGTAATTTAGTACATTAAGTCCCATGACAGAAGAACAGGGCACTGTGGGAACACACAAGAAGGGAGCTAGAGCAAAACTGGTGGAGGTGGGCTTCCCTGGTGGCGCAGTGGTTGAGAGTCCGCCTGCCGAGGCAGGGGACACGAGTTCGTGTCCCGGTCCGGGAAGATCCCACATGCCGCGGAGCGGCTGGGCCCGTGAGCCATGGCCGCTGAGCCTGCGCGTCCGGAGCCTGTGCTCCGCAACGGGAGAGGCCACAACAGTGAGAGGCCCCGCGTACCTCAAAAAAAAAAAAAAAAAAAACTGGTGGAGGAATGACTAAGCTGAGACCTACTGAGCAAGAATTTCATGAAGGAGAGGATAGGCAAGGGAGATCTGAAAGCCTGGAGGAGTTAGGCTAAATATCTAATCGGTTCCCTGGTGATGGATACAAGTTGAACCATTCTTGGCTAGTGGTTACCTGTATCTGTCCTCACAGCTTTTGCTGTACCCAGATGTTATGCCAACAATTTCTCTTTCTGTGAGTGATCAAACCACTGTTTGCTTATACTGAAATTTTCCTGCCCATTCTTTTAATTAAAATTAAATCAATCTCTCTCTGATCAGGTATGTATGTGTGTATTTTTTTTTCCCCTCCTCTTTCCATGATTTTGATAATTGAAGAGATTGGGGATTGTCCTTTAGAGTAAATCACCTGTTGGATTTACCTGTTTTTCCTTGTGGTGTCATTGAACTTATTCCTCTAATCCTTATAGTTCTGAAAACTGGAATTCAGAACTATACCCTATTGGATTGAGGTTAAACATTTCTCATAGGATTGCTTCACAGATGAGGCTGCGTGTTGCAGATTGCCTCACATTGAGACCCATATAATGTGTGGTTGACTCCGTATTAGTGAAAGGATCATTGGGTTAATGTGATGATTGGGTTAAGATGATGACTGCCGGCTTGCTCTATTGAAAAGTTAACCTTTGGCCCCTTTTCAGCTAGCAAGTAATCCATGCGGGTGATCCTTTGGCACTATGTAAATGTGGAGTTTCCCATCAATCTATCACCTAATAGATTTTGTTTTCCTTCAGGGTCCTTGCGCAAACCGATTACTTCAGTGGGGTTTTCATCGCTGCCTATTCTTACATATTTTGAAGAGAGATAGTGGTTTTCCCGAGATCTTTGCTTGATTCAGAGGCATATGAACTTGCTATATCAGATTATACGTGCATTATACATACATTATACAGTTTTTCCATGTAACTAATCAGCCAACCACATCTCCTCATCACTGTTGATTATACTACATCCAGGGACAATGGGTAAAGGTACATTCATTAAGTAATTTAAAATAAGGTGTGAGTCAATTCTTTGGGGGTATGGTTTTCAATAAGAAGTGTTGTTGGCATGGGGGTAGGAGCAGAAAGTCAAAAGTCAGGAGTTGCCAGTGCTGGAGGATTACTGAGATAAGGAATGTGGCAAGAGAAACAACATTGAAATGTAGGTCAGAACTAGACCAGAGTGAGATTACATGCTGAGTCTGAGAGTGTGGCTAGACCATGGGTCACAAACTCAAGTGTCTACAGAGACTGAGAGGTAAAGGGAGTGAAGCAAGCCAGGTGTAAGGACCAAGAGGCGTGATGAGGCCTATGAAAGGAACGGAGGTCCTCTGTCCTGTCTAAAGAGGGCTTCTACTACTTAGCAACAGCTAATTGTTGGAATGTGCAACATGGATCTAGTGTTGCCAGATCTTTTGATATTGCTGGAGAAGCCGGAAGTCTGAATCATAAAGGGAAACAAAACAATATAAAAACGGGAACAACCAATTTGAAGAGTAAATTAAAAATATGTACAGCGTGGGCTTCCCTGGTGGCACAGTGGTTAAGAATCCGCCTGCCAATGCAGGGGACACGGGTTCGAGCCCTGGTCTGGGAAGATCCCACGTGCCGTGGAGCAACTAAGCCCCTGCGCCACAACTACTGAGCCCGCGCGCCTAGAGCCCGTGCTCCGCAACAAGAGAAGCCACTGCAATGGGAAGCCCGTGCACCGCAACGAAGAGCAGCCCCTGCCTGCCGCAACTAGAGAAAAGCCCACACGCACAGCAATGAAGACCCAACACAGCCGAAAATAAATAAATTAATTTTAAAAATAATAATTTAAATATATATATATATATATATATATATGTACAGTGTAACAAATCTGTTCCTGGGCCTCATTTGGCTTATGGGGCATAATTTTGCCAAACTTGGTCTGAAAAGCCTTAAATTTGTATTTACTAAGGTCAGAAATTGTGTGGATAGGTTGAGGGGGTCTACTTTAGGTAGGGACCCAGAGCTCAGGAACTAGATAATGCCTGATAACCAGGGATATTTACCAATCAACCCTGATCCTGCTATGGTGCTTTCATATTTGTCTATACAGTCTGTTTCCTAATTTGATTTAAGTTCTCTGAATGTATGCATCTTGTCTTTTTCCCACAGCTTCTTGCATGTTACCCTTCATATACCAGGTCCTTGAAAGAGGGATGATGGTGATGAGGACGATGACGATGGTTTCTACCGAGTAAAAAAATCAAGGTAAGTTATTCCATGTTCTTTTTATCATGGATAAGCAAGAATGATGAATGAATTTTCTGCATAGCATAAAATGCTTCAGAGTTCATCTGTGAACTGATTTTGCCATTTAATGTTATTTTCAACAAAGCATTCATAAAATTTCATGGCTGCAGCTGTTCCGTATTATTATGTTCTCTCTTGCAAATTTTCTTAACTAGAAGCCATTCCTCATTTTTATGTTGTAATGTTTGAGAAAGTAATGAATGATTAAGGTAATCAGGAATACATGAAGTTGGGGGAAGACACATACATATATATTTTTAGTCATATTTGAAGAGTAGCACTTAAATGATAGTGCACTAACTCTATCATAACATCAGGGAAATTTATATTGTATGCCTGGTCCAGCTCCATTTTCTGGAAAAATAAGTTCTTAAATATGTCACATCTATCACGTGACTTCCGAATCTAAACTAGAAATGGGAATTTTTCTTTGTTCCATTTTCTCCCAAGCATTCTCTGATCTCTCTCTCTCTCTCTCTCTCTCTCTCTCTCTCTCTCTCTCTCTCTCTAACCAAATACCAATTTAAGGACAGAAGGGCATAAAAAGGGGAGTCTAAATGTAGGTGCTACAGGCAAATTACGTATTTCACAACTTTGGCTAGGAATGACTGTTTAAGTGAGTAGCTCATTAACCCAAAGGAGTAAATTTTTAATCGTGGCACTTTGGCAGAAAGGGTTTTTTTATTAATAATTCCAGTTACTAAATGTCTTCTGTGTGCCCGGCATTGTAATAGCTGGTTTTAGTACCAAGTATCAGATTGTCTGAAATGTTTACTATACCCTGGCAAGGAAAGTAGCATTAGCCCCACTTACAGATGAGGAAACCAAGGCTCGTAGAGCTGAAGTAACTTGTCCAATGACACGTATCTAGTAGATACTGGAGCTGAGATTAGTACCTGGGTCTGCTGCAAATATTCTTGCCTTATACCATATTGCCTCCCACTATTGTTAAATAACAGTCCTGAAGGAAACAGGGACCCTATATCCACGTTACATAGTTATGTAGTCCTTAACCTCCAATCAAAATATATATGAATTTTCCCTTGGGAATGGCATGATCTATAACCAGAATGCCCTCAGATCCCAGTAGCCTGAAAAAGGAAAAGCAAAAACCTTGCTTTTCATTGACTTTGGTTGGTTGACCAGATGGTTCTCTATTTGTGCTTTTCATGGGAGAGGGAGATTGAAGGGTAGGAGAATTTAGCCAGTGTCCTGGCTCAAGAGGGATCTGGTTCCCCTCCAGCTCACAGGTACATGTAAAATAAGGTAGTCATAGAAGGACAAATACTGCACGGTTTGACTTATGTGAGGTATCTAAAGTAGTTGAACTCAGAAGCAGAGAGTAGAATGGTAGTTGCCAGGGGCTGGGGGAGGGGGAAACAGGGACTTGCCATTGAACAGGTATAAAATTTCAGTTAAGCAAGATGAATAAGGTCTAGAGATCTTCTGTACAAACATGGTGCCTATAATTAACAGTACTTTATTGAACACATAAAAATTGGTTAAGAGGGTAAATCTCGTGTTAAGTGTTCTTTACCACGATAAAATAAAAATTAAAATATTAGCATTAGGCTGAGTGAAAGATGCCAGGCACAGAAAAGGGCACACTGTACAGTTTCATTTATAAGAAGTTCTAAAACAAGGAAAACTAATTTGGGATGTTAACAGATCAATGGTTGTCTTGTGGGGGAGGGGTGACTGGGTTGGAGCACCCTGGAACTTTTGAGCATGGTGGTGGCCATGTTCTCCGTTTTGATAGGGGTGTTAGTTACACAGTTGTATGCATTTGTCAAAGATGATTGAACTTTATATTTAAGATGAATACATTTCACCATCTGTATATTATACCCTGATAAAATATTAAAAACAGTCATTTAGAGGGCAAAACTAATAGCTTAGGGTGAATTAATTTAATCATATAAATCACCTAAGGCTAAAACAACTTTTTATCCCCAGAAAAATCTCTTTTACAGCAGACCTGACAGATGATTTCCAGAGTCATCTTGGGTATTTCAAGAGTTTTGGAAGTCATTATAAGGTGTATGTGTACTATAAAGTTGGTAACTCTCGTGTTTTCAATTTAATTTAAAATACTTGTAAGTCAAATAAAATAGTAACTAACATTTACTGAGTGTTTGCCAAGTTCTAAGGGCATAGATGAGTTTTGTCTGTTTTTGTATCTTTTATGAAATATGCAATCATATTAGAATAGGAAGATTAAAACTGTCTTTTAGGAAACTCTAAAGAATCTACCAAAAAGTACTAGAACTAATAATTGAGTTTAGTGAGTTCACAGGCTTTAAGCTCAAAACACAAAAATTAATTGTACAAAACTCTTTCATGCTGTTGGAAGAGTAACTGACACTTTTCAAAATATATGCCTTTTATTTCTTTTTATTTTGGCCTATTGCCCTTGCTCGGCCATCAGATACAATGTTGAATAAAGTGTAAGTATGCACAGCCTTATGTTCTGACCTTGGGGGAAAGCTTTCAGTCTTTCACTATTAAGTACTGATGTTAGCTGTGGGATTTTTGTAGATGCCCTTTTTAATGAGAATTTACATCACGAATGGGTGTTGAATTTCTGACAAATACTTTTTCTGCATCTATTGAGATGATCGTGTGGTTTTTCTTCTTTACTTTATTCATATGGTGATTTATATTCATCGATTTACAAACATTGAACCAGCCTTGCAATCTTGAGATAAGACTCACTTGGTCATGATGCATTATCCTTTTAATATAATATATTGCTGGATTCAATTTTCTATGAAATTTATTTGAAGACTTTTTCTATGTTCATGATGGATATTGGTGAATAGATTACTTTTTTGTAATATTTTAGTCTAGTTCTAGTACAAGGGTAACATGGGCCTCATAGAATGAGTTGAAGGTGTTCCTCTATACTCTGGAAGTATTTGTTTAAACTTGGTATTACTTAACATTTTAAATGTTTCATAGCACCTACCAGAGAAGAGATTTGGGCTTGAAGTTTTCTTTGTGTGAAGGTTTTCAATTATGAATTCAATTTCTTTACTAGTTATGATGTTATTCAGATTTTCTATTTAAATGTGTCACTTTTCATAATTGGTATCATTCATGGAATTTGTCCATTTCATCTGATTGTTGAATTTATTGGCATAAAATTATCATTAATATTGCCTAATTACCCTGTTAATATCTCTAAGGTGTTAGTAATGTTCTCTCTTTTCTTCTTACGTTATAATCCTTTTCTTGTTCTTGATTCATTTGAAGTTTGTGTTTAAGTTTTGCTAGTGTGAGTCAAAAGACTATCTTCTATTTTATGTCTACTTTAGTGCTATTACCAAGGTGTGACCTTCTTGGGTCTCTATTGAATACTCTTGGTGCTCAAAAAGGTCTCTACAATGTAGCTCAGAGCTCAGCAGACTATAAACTGTGGGTCAAATGCAGCTTGTGGATTGTTTTGGAATAGTGTGGGAGCTAAGAATTATATTTCCCTTTTTAAAACACAGTTTAAAAGAAAAAGAAGATTATGTTACAGACATCATATGTGACCCACAAAGCCTAAAATGTTTACTATCTCGTCCTTTAATGAAAGTGTTGGCTGACCCCTGCTAGCTGATGAGAACTAGAATATTTCCTAATCATGCGTGCTCAGGGAATTGTTCAGTTTACATCTCCCCTCTGGTTGATTTTTGCCTGGCCTCACAGAGTGTCACCCTAGGCATGAACAACTTCCTAGCCAGCCAAAGACATCATGGGACCTCTTGGACCCACCTTATTTTTCCTTCTTCTCAAGGATTTCAAATCTACACCGTGTATTGTCCCATGTATGAAAATAGATGTTTCACACTTTTGCCCAGTTTTCTAGAGTTTTTAACAGCAGGAGGATAAGTCCAGTACTGGTTCCTCTGTCATAAGCAGAAGCAAAAGATCTCACCGCACTAAATAAAGTTTTGATCTATTTTATCAATTATTGCTCTATATTTGTAGTGGAAGAGAAGCTCTTCAATTTGGATTGGTTTGCAAAATTGCTAGATAATTTCTAGTTCTGGAAGATGGTTTTTTTTTGATGGCAACAACAAAAGTTTCTTGAGAATTGTGGTATGTCAGTCTGTTGTATTATTTGATTTTCATAGCAATACTCTGAGGTTCAGAGAAGTCATGTTTTCCAAAGACTCACGGTTTTTGCATAGCAGAACTGGAATTTGAATCTAGCTTTGTTTGACTCCCAAGCCTCAGTTCTTAGGCACTTCTTTTTTTTTTCTCATTGAAGTATAGTTGATTTATAATGTCATGTTAGTTTTAGGTGTACCGCATAGTAATGCAGTTATATACATGTATATTCTTTTTCAGATCCTTTTCCCTTATAGGTTATTATAAAATATTGAGTATAGTTCCCTGTGCCTATACAGTAGATCCTTGTTGGTTATCTACCTTATATATGGTAGTGTGTATATGTTAATCCCAGTCTCCCAATTTATCCATCCCTCCCCTTTCCCTTTTGGTGACCATAAGTTTATTTTCTATGTCTGTGGATCTATTTCTGTTTTGTACATAAGTTCTTTTGTATCTTTTTTTTTTAGATTCCACGTATAAGCAATATCATATGATATCTGTCTTTCTCTGTCTGGCTTATTTCACTTAGTGTGATAATCTCCAGGTCCATCCATGTTGCTGCAAATGGCATTATTTCATTCTTTTTTAATGGCTGAGTAGTATTCCATTGTGTATATATACCACATCTCCTTTATCCATTCATCTGTCGATGGACATTTAGGTTCCTTCCATGTCTTGGCTATTGAAAATAGTGCTGCTATGGGCATTGGGGTGCATGTATCTTTTCAAATTAGAGTTTTCTCTGGATATATGCCCACGAGTGGGATGGCAGGATCATATAGTAACTCTATTTTTAGTTTTCTAAGGAACCTCCATACTGTTCTCCATAGTGGCTGTACCAATTCACATTCCCACCGGCAGTGCAAGAGGGTTCCCTTTTCTCCACACCCTCTCCAGCATTTATTATTTGTAGACTTTTTGCTGATGGCCATTCTGACCGGAGTGAGGTGATACCTCATTGTAGTTTTGATTTACATTTCTCTAATAATTAGCAATGTTGAACATTTTTTCATGTTATTCAGTTCTTAACAACCATAATCGACTGCTTTCACGTAGCACATTGCAGAACTGCTGTGCAAAGGGGAAAATACGATAACAAGAAGAAAAGACAGTAAAGGAAGTGAATGCCACCCCCACTGCTACATGTGTCCTCATTCTGTTACAAATTTGCCATCCTTATGAATATGGCTATGGCTTCTTTTCAGCCTGTATTCTAAAAGAGAATGAATATCATTATAGAAAAATCAGATTCTGCACGGACAAAATTTTGTTGGGGCCCATCAACCTTCAATACCCGGTGATTCTCCCAATTTTTATTGGCCACTCGAGTGTTATCCCAGAACAGCGAGGACAATTATCATTCTTCTTTAGCAGTCTAAGTGTGCATTGGCTTAGGCACTGAGCCTCCTTCTGGGCCAAAGAGTTATTGTGAAACAGCCATCGATCTTTAGTTTTTAGGATACAACAGACAGTACTCAAAAGGCTTTCTTTCATTTCTAGGATATTAATTCAAGTGTTTTATGAACATAACTTTTCCTATATGCAGGCAGCTTCATTCTCAGATTGTTTTAGGTACATGGAAAGGCATCGCTAAAACGTATACTTGTTTTAGGCCCTGAAATTCTCACTTCCATCATTGCTTTGGTTTATGAGTGTAAACTCTGATGAAATGCAACCTGGTCACATTAACTATTCAGCATATAAAAGCTTATCCTATTAACTAAGCTGATTTAGGAAGTGAGTGGAGGGGCAAGGTTGGGGCAGAAGACAGCATCGCTGGAGTTCTACGGTTTATTAGGAGATAGCTGTCTGTGGTGGGCATATCCTGGCAACAGTGTGTGGGCACAAGGATTGAATGGTTCTCTATTGATGGTAGATCCAGAAGGTGCTTGGCATTTTCTGAGTGAGAGACAATATATATGATAATGCTTAAGAGATGAGCTTTGGAATCAGGCAGACCTGATTTGAGTTCCAGCATTTCCATTTGCTATATATATCTATATATACACACACACACATATACATATAACTTAAAGACATAGTAGAAAGAACTCCTGGGAATCCTAATAGTTCCTCCACAGATATCCTTCCCCTTTCACTGCAATGCATGTGCATTCAGTGTTTCCATTTAAATCCTACACAGGCCGTCGATCAAACAGCCTTTTACTCTCCTTGATCTTTTACCTTCCTTTCAAAAAGCACATTCATATTGCAATCTATCACCCAGTTATATCCCATGGAAACTTGTGATGCTAGCGTTTCAGGTATTTGGAGGAACTCTAATATCAGGATACTTTTAATGACAAGATAAATAGACATTCATTTGTCCAATGTTATTTTATCATCAAGTATATTTGACCAGCTACCAATTAATGTTTATGGATCCTAGTGAAGATCTGATTGCCAGAAGGGTTTATTGGTGAAGAACACATTAAAACAGAGTCTCCTTAGCTAATAAGGGATCTGTGGTGCCATTAGGCCAAAGCTTCTGTGCTGAAGGGGTCGAGAACATGCCACAGCGGCAAAAGCATCGTTTGGAGCTGAAGACATTTGAGACTCAACAGCAGCAGGAAGAGGCTTTCTCTAAACTCCCTTTATCTTCCTGAAAGCAAAGCTTCCCCAAAGAATTCAGTTGTCATAAATCCCCTCCCTGGGAGTTTCACAACCACAGACATTGACTCTTACCACTAAAGAGAAGATAAGTCAGCACCTGGATAAGAAATCGCCTAAATAATAGACATTGTCGTAAAACTAACACATGTCCTACCTATCCTCCTAAGGGCCCATTTATTTTTCCTAAAAGTCTTCTGTTCTCCCAGAAGTTCTCCCCCTCTGCTCTTCTCCATCCCCCTCCCCTTTTTTTTTTTTTGCGGTACGACGGCCTCTCACTGTTGTGGCCTCTCCCGTTGCGGAGCACAGGCTCCGGACGCGCAGGCTCAGCGGCCATGGCTCACGCGCCCAGCCGCTCCGTGGCATGTGCGATCCTCCCGGACCGGGGCACGAACCCACGTCCCCTGCATCGGCAGGCGGACTCTCAACCACTGCGCCACCAGGGAATCCCCTCCACCCCCTTTTAAGATGGTATATCATACCCCAATTCTAAGTGTCTTCTTGAGTCACATTTCTTTGGGAGCTCAACATGCATACATACATAATTAAATCTTTTTTTTTCTTTTTTTTTTTCGCTTACTAGTCTATCTTTCATCAGTTTAATTCACAGGCCCCCCAATTACTGAACACCAGAGAAGAGAGGAAGCGGTTTTTCTCCCTGACAGTGCCTGGACGTATGCATGGCAATAGACATAGTCTTCAGAGTGATATAAGAGCCATGTGATTCAAATCACATTTTCAGTGTAATAAAAGGGGAAATAAGAACCTGAATATTTTATTCTGGCTCCTTAAGAGTGAACATGAGAGATATACTCATTTTACCTTCATTATTAAGGATCTATGACAAGATACATAAGTGTGACGGTGTGGACAGATGCTCTTTGTTGGAGGGTATAGTCACTTTGAGTGTCAGTGTTGCCATAGCTGGGCAACGGACCATTTGAAATCTCAGGCTTTAGGATACAACCCTTTGGCCTACAGCCTGAGCTCTGTGTGTCCCTAACTTTATATCTACCAGAAGTTATACATAATCTAGTTAGTTAATCATCATGCAATTTGGGTTATCCCTGTTGGGCAGAGTTTCAAATAAGCCACAGGTATTTCGCCTTCCCTGTGTCCAAGCCATATATAGTTGCCTATGACCTTGGAACCAATTACTAATTGGAACCAGCTACTTGGAACCAATTACTAATTGTCACTCTAGACAGGGCCTATGACTGCAGGGGAGCAAAACTTGCCACCCCAAAATATCTTTTTGGTATGCAGATTATATTTTTTTTGCAGTATGCGGGCCTCTCCCGTTGAGGAGCACAGGCTCTGGACGCGCAGGCTCAGCGGCCATGGCTCACGGGCCCAGCCGCTCTGCGGCATGTGGGATCTTCCCGGACCGGGGCACGAACCCGTGTCCCCTGCATCGGCAGGCGGACTCTCAACCACTGCGCCACCAGGGAAGCCCACGTAGATTATTTTGAGCTGAAAACATTCAAGGCCCAAAAGATTCAGGAAGAACCTTTGACCTTCCCTCAAACTGCCTAAAAGAATGTAGGCTGAGGACCTGTTCCAGGAAGGGTTATCACCATAGATAACTATAATATGAACTAGGTGTGTAGACAGGGAGGAACCAAGAGAAGTCTGTTAAAATTCCTCTCTGTGTCCCATTGTCTCTGCCTGGCCCAGCATACATTTGTTTATCAAACATTTGCTTTTCCATCTCCCTGTGAATTGGCTTCCTTCCCTTTCAAATCCCAAACTCCAACCCGCAACATCTTCTTTTGTCTTTAGCTGAAAATTTTTTTAAACATCTTTATTGGAGTATAATTGCTTTACAATGGTGTGTTAGTTTCTGCTTTATAACAAAGTGAATCAGCTATACATATACATATATCCCCATATCTCCTCCCTCTTGCGTCTCCCTCCCACCCTCCCTATCCAACCCCTCTAGGTGGTCACAAAGCACTTAGTTGATCTCCCTGTGCCATGCGGCTGCTTCCCACCAGTTTGGTAGTATATATAAGTCCATGCCACTCTCTCACTTTGTCCCAGCTTACCCTTCCCCCTCCCCGTT
>NW_021703779.1:98239008-98349172 GCF_005190385.1 Monodon monoceros | reverse complement strand
CCCTCCCACCCTCCCTATCCAACCCCTCTAGGTGGTCACAAAGCACTTAGTTGATCTCCCTGTGCCATGCGGCTGCTTCCCACCAGTTTGGTAGTATATATAAGTCCATGCCACTCTCTCACTTTGTCCCAGCTTACCCTTCCCCCTCCCCGTGTCCTCAAGTCCATTCTCTACATCTCCGTCTTCACTCCTGTCCTACCCCTAGGTTCCTCATAACCACTTTTTTTTTTTTTTTTTAGATTCCATGTATATGTGTCAGCATATGGTATTTGTTTTTCTCTTTCTGACTTACTTCACTCTGTATGACGGACTCTAGGTCCATCCACCTCACTACAAATAACTCAGTTTTGTTTCTTCTTATGGCTGAGTAATATTCCATTGTGTACATGTGCCACATCTTCTTTATCCATTCATCTGTCGATGGACACTTAGTTTGCTTTCGTGTCCTGGCTATTGTAAATAGAGCTGTAATGAACATTGTGGTCCATGACTCTTTTTGAATTATGGTTTTCTCAGGGTATATGCCCAGTAGTGGGATTGCTGGGTCATATGGTTGTTCTATTTTTAGTTTTTTAAGGAACCTCCATACCGTTCTCCATAGTGGCTGTATCAGTTTACATTCCCACCAACAGTGCAAGAGGGTTCCCTTTTCTCCACACCCTCTCCAGCATTTATTGCTTGTAGATGTTTAATGATGGCCATTCTGACTGGTGTGAGGTGATACCTCATTGTAGTTTTGATTTGCATTTCTCTAATGATTAGTGACGTTGAGCATTCTTTCATGTGTTTGTTGGCGATCTGCATATCTTCTTTGGAGAAATGTCTATTTAGGTCTTCTGCCCATTTTTGGATTGGGTAAGGTCAGACACTATAAAACTCTTAGGGGAAAACATAGGCAGAACACTCAATGACATAAATAACAGCGAGATCCTTTTTAACCCACCTCCTAGAGAAAAGGAAATAAAAACAAAAATAAACAAATGGGACCTAATGAAGCTTAAAAGTTTTTGCACAGCAAAGGCAACCATAAACAAGACCGAAAGGCAGCCCTCAGAATGGGAGAAGATATTTGCAAATGAAGCAACTGACAAAGGGTTAATCTCCAAAATTTACAAGCAGCTCATGCAGCTCAATATCAAAAAACAAACAGCCCAATCCAAAGATGAAAATGATTTCAAGATGGCGGTTTCAGCCATTTTGGTGAGTTTCTCATTTCTCCTGGGTCTCTCCCAAGTAAGTATACATGTTGTTAAGCTTTTGTGTGATTTTTCTCCTGTTAATCTGTCTCATGTCAATTGAATTCTTAGACCTCCCAGAAGAACCTAGAAGGGTAGAGGAAATTTTTCCTCCCCAACATGAGCCATGGCAACTTTATGCAGAAAGAACTCTCTCAGTCTGCTTTACTCAGAATGCGCCTAGAGCCCTGGCAGGGAATTAATTAAAGCTTCAGGAACTGCTTTTTATTATTCTGAGTATCCTCAAAATGAGTTGGGGCCGATTCAATTTTATTAATTGAAAATTTACAATGGTACCATGCTGGGCCCTTGGTTACAGTGTTCTCATGGACTCTAGTCTGTACTCATCTAATCTGTGTATTCACAGATTACTGAATGCCAGGTGAAAATTACATATTCTGATACTTCTCATCTTTGTGATCTTTGGCAAATCAGTTTTCTTCTCTGAGCCCTCATCCTTCATTGCTTAAATGTAGCCCCAGTGTGTGAAAGGGCTTATGAATTATAAAACAGCATGCAAATATGTACTGTTAATAACCTCCTGGACTCTCTTAACTTAACACCATGTGTAGAGGATGCAAAGGATTCACCCATGCTGCAGCTGATAAGGTAGATTTGACCATACTTATGGTTATTAACTGTAATAAATTTCATTTTATGTTTGCCAGTTTATTCTGTGTGAGCAGCGTCACCATAGAGGAAATGTACACAGACACAGATTCAATGTTCAGAAGAGTTCCTGTACGTCAAAGTATACAGGGTTATGTGAAAATCATGAACACGAATAGTTTTCAAGTGTTTTTAGGGACATTGTTTGAAATTCTTTGTGGATAGCACCTTTAAATACTGGATGATGTCCAAAGGGAGTGGATTTGAATGAGTGAATTAGAAACAACAACGAAAACTGGGGGGAGGGGAAGACAAAAGTTGCGGCCTCTCCCGTTGCGACGCGCAGGCTCAGTGGCCATGGCTCACGGGCCCAGCCTCTCCGCGGCATGGGGGATCTTCCCGGACCGGGGCACGAACCCGTGTCCCCTGCAGCGGCAGGCGGACGCTCAACCACTGCACCACCAGGGAAGCCCGGGAGAACACGCTTTTGTATACTCTTTAAAAGGTGGCTCAGAGCTGCTGGAGGAACAATTAACAGGCAAATCTTAGTAGTGTGGAGCCCCACAGAGGAAGGAAAAAGCTGTGTGGGCTAAGAAAACACTATTCTCTTCAGGTCCTTCATGCTCAAGGTAACTGAAAAAGATTTTAAATAGGTAATTAATACCTGTCCTGCTTTAACTCCTTTTAAGAACAACGTAGGAGTCTAAATAAATAAATGTAAAATTAATACCTGTACTCAAAATAGTAGCTGAGAAAAAAATGGTACCATGAGACCAGAAAATTTGAAAAGGGCTTGAGACAGCCTGTAGGTGGGAAAAAGATAAGCCAACATTTTAAGAGCTAGGAGTTACACTAGGTTAGTCATAAGTACTGTACTCGAGTGTTCCTTTCCTTTCCAACTTTTGCTTTACTGTAGATACTTTGCAATGTATAAGTTAAAGGCAGTTCAGCAGTATACGTGCCATTGTCTGAAGAAACAAGGCCATGTTTTTCTATAAAGGTCTGGGGAAGAGTTTGACCTGAGTATCTCTTCTTGTCTCCAATCCCTATGTCCACAGTAACTTTAATTTCCTCTGTGTCACCCCAGAAAGTCTTCACCCCGTAGCAGATCTCCATGGTCTTGTAAGATTCAGGACCACCCTAAAACTTGCCCTTCAACTCCATTATTATTTTGATGCTTAAACTGTCCTAATTATTTCCCTAGGATATTTCATTAGGATGAGCTATTAGCTGTTGAGAAGGTTAGAGTTTCACTTTGGGAGAGTTTCTTTTACACTAATGGAGGTGAGAGCATAAGCTGGTAAAAGGATGTAAATCTTAGCCCTAATAAATTTCATTCTGAGAATTAGAATATTTGAAATGTAATATAGTACGGCAGGCTTAAGATTTGTATTGAAAGGATGGTGTCACCATAATGACATGCATTCTTCAAGGCCTTTAGGAATAGATGACTAGACTATCAAGGCAGCCTGTCCCCTGGGCAGTGCATTAACGAATTTAGGCCACAGGGTCGATTAGTAAATCACTGCTGTGATGCACTTACTCACCTCCCAGGGCCTCAAAGAGTTACTGCACCTCAGAAAGCCCCTGAGAGTAATTTATATACTGAAAGGATTTGACTGAATAAGTACAGTCTGATGTGTTTTAATGGGCTTTGATGAGCATCAAAGACCAACTTTTAGAGTAGCATTTGTGTTTTGTAGAGGTGGGATTGAGGGCTCCGCAATTTAGTATTTCCATCTCTTCTTTTGAAATAGAATGAAAATTGTGTTCCTATGACCTTTTCAAGGGGTCATTTCTTTTGCAGGCTAATGCTATTTCCCTGTGTTAGATGGCTCCATAACAATGGAGGAAGAGGCAAAATGGGCAATCAGTCAAGATACAAAGTGTCGAAAATGGCAAATGTTCAGTCTCATTAAATCCGGAGATACCGCTCATGCTAAAATCTGCTAAATGGAGTTTTATAAACACACAATATTGCCCTAGTTGTACTGTAATCCTATTATACCACTCTTCTCCATAGACGCAGTACTAATGGAAAGTAGTCACAATGGTGGTTTGCCTGTTTTACAGTAGAAAGTCTTTTAGACCTATCTGTACTAGAATTTCATCCTGGGTTTATTCCACTCAGGAGCCTCAGAAGCGTCATTATTTCTAAAAGTGATATTTTACCCTTCATTAAACCTTGTATTCCAAGAGAAAAGTGTCTTTGCAACAGTTAACAAGGGAGATCTTATAATGACATGTAAAGTCTACAGACAGACAGGATTCACAATGAAATAATTTGGGTTCCTTGTATAATGAATACATTTAAATCAATGCTAGGGGGAAGGGAAGTGTCTTGAGCAAAAAATTTTAGGATGCTCAGAAAGGTTGCAATAGTTCCATCGCTAAATTAATATAAGGGGTACAATGTTAGTCTCATGAAAGTTAATGAACTCCCCCTAGAGCAGCGCTTCTCAAAGGCAGGTCTGTAGACCACCTTCATCAGCGTGACCTGGGGTGCTTATTTCAAAGGCAAATTCTTGAGCACTACCTCAAACTTACTGAACGAGAATTTCTGAGAATATAGGAAGGAACATTCATTTTTAATTAGCTCTTCGGGTGATTCTTTTGCACACTTATGTTTGAGAAACCCCTAAAGGGCAGCAGGATATTTTGACAAGAAATCTAGTCAAAGCTTTTGGCTCCCAACCGCCATGGAAACACGTGCATTCAAGAATCGTAAGCTTGTGAAACCAATACTCAAGTGACCACAACTGGACGTTTGATTGGTCACAACAAGGAATGCCAACCATATACATAGCAACCACCTTTAGGAAAACACTTAGCCGTTAGAATACTGGGAACAAAATGAGATAAAATAGCTGGTCACTGGTCAGTTGTATATGCACAGGAAGTGTGAGAGGAGGGGGCGGGTAGAGAGGATAAAGAGAAAGTAATAAGACTCACTGTTTAATCCAACAGAGGTTGATAGTAGTAAGGATAAGGGGAGCTTTAAGCAGAGAGGCAGCAGTGGTATATGAGAGGAGTGGGGGCCGTGTGTACAACTAGTACATAGGTTGCATCAAGGTCCCTTTAACTCCAAAGCCCATGAACATTAACAGTATTCGTGTTTCTCAAAAAATGTAGTCCCCTTACTACGTGCATCATAATTACCTGTAGGTCTGTCAGAATGCAGGTTTCTGAGTTGCAACCCACCAGGCCAATTCAATCAGACCATCGGGGGTTGGGAGTCCTGGAATCTGCATTTTGAGGATATTCAAGTGATCCTGATGGACATGAAAGCTTAGACCTGCAGTTAAGATAAGTATCACGGGCTTCCCTGGTGGCGCAGTGGTTGAGAGTCCGCCTGCCGATGCAGGGGACACGGGTTTGTGCCCCGGTCCGCGAGGATTCTCCATGCCGCGGAGCGGCTGGGCGCGTGAGCCATGGCCGCTGGGCCTGCGCGTCCGGAGCCTGTGCTCTGCAACGGGAGAGGCCACAACAGTGAGAGGCCCGCGTACCGGTTAAAAAAAAAAAGGCAGCAACATGGGGCTGAGTTTTCACGCTGCTATCTCTCTGGTCCTATTCCTTACTCACATCTCCCTCTGACTCCTTCCGCCTTCCTCTTCCACTTAGAAGGACCTTTATGGTTACATCGGGCCCACCAAGATAATCTTATTTTAAGGTCAGCTGACGAGTAGATTTCATTTTATCTACAAACTAAATTCCCCCTTTTGCCATGTAAAGTAACATGTTCACAGATTCTAGGGGTTGGGAAATGGACATCTTGGGGTGGGGGGGCAAGGCTAATTTATTCCTCCATTCGGCAGGCACCTATTGAGCACCTAATGGATGCCCATCACCCTGCCAAATGCTGGGGATAGAAAGTCAATAAGGCAGTTTTTGCCAGTAATGAGTTTGTACTCTAGTGGGGAAGTGAGACATGTCATT
This sequence comes from Monodon monoceros, assembly GCF_005190385.1. Taxonomy (NCBI): domain Eukaryota; kingdom Metazoa; phylum Chordata; class Mammalia; order Artiodactyla; family Monodontidae; genus Monodon; species Monodon monoceros. Next base: position 98,343,392 of record NW_021703779.1, on the reverse strand, counting down.
AGTTACAGTGTAGTAAGTACTATGATGGAGGCATGCATAAAGGCACAATGGGAACCCCCAGAGGGGTAATATTTATTTTTCTAAGGGAAGTTGAAGGTTTTACATTGAACATTAACTTTTCAACTGGTTTTTCAAGATACTTAGCGTTTCACAATGTGATACCAAAGGCAGAGCATCATAATCAGACAGTTTGTACAAAGTCCTAAAGTTATGAAAGAATGTGGCTTGTCCAAGGATTAACTAGTTATTGGGTGTGGCTAAAACTTAGTTAGGGCAATGGTGTATGAAGTAGGTGTTGGCAAAAGATGGGCCGGAGAGGCAAGGCAGGGACCAGATCACAAAGGAATTTTGTATGTGTTAGAGTTTGGACCGTATTCTGCATGCAGTTGGAAACCATTGAAGGTTTTACATAGGGGGATGGTATGATGAATCTGTGATGCTGGGTGGAGAATGAATGGAGGGGAAGGGAAGCAAGACTGAAGACAGAGAGAGCAATGAGAAAGGTAACAGTAATTGAGAGATGACGGAGTCTGAACAAGAGTGTGACAGAGAATGGAGATCCAGGAATGGATCTGAGGGACAAAGAGGAAGAAGAATTAACAACATTTTGACTGACTCAAGGAAGTGGCATGGGGTAGAAGGGCATGGAATGGATCAGGGGAAGGGGGTGCGGTAGGGACTGAAAGATTGTAGAGTAGAAAGAAAAAAAGAATATGAGCTTTCTAGATAGAAAACAAAGTAGCTGGTATCCAGAGAAATGGAGAATGGAATAAAATGTGGAAATAGGAATAAAAGGTGGAAACTTTTTCTAAGTGGAAAATAGAATAAAAGATCAAATAATATTAAGATCTAAGTAGATATTTGATCTGGAGAATGTAGAGCAGTGACAAAAGCGTAGATTTGACAACTAGTCATCTCTGTTACATTTGTGATTCTGTCATGTAGTAGCTAGATGGCCTTGGGTGAATTCTTTCACTTCCTTTTTTTTTTTTATTGAAGTATAGTTGATTTACAATGTTGTGTTCATTTCTGCTGTACAGTGAAGTGACTCAGTTATATATATATATATATATACTTTTTAATATTCTTTTCCATTATGGTTTATCACAGGATATTGAATATAGTTCCCTGTGCAATACAGTAGGACCCTGCTGTGTATCCATTCTATATATAATAGTTTGCATCTGCTAATCCCAAACTCCCATCCTTCCCTCCTTGACACCCCGCTTCCCCTTGGCAACCACAAGTCCGTTCTCTGTGTCTGTGAGTCTGTTTCTGTTTCATAGATAGGTTCATATGTGTAATTATTTCACGTCTTTAAGCCTCATTTTCTCCATGTGAAAAATGAGGACACATTATGTATTCAAAATGCTGTGAGAATTAACTAAGGGAACGTATATAAAGCACCAAGCAGTGCCTAAAATATAGTAGGGGCCTAAAAAGTGCTGTTTTCCTTGATAACATTGGAAAAGGAAAAGCAACAGGACTCCAGTCCATCGGAGGGAGATTAGGGAAACAGAGGGACTATGGTCCCGGCAACATTACAAGACACTGGGACTCAGGTGCAGAGAACAAAGCAGAGTCCACGTATCTGAATCATGGAGCAAGGAATAAGGCAGAAATCTAGTTATGAGAACTGGGATAAAAGATGATGGCTGATGGGTGATTTCATGTTATATAAATTTTACTTCAAGAAAACTATTAAACACATAAAAAATAAAAGATTATGAGTGAATATAAAGCCAAGTTGATTTAATGTACCATAAAAGTTGGTCTGATATACCTTAACATTTTTCCTTCCTAAAGTAAGGACCCATCCTAACAACTAGACTGGGGCTCTGTGTGTGTGTGTGGTGTGTGTGTGTGTGTGTGGCGGGTGTGTGTGTGTGGCGGGTGTGTGGAAGCAACGGCCCCAGTTGTGGAAGGAGGTAACCAGCAGAGGTCACGTATAGATGGCATCTGTGGTCCCATCAAGCACCATAATTCTGTGATTTGATTTCAGCTGAAATACGTACATTGTGAAGCAACTGGAGCAAAAAAAGCCCGTGCTTATTCTGGCTTAGTTCGAGAGTGCTAGAATGAGAACTGGAAGAGGTGTTTGTTGGTTTTGTTTTGTTTGTTACAAATCAATTTGAGAATGAATGAAAGCATTAGAAACTCTCTCCCCCAAAACACACCTAGACACACGCATGTGGTTGACATATAATTTCAGGAGGTTCAAAGATCCCCTGAAAATATCTGGGGCAGGGTATTACTCACAGTTCTTTCCATCACCCACTGATTCTCTACCACTTTTTTTCTTTAAAAAAATATGTTCTATATTTCAGGCATACTCTAAACACTTTATCTGATTTAATTTACTTAATCCTTATGGCAAACCTATGAGATGGTGTGGTAGACTAATAATGGCTCCCAAAGATATGGCTCCATCCTAAGCCTTGGAACCTGTGAATGTTACCTCCTATGGTAAAGTTTTTTGCAGATATAATTAAAGCTCTTGAGATGAGGACGCTATCCTGGATTATCCAGTTAGCTTTAAACGCTGTCACACATGTCCTTATAAAAGAGAGGCATAGGGGCCTCCCCTGGTGGCACAGTGGTTGAGAGTCCGCCTGCCAATGCAGGGGACACGGGTTCTTGCCCCAGTCCGGGAGGATCCCACATGCCGCAGAGTGGCTGGGCCCATGAGCCATGGCCGCTGAGCCTGCATGTCCGGAGCCTGTGCTCCGCAACGGGAGAGGCCACAACAGTGAGAGGCCCGCGTACTGCAAAAAAAAAAAAAAAGAAAAGAACAAAAAAAAGAGAGGCATAGAGAGATCACACACACACAGAGGGCCACGTGGGGGTAGAGCAGAGATTGGAGTGATGTGGCCACAAACCACCAAATACTGCAGCCACCAGAAGCTGGAGAGGCAAGGCAGCATTCTCCCCTAGAGTCCTTGGAGGGAACAGGACCCTGTCGACATCTTGATTTCAGACTTCTGGCCTCCAGGACTGTGAGAGAATACATTTGTTTTCTTAAGTCACCCAGTTTGCTAATCCACTCTTAGATTTCTAATCCTCGAAAATGGTGCGAGATAATATATGCTTTTTGTTTTACGCTGCCCAATTTGGGATAATCTGTTCCGCAGCAATAGGTAACTAATACAGTGAGATAAGTGTATTTAAAAAAAAACCCTGAAACCCATTCATGGATCTTATAGCTGGAGTATAGGTTAAGAATCCTTGCTAAAGTAGTAAAAGGATATAACAAGGTAGGACTGTGTCAGAAATTTATTGTTTAATGTTTCAGTGAACCAAAAGAAATACAGGATCTCAAAACTGCATTAAACTCAGCAGTGCTTAGACTTTCCCTAGAGTACTGTATCTAACTGTGGACTGCTTAATTCAAATGACACGTGGCAAACTTTAGCAGAATTCAAGGAAGAACCATCAAAATGATGAGACAGTAGCAGGGTAGGAAGTGTGGAAAGATGAAAGTGAAGAGTTGAGCCTCAGCAAAAGGTACATAAGGCGTTAACTAACAACATATACTGCAGTGCCCTCCTTACTCTAGGAATGGTGTATATAAGAGAAAGGATGCCTAGAAGTTTTCTCTTCATGTATTTCCTCCAGTACCTGCCATTATGCTAAGATTTTGCTATTAATAATATTCCTATTTTATTTTACTTTAATTATTATTTTCTAGAGTCTCGTTATGCAGATTCCTCTGTAAAAGGTCAATTTATTAGGTGCTGTCTTATGAACTGATAATCAGGGATTGGTTTGCCAGGCTCTCTCCAACTAAGTCAGCTAAGCACTAGTCTTTAGGCGGGATGGTACATTGGTTAGGGGCATGGACTTGGGGGCCAGAAAAACCTGTGTTCCCATCTTAGCTTGATTCTTTAACAAGCCTGCAACCTTGGGAAAGCTACTCAACCTCTCTGTGTCTATAAAATGGGGGATAATAACTCTAATAGTGCCTTGTAAAGATTAAAGGTGTTCATATGTGTAAAACTCTTAGTGAAGAAGCATATAGTAGATGTTATATCAATGTTAGCTATTATTACTTTCCTATAATAATAATTATTAGTTTCCCAGCCTTATTTACTCTTCTGACTGGTAAGAAGAATACTTGCCAAGGTAGTTCCCTGGAGCTGCCACGTGGTCCATTCTGGGGTGAACTGAACTCACAGGGTAGTTCAGGAATTCTGTCCCCACACCCTCCTATCTGTGATTAGAAAGCCTATGGACTTTCCATCAATCAAGAACATTCATGTTTTCTTTCCAAGGGGGAGAGAGTAGAAGGAGCTTTTCCTATATAATCCCTGGTGGTCCTCCTGCCTGCCAGGTTATTTGGTAAACCCACAGTTCTGGCTTTCCAGGTATACCAGCCTTTTGCAGTTTGGGGACATGGGTTTCCTGCTTTGCTCTGCTGAAGTTAAAATTTTTGCTTCCTCTGATTATAGTAGCTATCAGCCACACCCAACTTCTAAATCTAAGGCAACTCTAAGTTGCCTATTTACCTTTGATGGAGAGTTTTGTTGAGCTTTTTCAGTTGAGGGCAAAAATATATATTTCTTTCCTCATTGTTTTATGTAAGTCTCTTCTGTTTGCAAGTAAGAAAACTAATCTTAAATCAGCTTAAGCTCCACATTCTCACTTTCTGTGCTTAGTTCAAATTTCTGAGAGGGAAAATGTCATTGGCTACTGGTCATCCAGTGGGTTGGCTACTCTTAAGTTGGGCGTCTATCTCTGGGGGTAGGTAGTGGTGTCGTTTATATAGATAAGGTCGTGGCCTGAGAAGACAGCCCCAAAGGTGTAAATGACTACTACTTTTGCCCACATCTAGGGCATGTACTCCTTTATAGGTTATATTTATTTTCTTCTCGTGTGAGGCTCAAAACCTAGTTTACCACTGGGCTACCTCTTCAAGGCATACCTTTTCGTACTGTGATTTTATGATGTCCAAGGCTGGTCAAGTCTTGTCACTGCCATGTCAATATTCCTCTTGACCTTGAAACTTCCCTGACCCTAGCTCATGTCTTTAGGTTCATTTATTTTTTTAAAGTTAAATACCCTGATGAATGAATCCATTGGTCTACAACCCACAAGGAATATAGTGCCTCCTACCCATAGCCTGAAGAGCTGAGATTTATAAGGGCATATTTAGAAAGCTGAGCAAATTTTCACCCCACCCTTCCTGCTGCGTGAGGGCACCATCTTATGCCAGGAGAAGTAGCAGTTGACAGACACTCCCATGCTCCCTCCGTGCTTAGAAAGAAGTAGCTAGCAACAGCAATATCTCTTCCCTTTGCAGAATACAGATCTTTGGTATAAAACACTTAAAGGTTACCAACTCATGAAATAGTGGGTGGCATAGTAGAAAACACCTCACAGAGGGGGTCAAGAGACCTGGTCTGTAATCCCAGATTGAACCACACCATGTGTATGACTTTTGGCTTCTATGCAGAGGGTCGGCCTGGTGCTGTCCATAAGGCTAGACTAACGTTTCATTATTTCTCAGAGCCAGCTGGGTTGCTCTGGAAGCTTCTAAGTTGCCTATGCAACATAAATATTTGTAAAAAACCACAGTTCCTCATTCAGCATTTGCGCTCATACTGGAGTGACTGCTTGCAGCTGAGCAGTACTAGGCATCCCAGGATGAATGCTGTAATGTTGAGGTATGTGTAGCATTGACGGGGCTAAAGGCATGCCAGAAGCTGACTTGGGGCAAGGGTTCCCTCTCCCTTTCCCTGAATGTGCCTCTTGGCACTCTGTCCATCTTACGAGAATGAAGACTGGCAAATTGCCTGCCTCTTTTTATTCTGTTTACTCTGCAAATGCCAAGAGAGCTATGAGGAAGATAGACTGAAAATTAGATCCTAGAATAATGGGTCCTTGAATTGAGAGATGGAAACTCTGGAGGTGTGTTTATCCAAGGCATCTGTTTTCCTGCTTCTTTGTCCACATCTTTGGTAAAGAGGTCCTCCTAAGTTCCAGCAGCCAGGTGGAAAGTTCGCGATGGATGGCTCACATCTAGGGCCCTAGGCTAAAACTAAGCCACTCTTCAGAGGAAACAGAAGCCTGTGAGCCAGCCTGTTCAGTGCCAGCCTGTTTCTTAGTAGTAGTAGAGTCAGTACTTTATTATGACAGCTCCTAGCACCCGCCTTGTTCAGCTTGATATGTTTGATGATCGATGTTTTGGACCTTGGATTTAGTTGATAGCATGGTGGTTTGTAGCATGGTGAAGCCATTTGACACTGGGAATAAAGAAGTAGAATTAGCTAAGACTATATATACTTGGTTTGTGTTTAGCGTCATTTTGCTATGGTGGTTTCTAGGTTCAGTTGACGCTCCTATAGATGATAGAACTCAAACAGATTTCTGCCTAGTTACTCATTTTCTAATGTATGTGCAAGAGAAAGTTCCACTTTCAAAGAATCCAGTTATTTTCTTCTGTCCTTCATCTCTTTCATAATAGTAATACTAAAAGTCCTATGTATCAAGTATTTTTTGGCAGTCACTGTACAATACATAACATCTACCATCTCATTAAATCCCCAAAATAACTCTCAGGGGGTTATTATCATTCATTCCATTTTATAAATAAGGATACTGAGATTCAGAGAAATCAAGTCAACTTTTTAGGATTGGACAACTAAGTTGCAGAACTGGGATTCAACTCCAGATCTATCTAATTTCAGCATGCATATTATTAATGACTGCTCTATACTATCTCCCATTACATTACATTGCAAACAGTTTCAGTAATCACAAGGGTATGGCTTCCTAAGGTCAGAGGGTTAGGTTCAGCAACTCACTTAAGTGTGGAAAAAACATAGAGCACTTTGGCAACATCTACAGAAAATCAGAGAGGTAACTAAATGACAGAATGACAGATACTAGAGACAAAGACTCTTGGCCAGAAAGAGTTCCACATAAATAACCAGCCACAAAAATAGGTCCACCAGTGCCACAGTGGCATCTAACTCAGTGGCGTACGTATTGAACTAAAGCATTTAGAAATCATCTCCAAAAGCAAAGGTAGAAATATAAATTTTGAATGAAAATAAAAAATCAACCTCACTTGTAATTAGATAAATGCAATGTAAACAAAATTTTTTTTATATCTTCTTAAACCCTTTCAGATTTACAGTGATGGAAGAATTGATGATAGTGTTGGAGAGATTGTGAGGAAAATGGATGTTCTAGTTTGCTGCTGATAGCAACATAAATTGGTTAATACATTTTTAGGAGGAAATTTATAAAATCAACCTCAGTTGAAAAGTGGATAGCCCTTCATTCAGCAGTTCTACTTCTAGAAATTTATCAGGCAAATAGGCAAATGTCTATGTATGAGGATGCTCATTTCAATGTTGTCCATATTTCGCAAACTTGAGAACCGGTTTAAATAATTACTGCTAATAAATTGTATTAATCACTATGATAGAATAATATGCAGCCCTTAAAATGATATGTGACTGTATTTACTTATATGAAAAGAGATTCAGGTTATAAAACCTTATGTATAGTAATCATTTCATCTTTACCTATGTGTCTGTCTAGGAAGATATAATTATAAAAGGTTAGCTAATTATAACTGGGCAGTGGATATTCTTTTTCTAATATGTGTTTTTTTTCCTTCAACGTTTTACAGTAAGTAGCATCACTTAAATGATCTGAAACGTGTAAAACTTTTCTTTCTTTCTTTCTTTTTTGGGCCGTGCCACAGGGTTTGTGGGATCTTAGTTCCCCAAGCAGGGATTGAACCCATGCCCTTGGCAATTAAAGCACGGAGTCCTAACCACTGGACCACCAGGAAATTCCTAAAACTTTTTTTTTAATTGACGTATAGTTGATCTACAATGTTGTATTAATTTCTGCTGTACAGCAAAGTGATTTAGTTATATATATATATTTTTTCAGATTATTATCCATTATAGGTTATTACAAGATATTGAATATAGTACCCTGTGCTATACAGTAGAAACTTGTTTTTCCATTCTATATATACTAGTTTGTATCTGCTAACCCCAAACTCCCACTCCATCCCTCCCCCTTGGCAACCACAGATCTGTTCTGTATGCCTGTGACTCTGTTTCTGTTTTGTAGATAGGTTCATTTGTGTCATACTTTAGGTTCCACATATAAGTGATATCATATGGTTATTTGCCTTTCTCTTTCTGCCTTCACTTAGTATGATAATCTCTAGGTCCATCCATGTTGCTGCAAATGGCATTATTTCATTCACTTTTTATGGCTGAGTAGTATTCCATTGTATATATGCACCAAATCTTCTTCATCCATTCATCTGTCAATGGACATTTAGGTTGTTTCCATGTCTTGGCTATTGTAAATAGTGCTGCTATGAACATAGGGGTACATGCATCTTTTTGAATTATAGTTTTGTCTGGATATGTGCCCAGGAGTGGGATTTCTGGATCATATGGCAACTCTATTTTTAGTTTTTCGAGGAACCTCCATACTGTTTTCCATAGTGGCTGCACCAGCTTACATTCCCACCAACAGTGCAGGAGGGTTACGATTTCTCCACACCCTCTCTGACATTTATTATTTGTAGACATTTTGCTGATGGCCATTCTGACTGGTGTAAGGTGGTATCTCGCTGTAGTTTTGATTTGCATTTCTCTAATAATTAGCGATGTTGAGCATCTTTTCATGTGCCTGTTGGCCATCTTTATGTCTTCTTTGGAGAAATGTCTATTCAGGTCTTCTGCCCGTATTTTGATTGGGTTGTTTGTTTTTTTGTTGTTGAGTTGTATGAGCTGTTTGTATCTTTTAGAAATTAAGCCCTTGTCGGTCGCATAGCTTGCAAATATTTTCTCCCATTCCGTAGGTTGTCTTTTTGTTTGTTTATGGTTTCCTTTGCTGTGCAAAAGCTTGTAAGTTTAAGTCCCATTTGAAACATGTAAAACTTTTTTTCCACTTACAAATTATGTGTTAGAGCTTGTCAGTGGTGGGGTGGGTCAAATCTTCCCACCAATGTTGCATAGGCACTTGGTGTCACAGTAGATTATGGATATAGGAGGAAATGTACCTGAATATTTGAAGCTTAGTAACAAGAACTGGAGGTCTAGCAAAGAAAAATAGTATTGGTAGTGTGTGGAGAGTTAGGCAGATTGGTGGCCAGTACCTGGGCAATCGTGGAAGATTTGGAATCATTAGAATACAGGGCAAGACTATTCATTTCGTGGTGCCAATTTTCTTATATTTTAGTATCGTATAGTTCCTACTGATATCCTGCACAAATTTAATGACTGAGGCCTTTTAGACAGATAGGGCAGAGTCAGGAGAAAGTCAGCTTTGTGTCACAGGACAGTCTGGTATGATCTGACTCTTTGAAGCTTGCTTTTTATACCACAGTTGTCATTGGCTGTCTTTTATTAAAACAGCTCCATTGAGGTGTAATTTACATACCAGACATTCATCCATTTAAAATGTCCAATTCAATGACTTTTAGTAAATTTAGAGAGTTGTGCAACCCTTCTCACAAACCAGGTTTAAATTTTCATCTCCCTCTGAAGAAACTCCATTAATTAGCAATATAGTACCCCATTTTCCCATCCCCTCAGCTCTAGGCAACTACTAATCTACTTTTTATCTCTATGGACTTGCCCATTCTGGGCCTTTCATTAAAATGGAATCATATAGTATGTGGTCTTTTGTGATTGGCTTCTCCACTTTCTTAGCATAAGGTTTTCAAGGTTCATTCATGTTGTAGCATGTCGTAGACTGTCTTCAAGGCATTGAAAGAGAAAAGCATAAATGATTAATGAGAAGCCTTTTCTCTGCTCAAAAGGAAAAACATTTTTAAAGACCAAAAGGACTGTTGCAGAATGGACACTAAAGACTGAGGATTTAGGACAAGTGAGAAATGAAAGGGTAATAAGAAATCGAAAGACTCTACTTGTGAAATTGAAACTGATAAACTCAATGAAGAGAAAAAAATTAAATATCTTTAAGTGGTTGCAGGATCTAGAAGAATTGGGGCAAAACTGTAATGTTTTGCTTTATATAATAAACAACTGCTTAAAATTAATGCAAAGTTTCAGAGGAGATATGATACCTGCTCAAGAGAAGATAATAGAAGAAAGTGATACTTTAGCTCTTCATCTTTGGAGGTATCTCACTGAAAACCTTTCTGAGTTGGATTATGGATAACATTAGGGGTGGCAATAGCAGGACTGCTGGATCTCCAGAAAAATTCATCAGGTCCTATTAGAGGAAAACAGACAGGAAGAAAGATCTACCATCATGATTTGGGAGATAGAAATTTACTGTGGTTGAGGGGCGGACAGAATGGGTGAAGGTGATCAAAAGGTACAGACTTCCAGTTATAAGTAAGTCCTGGGAATTTCATGTACAGATGATGACTATAGTTAATGACGCTATTGTATATTTGAAAGTTGCTAAGAGAGTAGATCTTAAATGTGCTTGTAAAAAATTTTGCCATTTGCAGCAACATGGATAAACTTGGAGGGCATCATGCTAAGTGAAATAAGTCAGACAAAGACAAATATTGTATGATATCATTTATATGTGGAACCTAAAAAGTACAATGAACTAGTGAATATAACAAAAAAGAAACAGACTCACAGATACAGAGAACAATAAGCTACAAGGGTATATTGTATAGCACAGGGAATATAGCCAATATTTTATAATAACTATAAATGGAGTATAACCTTTAAAAATTGTGAATCACTGTGTTGCATACCTGTAACTTATACAACATTGTACAGCAACTATACTTCGATTTAAAACATGTTCTTGTCACAAGAAGACAAAAATGGTGGTGATGGATATTGACTTGTCTTATTGTGGTGATCATTTTGCAATATATACAAATACGGAATCATTATGTTGTAATCTGAAACTAATATCAATTATAGCTCAATAAAGTATATAATATGTAATATATAATCTAAATATATATATGAAAAAAAGACTCATGGAGATGGCAGACATACTATAGATAAACAAGAGATCCAGAAGGAATATTGGCCTATAGAACAAACTCTGTTGGATCAGAGAGAGGAGACTGAATAAACTATGTATATGAGGGGAAAATATGGAAAATTTGAGTGTTGAGCTAATAAGAAATGAATCGTAAATATCTGTGGAAATGTTATTGCTTTATTTGGTAGTGGGAAAGGACGATAAATATGTATAATATGTAAATAATTTTGCTAATTAACAGTCTACAAGGACCAAACAAGATTATGACTGGAAAAGCAGTTTGAAAAACAGAAAGCGCTATGCAAATGTAGTTGCCATTGTCATTAAGTTTTGTGCTTTAGACTCTAGATTATTCTCTTTGCATCAAACTATTCAAGGATGCTGCTTTATTGTCTACCTTGGCCAAAACCCCATTTTGTGGCCTTTGGATTTTGTATTTTTCCTTCGGTCATTGTCTTCCCAGTTCTGATATGTATTCCATATTGCTGATTTTAGTTGCTTATCCTACTTGTCTCAGCCTTGCCTAGTCTCTTGGTTCTTCTCTCTATGTGGTAATCCCAGTATCAATCCCACTGGTCTCTGATTTTCACTCAGTCTGAAGGCTTGTGGCATGTAGTGAGGTGGGGAAGATGCATTGGGTCGTGTGCATCGTGCCATTTCATGCTCTTTGCCCTCCTTTCTCTGCTTCTTGTCTTTGTTAGTGGTTCCATCATGGCCTCACTGATTCAGGCTTACAAATGTGAAATCTTCCCCTTCTTCACTTAAAATGTTTCTGGAACACCTACTCTGTACAAGGACGAGCCGTGCTAAATAGTAGAAGGAGCTCTTGCCATCAAGGAGCTCATAGTCAAATGTAAAATAAGGATGTCTACATAACTAATAATAATATAAAGGTTGATACATGCTATGATGAAGTTGCAAGAAAAGGACAAATTTAATTGACACTGAAAATGAGAAAAGGTTTCAGAGAAAGGGATATTTGAGCTGCATGTTTTTTCCTTAAAGGTGTAAATTTCATACAGCAAGTCACCCTTTTTAGTATACAATTCAGTCACCCCATAACCACCCCACCTGCTCCTCTGTAATCAAACCTTCCCCCTACCCCCAGCCCCTGACAACCACTAATATGTTAGTGGTCTATAGTTTTGCATTTTCCAGATTGTCATAAAAAACGAGCAATATACTGTATAAAAAGAAGCCAGTGTAAAAATGCTTTATAGTGTAACACATTTGAGATTCATCCATGTTGTTGAGTGTATCAGTAGTTCATTCCTTTTTATTTCCAAGTAATATTGCATTTTATGGATGCATCACAGCTTGCATATCCATCTACCAGTCTGGGTTGTTTCCACTTCGGGGTATACAGGTTTTTGTGTGAATATGATTTTTAATTTCAGTTTGGTAAATATCTAGGAATGGAATTGCTGTGTTGTATGGTAAGTTTATGTTTAAGTTTATAAGAAACTATCAAACTGTTTTCCAAAGTGGCTCTACCTACCAGCACTATATGAATGTTCTGGTTGTTTTGCATCCCTGCTGGTACTTGGTAACGTCAGCTCTTTTTTCTTTTTTTTTTTTTTTTAAATATTATAGCATTCTAAATAGTGTGTGGTGATATCTACATGTGTTTTTAATGTGATTTCCCTATGGTTAAATATGAACATCCTTCCATATCTTTATTTGCCATCTGTATATGTTGGGTGAAGTTCCTATTCAAATATTTTGCCCATTTCTAATTGAGTTGTTATTATTGAGGGTTTTTTCCCATTTTTATTGAGTGTTATTTTAACCACTATCTAATTTTCATCACCCCAAAAGGAAAGCCCATACCTTTTAACAGTCACTCTCCATTTTCCTTACCCCCAGCCCCTGGCAACTACTAATGTACTTTATATCGCTATGGATTTGCATATTCTGGACATTTCATATAAATGGAGTCATATAATATATGGCCTTTTGTGTATTCATTTTAGCATAAATTTATTCAAGGATTATCCATGTTGTAGCATGTAACCAGTACTTCATTCCTTTTAGGGCTGAATAGTATTCCATCGTATGGATATATCACAATTTGTTTATCCATTCATCAGTTAATGGACAATTGGTTTATTTCCATTTGCTGACTATTATGTGTTTTTTGTTTTGTTTTGTTTTGTTTTTTTGCTGCACCGCATGGCGTGTGGGATCTTTGTTCCCCAACCAGGGATTGAACCCAAGCCCCCTGCATTGGAAGGTGGAGTCTTACACTGGACCACCGGGGAATTCCCTGCTGGCTATTATGAATAATGCTGCTATAAACATTCATGTGAAAATTTTGTGTGGATATGTTTTCAGTTCTTTTGGCTGTATACCTAGAAGTGGAATTGCTGGGTCATATGGTAACTCTGTACTTAACTTTTTGAGAAATACTGAGTTTTGAGTGTTCTTTATATATGCTGGATACACCTCATTTATGAGATATGTGATTTGCACATATTCTTTTCCGAGTCTGTGGCTTCTCTTTTCATTATCTTAATAGTGTTTTTTGAAGTGAATTTGTCCGTTTTTTCATGGATCATATTTCAGTGTCGTATCTATGAAACCTTTGTCTAAACCAAGGTTACAAAGATTTTGTTCTATGTTTTCTTCTAGAAGTTTTATAGTTTTAGGGTTTACCTTTAGGTCTATAATTCACTTTGAGTTAATTTTTGTGTATGATGTGAGGTATGAATCAAGTTGATTTTTTGCATGTGGATATCCAATTGTACAAACACCATTGCCTTTATCCTTTGTCAAAAACCAGTTGGCCATATTTGTGTGGGTCTATTTCTGGACTCTCTATTCTGTCCCTTTGATCTATATGTTTATCCTTTTGCCAATATCACACTCTCTGAGTACTGTAGCACTATAGTAAGCCTTACTATCAGGTGGAGTGAGTCCTCCAACTTTGTTCTTTTTCAAAATTGCTTTGACTATACTAGTTCCTTTCCCTTTCCATATGAATTTATTTTTCAACCAACTTGTCTACTTCTACAAAAAAAAATTTCCTGCTAGAAAAAAGCTTTTTAACATCTTTATTGGAGTATAATCGCTTTACAGTGGTGTGTTAGTTTCTGCTTTATAACAAAGTGAATCAGCTATACATATACATATATCCCCATATCTCCTCCCTCTTTCATCTCCCTCCCACCCTCCCTATCCCACCCCTCTAGGTGGTCACAAAGCACTTAGCTGATCTCCCTGTGCCATGCGGCTGCTTCCCACTAGCTAGCTATTTTACATTTGGTAGTGTATATATGTCAATGCCACTCTCTCACTTCATTCCAGCTTACCCTTCCCCCTCCCCGTGTCCTCAAGTCCATTCTCTACGTCTGTGTCTTTATTCCTGTCCTGCCCTACGTTCTTCAGAACCATTTTTTTCTTTTTTTTAGATTCCATGTATATGTGTTAGCATATGGTGTTTGTTTTTCTCTTTCTGACTTACTTCACTCTGTATGACACACTCTAGATCTATCCACCTCACTACAAAAACTCAATTTCATTTCTTTTTATGGCTGACTAATATTCCATTGTATATATGTGCCACATCTTCTTTATCCACTCATCCATCGATGGACACTTAGTTTGCTTCCATGTCCTGGCTATTGTAAATAGAGCTGCAATGAACATTGTGGTCCATGACTATTTTTGAATTATGGTTTTCTCAGGGTATATGCCCAGTAGTGGGATTGCTGGGTTGTATGGTAGTTCTACTTTTAGTTTTTTAAGGAACCTCCATACTATTCTCCAAAGTGGCTGTATCAATTGACATTCCCACCAACAGTGCAAGAGGGTTCCCTTTTCTCCACACCCTCTCCAGCATTTATTGTTTGTAGATTTTTTGATGATGGCCATTCTGAATGGTGTGAGGTGATACCTCATTGTAGATTTGACTTGCATTTCTCTAATGATTAGTGATGTTCAGCATCCTTTCATGTGTTTGTTGGCAATCTGTATATCTTCTTTGGAGAAATGTCTATTTAGGTCTTCTGCCCATTTTTGGATCGGGTTGTTCGTTTTTTTGATATTGAGCTGCATGAGCTGCTTGTAAATTTTGGAGATTAATCCTTTGTCAGTTGCTTCATTTGCAAATATTTTCTCCCATTCTGAGGGTTGTCCCTTTCGTCTTGTTTATGGTTTCCTTTGCTGTGCAAAAGCTTTGAAGTTTCATTAAATCCCATTTGTTTATTTTTGTTTTTGTTTCCATTTCTCTAGGAGGTGGGTCACTGCTAGAAAATTTTGACGGTAATTGTAGTTGAATTTGTAGATCAGTTTGGGGAGATTCGACCTCTTAACAATATTGAGTCTTCAATCCATAAATGTGGTGTGTCTCTCCATTTATTTAGGTCTTTGACGTTTTTCAATAATGTTTTGCAGGATGTTTTTTTCTCCACGCATACAGATCTTGCACATATTTTCCGAGATTTATACCAGTATATTTTATGCTTTTTAATGCTACTGTAAATGGTACATTTTTCTTCAATATCCAACTGTTCATTGCTAGTATATAGAAATACAATTTATTTTTACATTATTTACCTTGTATCCTGAGACCCTGCTAAACTCACTTAGTTCTGTCAGCTCTTTTGTATTTTGCTTGAGGTTTTCTACATAGACAATCATGTCATATGCAGATAGAGACAGTTTTATTTCTTCCTTTTCAATCTGTGTGCCTTTTAGTTCTTCTTCTTGCTTTTTGCAGTGGCTAGTACCTCCAGAACATTGTTGAATATGAGTGGTGAACGTAAACATTCTTACCTTGTTCTGGATCTTTGAGGGAAGGTGTTCAATCTCTTACCCTTAAATATGAAAGCTGTAGTTTTGTAGTTTCCTCAGGTTGAGGAAGTTCCCTTATAACCCTACTTTGCTGAGAGTTTTTATTAGGAATGGAGATTGGACTTTGCCAAATGCTTTTACCGTGTTTATTGAGATTTAATGTGCATATGATTTGCCTAGGTATCTTATTAAATTATAGATTCTGAGTCATTCAGTCTGGGAGGGCCTGAGATTCTGTGATTCTGCATTTCTTTTTTCTTTTCTTTTTCCTGGCTGTGCTGCACAGCTTGTGGGATATTAGTTCCCTGACCAGGGATGGAACCCAGGCTCTTGGCAGTGAAAGCGTGGAGTCCTAACCATTGGACTGCCAGGGGATTCCTGATTCTGCATTTCTAATAAGCTCTGAGATGATGTTGATGTTGTTTGATAACAGACCACATTTTGAATAGCATAGACCTAGGGTCTAATCTATATGGTTTGAAGGGAAGACAGTACTGAAGGGTGCTGAAAAAGTAAGAGTTGCAAGGAGAAATGTAGAGAACAAATTTTGTCCTGGAGGCCAGTGAAGGAGAGTATCAACAATGAGGGAGTCACCAACAGTTTTAACTTTTATTTTTTTAATTTATTTATTTTTTACCAACAGTTTTAAAAGCTTCAGTATTAGATTTGTCAAACATGAAATTAGTGTTGGGTGTTTTTTTTAATTAATTAATTTTATTTATTTATTTTTGGCTGCACTGGGTCTTCGTTGCTGCGCGCGGGCTTTCTCTAGTTGTGGCGAGTGGGGACCACTCTTCATTGCGGTGCATGGGCTTCTCATTGCAGTGGCTTCTCTTGTTGCAGAGCATGGGCTCTAGGCACGTGGTCTTCAGTAGCTGTGGCACGCGGGCTCAGTAGTTGTGGCTCATGGGCTCTAGAGCACAGGCTCAGTAGTTGTGGTGCCCGGGCTTAGTTGCTCTGCGGCATGTGGGATCTTCCCGGACCAGGGCTACGAACCCGTGTACCCTGCATTGGCAGGCTGATTCTTAACCACTGCACCACCAGGGAAGTCCCTAGTTTTGGTTTTATAGCAGAAGTTGTACTATTTGTTTCTTGCACATATCTGAACTATTTGAAGTATCACATCATATTATAAAACCAAGCCTCCCTCATTGTCCACATCTGTTTAGTTCCCAAGTTTGGACTGTGGCAGTTCAGATAAGAGAGAACACAACATGATCTGAATATATTTGGTTCCTGAGTGTTGAGTCATGAGTAGTAAGAGTCAGATAATGAGGAATATCTGTCTTAAGTCAAAAATGTGTCCTAGGGCTTCCCTGGTGGCACAGTGGTTGAGAGTCCGCCTGCTGATGCAGGGGACACACGTTCGTGCCCCGGTCTGGGAAGATCCCACATGCCGCGGAGCGGCTAGGCCCGTGAGCCATGGCCGCTGAGCCTGCACGTCCGGAGCATGTGCTCCGCAACGGGAGAGGCCGCAACAGTGAGAGGCCCGCGTACCGCAAAAAACAAAAAACAAAAAATGTGTCCTAAAATATTTGGTTTCTATGTTAGTATAACAAAAGCTCAAATACTTATTTGTTTATATCTTTTTTTCCCCTACTAGCTGCATACTTCTTGAGATTTAGGATTATGTATTTGTCTTTTTCTTCTCAGACCCTTGTATTATCACTTGGTACATGGTAGATGCTCATTAAATGTTCACTGAATTGTTGAAATGAGCCAAAGGGAGGAAGGCAAATTATAGACTACTTTCTCAAGGATTTAGTAGTAGAGGGATGGAGAATGATAATCAGATAGGTAAGGAAGATTCAGGGTTGAATGAAGGCTTGTTTTCTTCCTCTTTTTTTTTTTTTTTTTTTTTTTGTGGTACGCGGGCCTCTCACTGTTGTGGCCTCTCCCGTTGTGGAGCACAGGCTCCGGATGCACAGGCTCAGCGGCCATGGCTCACGGGCCCAGCTGCTCCGCGGCATGTGGGATCTTCCCGGACCGGGGCACGAACGCGTGTCCCCTGCATCGGCAGGCGGACTCTCAACCACTGCACCACCAGGGAAGCCCTTCTTCTTCTTTTTTATTTTTAGCCATATAGGTATGTGGTTAATTGCAGGCAGGGAAGAAAGACCCAATAACTAGGAAGCGACTGAAGTTATAAGAGAGAAAAAGAATAATTAATAGAGCATGTTTCTGTAGCACATAAAGAGCACAAGTAGCTGGCTTAATCATAAGGGGGGAAAACATGACAATACTTTAACCCATTTTGCATTCAGTCACGTAGAATCTTCCTTTATCACAAAATCATTCAGACATAGCTTTCACTATAATCAGCCCTAATCCAGGAACTCATTGCTTTTTACCTGAGTAATTTATAGTTTGTCTCCTTCTCTTCGTTCTCATTCAAACTCTTCTTTGCAAGTGGCTGTTGGAACTCTCTCCCAAAATCTTTTCCAGAAACAATCTTCCTACTGGAGAACCCATAAGGGGCCTCTCCTATCTGATTTCTGATTTCAGCCTAGTATCTCAACCCCTTGAGATGGATGATGGTGTTGGGTTGTTACTGTTTTCTTCAGCCCTAGATTTCTTTATAGGTTCCATTATCAGAGGCTAATATTTGACTCTTGATTCTGTTGCTATGTTGGCATCTAACACAATGAAATTTGTTCCTATAACTGAAAGTAAATGATGATAATACCTTCCACTTTCTAATCAGAGACAAGTATTTCTGCCAAGGAGACATTCTCAAAAAATTTTTATTTCAAAGGAATGCCATCAAATGGAAAGCTGTGTGTGTGTGTGTGTATTTTATGTCACAGACATAATTTCTATTTGATATGAGTTTAATCTCGTGTGGGCTAATTGAGAGCTTACAGGGTACTTGTGTTTTGCAGTCTGTTGTTTTTGCTGTGAGCAAAAATTTACTCAGCTGATGAGAATATTTTGACAACTCTGCCTGTGTGTCCAGGAACTGCAATTTGGTATGAATTTTCTGGCTGCAATGACCCAATTTTAAGATGTATAATAGAATACTCTAAATTAATATGGAAATAGTATAGCTAGCCTGGCTCCCCACAAGGAGTAACAAACATTAAGACCTTGTACAGCTCCTAATATATAAAATCATAGGATGGAAACATCATGATTATTGTCTCCTAATCTCATTTGCAAATGTTACAAATGTTGTTTACTGAAATGAAGTTGTAACAAAAATTACAAAGAATTATGGTTTTTAGCTTGAGAAAACAGTTCAATTTTTTTCTTAGGAATGTCTCAGTCAACATTTTATGATGTATTTGTACCTTTAAAAATACCCATACTTTCTCAAAATTCTTCATTTCTTGATGGCCCCACATGTACATATGCCCAAATAATTAATTTTCAACAGTGTTCTGTCGTTTTTCTATTGTGTTCAGTAGTTCAATAACTGTCTTTATGGTGCTTCATTGTGATTCCTATCTCCTCATTCATTTTTCAGCTATTTTAACTTTTAAGATTCTGGTCACATAAAGGAATGCACACTGAGTTTTATGGATGACCAAAGGCAACCAGTGGTTCCGTGTGTATGTGTGTGTGTGTGTGTGTACATTTATACATATATATGCACACACGTATATATAAATAAACCGACATCATTTGCATAGGTATGTTGTAAACTTTAATTTTTAAAAACCTGAAACTCAACCAGCGTAAGTACTAAGCTGTCATTATTTATTAAAGATGCCTTTACCATAGGATCAGTAAAACATTATTCTGCACTAGCTGACAGGGAAAGCAAAGCAATCTGCATTCCCCGGAAGTGTGGTGTTTTAGCAGCTTTCTCCTGTAGGGTTGAGGCTGGCTTGGCAGCATTGATTATATTGACCATTTTATGGGTCAATTGCCAGGAGATTGAACAGTTAATTTGATCTGGTCTTCTTCATGGCCAAAAGGGCCCGGTGGTTTGACTGTAATGGTGACTGAAACAACAAATTGAACTGTGAAAACAGTTGAATCAATGGTGATATGTGGACACCATCCAACATCTCAGAGAGATCACTAACATAGAAACTTCAAAACCTGATTTTCAGATTCAGCTGGGGCCCTTACTCTTGATGGCTAGCTCAGAATTGGTGTCGCAGTAGACAACTTTAATTGAGGGGATTTTCAAATTTTCCATAACGCAAATCAACAATTTAAAGGGTAGGATATTAAAGCAGCCGGAAAGAAAAACAACAAATTTCTAGTGCTATTGAGAAGCCTTGAAAGCATACCAAGTTAAAATGATGATGGACCATGATATGAGAATCTATAATGAATTTATAGCACAAACATCATGACTCATAAGCTTGTCACGCAAGAGCAATTTTAAAAAGGAGTCCTTGCAAATTGATACCTATGTTCCTTGCTCCCTTATATCCTGAAGTGACATTTTACCATGTACTAGGAAACTGTATAATACTAAATTAACATTAGCACTTAAAAAGAAAAGGCAGTATTATGAAGCAAAGATTTGTATACGTCCATTAAGGCTTAAGTATCCATCTAGTTCTATGACTTTGGGCTCCACTTGTGACTGTGATGGCAATGCCTACACATATAAGGTGAAATGGGGGGTTGCAGCAATTCTCAAGATGACTCTGGTTGCAGCATCTCTTACCAAGGAAACTTATTGAGGGTGGGGGAGCATGAAATCCTCAAACTTTATGAGCATCAAATTTCCTTAAAACTTGCTTTCTTTTTAAATTGCCCTTTTTTTTTCTTTGCAGTGGTGAATATTTGATAGTTTCATTTCTTGCACTGAGCTTTTTCCTTGCTTGTCCATATCAGAAATGTTACCATCCTGAGGATGCAGTATACCAGAAGTCTTCCTGGGTTTGAAACTGGGGGGGGGGGGCATCTAATGAGCTATCAATAGTGATATCCGTTTACCTGGGACTTTAGGTCCTCAGTATACAAGGTAAGGGTGGAAAGAGGAGCAACTCTGTTTCTAGAGCCTTTTACTAAGACACTGAGGGATGGCTTGTCAGATTTCTGTTCTTGAAATGTGAGGCCTGAATGAGAGAATGTGAATTTGAAGCAGGTTTTGTCAGAGATCTTTTGTCTCAGGGCATGAATTTATCTGTTCGTTCAACAAATAATTTATTGAGTACCTGTTACATGTTAGGCAATGTGCTAGGTGCAGTGTATACAGTAGTTAACAATATAGCCATTGTCACAGACAGACATTAATTTTTTTATCAAAAAAATTTTTATTTAAAATAAAATATATTAAGATAGATTTGGAATTAAAAATTTTATATGAGCTATTACAGAAAAGGCCAGGGTGTTATGAATGAATACTGGAGACTGGTAGCACCTTTCAAATCGATGAGGGGAAGTCTCTGAAGAGTGACATTTAAGCAGACACCTGAAGGATGCGTAGGGTGTTAATCAGGTAAAGAGAGGTGCGCGGTGGGGATAAATGTCCCATAGCATGTGTGAAGGCTTAGAAGAGAGAGGCCCATGTGGCTGCAGGCAGAGAGAGAGGGAAAGATCGCTCAAGATAAACCTGGGAAGGCAGACAGAGGCCAGGTCATGCTGGGTGAATTAGTTTGCTAACGCTGCTGTAACAAGTACCACAGACTGGGTGGCTTAAAACAACAAAAATTTACTGTCTCATAGTTCTGGAGGCTAAAAATCCAAAATCAAGTTGTTGGTGGGTTTCGTTCCTTTAGAGGGCTGTGAGGTAGGGATGTGTTCCGGGCCTCTCCACTTAGCTTGTTATGTAGCCACTTCTTCTCCCTGTGGCTCTTCACATTGTCTTCTCTCTATCTGTGTGTCTCTGTATATACATCTCCTTTTTCTTTTTTTTTTTTTTTCATATATATAATGACACCAGTCAGATTGGGGCCTACTCTAATGATCTCACTTAAATTGATTACTTCTGCAAAGACCTTCTCTCTAAATAAGGTCACATTCTGAGGTCCTGGAGGTTAGGACTTCAACATATGAATTTTGGAGGGACACAGTTCAACCCATAACACAGAGCCTTGGAGGATATGTTAGTATTTTGGACTCTTCTCTGAGTTCCTAGAGCTGCCATTGAGGAATATTAATTTTTAAAAAGATCCTTCTATTGTGTGGGGAATCTATTGTGGGGAGTTATATTAATTTTTTATGGCTGCTGTAACCAATTCACACAAATTTAGTGGCTTGAAAAACACACACAGATTTATTGTCTGCACTGCAAGTGAAAAGTCCAAAATCAGCTCTCTGGGCTAAAATCAAGGCAGAAGTGTTCCTTCTGAGGGCTGTAGGACAGAATCTGTTTCCTTGCCTTTTCCAGCTTCCAGAGGCCTCCTGCATTCCTTGCCTCATGGCTCTTTCCTCCATTTTCTTTTTTTAAATTTTATTTATTTAATGTATTTAATTTTGGCTGCGTTGGGTCTTCGTCGCTGCTCGTGTGGGCTTTCTCTAGTTGCGGCGAGCGGGGGCTACTCTTTGTTGCGGTGTGCGGGCTTCTCATCGCGGTGGCTTCTCTTGTTGCGGAGCACAGGCTCTAGGCGCATGGGCTTCAGTAGTTGTGGCACGCGGGCTCAGTAGTTGTGGCCCACAGGCTTAGTTGCTCCGCAGCATGTGGGACCTTCCCGGACCAGGGCTCGAACCCATGTCCCCTGCATTAGCAGGCGGATTCTTAACCACTGTGTCACCAGGGAAGCCCCTTCCTCCATTTTCAAAGCCAGCAATGTAGAATCTTCTCTCCTCTCTGACATCAGCTCCGATCATTACATTTTCTCTCTCTGACTCTGCCTCCCTCTTATAAGGACCCTTGTGATTACATTGGAGACTACTCTATAATCCAGAATAATCTCCCCATGTCAACATTCTTAACTTAATCACATCTGTAAAATCCCTGTTACCATGTAAGGTAACCCATACACTGGTTCTAGCGAATAGTTTGTAGACATCTTCCTGTGTGTGTTGTGGGGAGGGGTGTGTGAGGGGCGTTATTTAGTCTACCACAGGAGTAAAGGATGAAAGCAAAAAGCCAGTCACAAAGCTTCTGTAGCCATCTGAGCAGGAGATGATTGTAACTCGGACCAGGTGGCAATGGAGATGGAGAGAAGTATTTAGATTGGAGAATTGTTTAGGACACAAAATCAACAGGCCTTGCCAATGAATTGGATAGGATAGGGGAGTGAGAGAGATGGGGTCAACTGTAGTTTGGTTTATATCTACTATGCCTCCTGGTTACTCTGAATGTCATCTTTATATCATAGACCAGGAAATTTAAACTTGCGTTTTAAAAATGCTCCTGTATATTTCTAAAAGGAACCATTTTTGCATTCGAAAAGAAGCTTTGTTTCTGTGCTTACTTTGGCATAGGTAGAAATTTTATTTTTAACTTTTTGGAAGAGTTGTGTAAAACAGTTTGCTCAGATTTGAAACCTTATGAATAAATCATTTGAAATGGCCTCCTAAATTTGCAATTTATCCCATTAAGTTTGAAAATGAAAAAGAAGCTCAAGAATTGGAAAATAAAGTCAACTAGCAAATGAAAATTGGTTGAATGTTCAACGTGCATCAAGAGCAAGTAGCAGTTGAAATACTTAAAAGAAAGAATTTTCCTGAGCAGATGACCAAAACTTGCACGTGGTCTGTATGACATTACAAGAAAGGAGGCTGGATTCTAGTTGGAGGTCTCCAGAAAAGTCCAATGGAGAAGACTGGCAAAGATATACCTGTTGAGAAGCTCCTTGACTGATTCCTATAATCAGGAGCTCCAGGGGATATTGAGGAATGAGGAAAGGGAAAACATAAAACTATATGGGCATTCTTGGGCGAGACAGCACATTACAGGTGCACTTGGAAGCAAATTCAGCATATGGAACTAATAACTATTTTATGATGTTTGACATATCTCTAGAAGCACATCCCAGAATCCCATTCAATGAAAAATCCCTTTAGGAAAAATAAATGATCAGCTTAAATGATGACTCTGCCCAGCAAACAGAAGAAAAGCTATTTCAGAAGTTGATGAGTTGTTGATTCATTTCTTTTTTGCAAGTTTCCAGCTGAATTTGGAATGAAACATATCTATTGCATCCGGCGCTTTCCATTTTGAATCGTTTCTAGTGCATTCTATAGTTTAATATGGTCTTTTATGGCAAGATGTAATTGTTCTGAACTGTCACTAGATGTCTTTTATTAACTCCAGTTTGGCCTAAATGGAAAAGATATATTAATGCTATGTTTGTTTTAGTGACGGAAAACTAAAGTATCATACATATACCTAAGTCCATGTAGGTAAGTTAATTTGTACTAATCAAACAAACTGTCTAGAGCGTTAGAAACTCTGGGCCATAGCATCATCTAATAGATAGACTTATCTAGGCAAAGGAGTAGGTTCAGCACTTTTCCTCATTTGTTCTGCCTCTGTCTGCTCCAGCTCCCCCAGAGATGGGCCTCCTCCATTCACCATTTGAAATCTCAAATGGTCTGATCCTACTTTCTAATCTATAAACAAGTCATATAGTATTTAGCCTTTTCCTGATTGGGGGGGGGCGGCGGCATTTTCATCTGTGATGAAAGCCTTACTAATTTACTCATCCAAGCATATTTGTATAGCTCCATCACATGCCCACTTTAATAGATGCCACCTGATACAGAAGCCTACTACTTAGAAGCTTGCCTTATAAGCCTACTCAGTGTTTGAAATTTAGGCCACCTAAGAAAGGAAGTTCACCCATTGACACCGTTTCAGGTTTTGGTAAGGACTGGGGAGGGAAGCAGGAAGAATGAATAAATGAATGAATGAGATCTCATCTGTTATTAATATGACAGTGTTTCCACCTATAAAAATAGGGGGCTGTATTAGATTTCTAGGGTTCCTTCCAGCTCTTGTGGAAGATATCTGGAGAAAAATATCTCATTTTCTCATCCTCAGGACCTCCCACTCTGATACTGTTCCCTAGCCCTTACCAAAAGGATGAAGACATTTTATAGCTGATCCTAAAACCACATGAACTGTGGGCAAATGTATCACAGTATTTCTGGAACAGCATGCCAACTCTTGATTATTTATTATGTCATGAGTTTATGAGCGAGTGGGCCATGGTGACCTTCCTTCACAGCGGGGAGGACAAGTAGGCAGTGTATGACCACCGGGAGCTGACATAGCTGCCTCCATATGAAGTGTGGTGGATGACATCCTGAGGTGTACAGGAAAAGCCACATGATATGATGGAAGGAGCATGGGTTTTGGAGGACTATAGATTCCTACCTCAACCATTTTTCTATCAGTGTGATCTTATGTAAGTTATTTGAGTTCTATTAGCCTCACTTTCCTCATATGGTAAATAGGAATAATGATTCTATTGCCTATCAGGGTAGACATTCAGCAGTGATCCTTATTATGCTAAAACTATTTGTCACTCTAGGAAAGCCAAAGGTTTGTTCAGAAAGAGGGAGAGGGTTTCCTACACATTTTTCTTCATTCTGTGTGTTGCGGTACTAAGAATCATCTTGTATGCCACTGCTGCCACCAATCTCTTGACTAATTCTTGCCCTTACCTCAAGCTGTCAATGTTAAGAGTACAAGGAGTTTGCAGCTCTTGACCTTCTGATATACGCCTCTCTGTGGTTTAGACAAAAATGTAATGAATCGCCGGCTCTCCTCCCATCTTACCGTGGTTTGTCTACATGGTAAAATGAAAGACACAGTTAAGCACGTGAAGATTTTACTTTGAGATGGATAATATCTGTGATGGTTAATTTTATGTGTCAACTCAACTGGGCTAAGGGATGCCCAGATACCTGTTAAAACATTTCTCAGTGTGTCTGTGAGGGTGTTTCTGGAAGAGATTAGCATTTGAATCGGACTGAGTAAAGAGATCTGCCCTCACTAATGTGGGTGGGCATCATCCATTCTGTTGAGGACCCAAATAGAAGAAAAAGGCAACTGAAGGGTGAATTCTCTCTCTTGAGCTAGGACTTCCATTTCTCCTGCCCTCGGACACTGGAGTTTCTGGTTTGCAGACTCTTTGGACTCAGACTGAATTATACTTTCAGCTTTCTTTTGTTTGCGGATGGCAGCTGGTGGGACTTCCTGGCCTCCATGACCACGTGAGCCAATTCCTATAATAAATCTCCTCATATATATCGATATGTAGATCTATCTATCTATCTATTTATCTATCTATCTCCTATTGGCTCTGTTTCTCTGGAGAACCCTAATACAATATCAAAATTAATATGAGTAATAATAGTTACAATAATGGCAGCTGACAGTTATGAGCATTTACTATGTTCTGTGCTTTATGCTTAGTACTTGACCTTCAAAATCACTTAATCATCACAGCAGTCTGATGAGGCGGTTACTATTATTATTATCATGTTAAGTCAAACACATTAAGGCCTTATAGTAACTAGTAACTAGTAAATATAGGAATGGGGATTTGAGCCCAAATCTGTTTGACTCTATAGCCCAAGTTTCACCACTAAGCTATTTTAAATGATCCCCAATTGCTGTGAGAATCAAATGAGACTGTAATTTGGTAATGCTTTAAAGACCTAGAAGTACTATCAAAATGGAAGGGCTTATTATTACCCAAACGATTAACTGAACCTAGCGCTGTTTATTCAGATGCTTGGCAGCGTGTAGACAAAGCCTGAGGCTGTAATGGACCTTTTCCAAGTGGCAAAAGCGTAAATGTAATATAAGCTAATTGGTGACATGTCTTGATTTTCAAAGCATTAGGCAAGCTTGTAAGTTCAGCTTCCTACTGGCATACCTATCTCTTTTAAGTAACTGCAACTGTTTTACAATTCAGAGTGATTACATAACTTCAGAACACTGGCGATTGCTCTCTAGCATTCAATTCTCTTAACAAACATTTATTGAGCACCTTTATACTACGCGTGTCTATGGAGCATGTATCTCCTGTGTTCAGAGCATTCTTTGTCTGGATAGAGCTTTGTGACTTATATTTGGAAACACTACTTTGAAAAGCCCAGAGCAGAAAGACCGAGATAAAAGTTGTTTCCTCCAGTGAGAATAGTTATTTACCTGGAGTTCACAGGTTTATGGTAGTGGTTTTCATATTATACACAGTAAAATCATTCAAGGAGCTTACCTGGGTTTTACTACTAAGATCCTGATTTAGCTGCTTTGGGATGGTGGGGTTTTTTTTTTTTGTTTTTTTGTTTTGGCTGCATTGGGTCTTCGTTGCTGCGCGCGGGCTTTCTCCAGTTGTGGCAAGCGGGGGCTTCTCTTGTTGCGGAGCACGGGCTCTAGGCGTGCGGGCTTCAGTAGTTGTGGTGCGTGAGCTCAGTAGTTGTGGCTCGCAGGCTGTAGAGCGCAGGCTCAGTAGTTGCGGCGCACGGGCTTAGTTGCTCCGCGGCATGTGGGATCTTCCCGGATCAGGGATCGAACCCATGTCCCCTGCATTGGCAGGTGGATTCTCAACCACTGTGCCACCAGGGAAGTCCGGGATGGTGGTTTTAACAGCTGCCCAGGTGATTCTCATTGTCCAGCCAGGCTTGTTGAGCCACTGGTCCATAGCATCTTATCCCACCCAAGCCTCCAGCTAATGAAGGAATGAAATAGAAAAGGAAAACTACCAGAAATTTGGCTATAGGTCCAACCTACTTGCTTCCTTTTCTCATTCCCCTCGATCCTTATGGTCACACTATCCCTTTTAAGTGTCTGAGTTTGGGCTTATAAGAAAAATATCCACACTCTAACAAGTGAAGTGAAAATCTGGGTAATCAAATAGTCGAAACCTCACATAGTTACAGAGGTTGGGCTGCTAACACAAATGAGGGAGCCAAGCCAGATAGAGACTCTGGTAAACTTGAGACTACAGACCCCATCAAACATGAGGGGGTGAACGGGGCAGCAGCTGTGACTGTAATCCAGTCAGTTGTTCTCAGAGTTCTCAAAGTGCGGTTCTTGGACTTCGTCTAGGAGCATCAGAAGAAAACTTGTTAGAAATGCAAAACGTCAATCCCTGCCCCCAGATCCACTGACTGAATCTGCATCTGGTGCCTGGGAGCGGAGGTGGGGAGCAGCAGTCAGTAGTCTAACAAGCCCTTCAGGGGATTCTGATCCAATACGTTTTCAAACCACTGTCTATAGTAATGCAAGCCCGGCGTGACCAGATCTGATTTTTCAAGAAAAGTCAGGAATCTAGCTTTCTTTTATTGAGCATCTTTAAACTGTACTGTACGTGTTCATGGAACATCTCCTGTGTTCACATTATTCTGAACATCTCTTCTTGGCTTTCAAAGATTGGCAACTAATTCAGTTTTTTGTTTGTTGTTTTTTTGAATACACCTTATGGTCCAAAGAAAACACATCTTTGGGCTAACCCTCAATTGTCTCTATCCTACAAGGGTTAAATAGTTTTGAAATATTCTTCATATCTTCATGACATTCCCCAACCCACGCCTCAGTATCCTGAGTAACCAATTAAACCATGAAATTTGGAATACTGGCATAGGTAATTTCGATATGAGAACCCCAGCCTAGGTTTCCTATTAGTTTTATGGATAAAAACAAACAAGCAGAAAACTAGGAAGGATTGTGGATTAAATCAGTGTCACAAGTTTGAATCCTTTCACTCTTAAACCAAATTTCTAGACAGGGTCCATCCCTGGGTATTCATAATAAATTGCATAAATATCCAGTGAAGCCTCTTGATCTTTTTTCAGCCTATTCCACTTAGCTGGAGAGTAGGGAAGGCATGTAATGCCTGGATTGTGAAATTTACAACTCTAAGTACAGTCATGACTTTAGCACTCTTTCTACATTTGAGGAATTATGTGTATGTGAGAGAGATTTACTTAGACTGTGCTCATCAAATGGTGGTTTTTGAAAGCTATTGTATAGCACAGGAACACTGGAGTTTAAAATACAGGATGACCAACCATCCCAGTTTTCCCAGGACTGAGGAGGTTCATGAGAAGGGGAACTTCCAGTTTCAAAACCAGGACAGTGTGAGAAAACCAGGACAAGTTGGTCTTCCTAGTCTTTAATGCTCAAGTTTCTCTTGCATCACTTTGCTTTGGATGTAGAACAGAATAAAGGTGGGAGTTGGTAGAAAAGTTACATTGTATTGTTAAAAACAATTTTATAACTGGCTAAAATCAAAAGGCAGACATTTTAGCCAGAAACAAGACTTTCAAATGGAGGTGCTACTGAAGTGCCTGACATGAGATATAATATCCTGGAAGTCAGGCAGGATCCAACAACACAGTGCTGACCCCAGAGAGAGTTTAAAACATGGTCAAGTGTGGAGACAAAGGACTAAAGCTTTTGAGGCACCTGGTCTGAAGGGCAAATGGAGGTCAGTGAATTGCAAGGTAATCATGTCAGGATAATCAAGAACGGGGCAGGAAGCAGTGTACGAGGTGCATCAGAGCTAACAGTCCAGCATAGAGGTAGTTAAGCAACAAGAGGGTATTTGCAGCCTATTTTTGTGTGGTGGTAGGTGGTTCTATGGTATAGGAGTAGACCTCGTGAATTAAAGGCATAGGGCAATAAGAAACTTTTAACAACTACAGTTGATGAAAGGTTGGATTAAATGACCTCATATTCCCATTCAATTTTGATAATCGTTGAAAATTCAGATTCTGTTAAAAAAAAAGCTACTTAACATGCTTATATTATTAATCTTTCACTCTATCTCTTCAAAACTTGGGGTAATAAATCAAACTTTGTGAGATTAATGTGAGGATTAAAGAAGATGCATCATTTATCACAATAACTGGAACATAATAGTTGCTCAGTAAATGGGAGCTGTTATTATTATTATGAAAATTCTTAAAATACATTTTCCTAAATCTAGTCTGTTGCTTTTTGAATTTTTGCATTTTATTTATTTTTTTATACAGCAGGTTCTTATTAGTCATCGATTTTATACACATCAGTGTATACATGTCAATCCCAATCGCCCAATTCAT
Source organism: Monodon monoceros (assembly GCF_005190385.1). NCBI lineage: Eukaryota > Metazoa > Chordata > Mammalia > Artiodactyla > Monodontidae > Monodon > Monodon monoceros. Next base: position 98,313,722 of record NW_021703779.1, on the reverse strand, counting down.
CACAGCACCACCCCAAACACCCTGCAGCATTCCCCGCTTGGTGTCCATACGTATGTCCTCTACATCTGTGTCTCAATTTCTGCCCTGCAAACCGCTTCATCTGTACCATTTTTCTAGGTTCCACATATATGTGTTAATATACGATATTTGTTTTTCTCTTTCTGACTTACTTCACTCTGTATGACAGTCTCTAGATCCTTACACGTCTCCACAAATGACCCAATTTCGTTCCTTTTTATGGCTGAGTAAATATTCCATTGTGTATATGTACCACATCATCTTTATCCATTTGACTGTCGATAGGCATTTAGGTGACCTGACCTGGCTATTGTAAATAGTGCTGCAATGAACATTAGGGTGCATGTGTCTTTTTGAATTATAGTTTTCTCTGGGTATATGCCCAGGAGTGGGATTGCTGGATCATATTGTAATTTTATTTTTAGTTTTTTAAGGAACCTCCATATTGTTCTCCATAGTGGATGTATCAATTTACATTCCCACCAACAGTGCAAGAGGGTTCCCTTTTCTCCACACCCTCTCCAGAATTTGTTGTTTGTAGATTTTATGATGATGCCCTTTCTAACTGGTGTGAGGTGATACCTCATTGTAGTTTTGATTTGCATTTCTCTAATAATTAGTGATGTTCACCAGCTGTTCATTTGCTTCTTGGCCATCTGTATGTCTTCTTGGGAGGAATGTCTATTTAGGTCTTCTTCCCATTTTTGGATTGGGTTGGTTGATTTTTTGATATTGAGCTGCATGAGCTGTTCCTATATTTTGGAGATTAATCCTTTGTCTGTTGATTCATTTGCAAATATTTTCTCCCATTCTGAGGGTTGTCTTTTCATCTTGTTTATGGTTTCCTTTGCTGTGCAAAAGCTTTTAAGTTTCATTAGGTCCCATTTGTTTATTTTTGTTTTTATTTCCATTACTCTAGGAGGTGGATCAAAAAAGATCTTGCTGTGATTTATGTCAAAGAGTGTTCTTCCTGTGTTTTCTTCTAAGAGTTTTATAGTGTCCAATCTTACATTTAGGTCTCTAATCCATTTTGGGCTTATTTTTGTGTATGGTGTTAGGGAGTGTTCTAATTTCATTCTTTTACATGTAGCTGTCCAGTTTTTCTAGCACCACTTATTGAAGAGACTGTTTTTCTCCATTGTATATCCTTGCCTCCTTTGTCATAGATTAGTTGACCATAGATGCGTGGGTTTATCTCTGGGCTTTCTATCTTGTTCCATTCATCTATGATTCTGTTTTGGTGCCAGTACCATATTGTCTTGATTACTGTAGCTTTGTAGTATAGTCTGAAGTCAGGGAGTCTGATTCATCCAGCTCCATTTTCTTCCCTCAAGACTGCTTTGGCTATTCGGGGTCTTCTGTGTCTCCATACAAATTTTAAGATTTTTTGTTCTAGTTCCATAAAAAATGCCATTGGTAATTTGAAAGGGATTGCATTGAATCTGTAGATTGCTTTGGGTAGTATATTCATTTTCACAATATTGATTCTTCCAATCCCAGAACATGGTATATCTCTCTATCTGTTGGTATCATCTTTAATTTCTTTCATCAGTGTCTTATAGTTTTCTGCTTACAGGTCTTTTGTCTCCCTAGGTAGGTATATTCCTAGGTATTTTATTCTTTTTGTTGCAATGGTAAATGGGAGTGTTTCCATAATTTCTCTTTCAGATTTTTCATCATTAGTGTATAGCAATGCAAGCTATTTCTGTGTATTAATTTTGTATCCTGCAACTTTACCAAATTCATTGATTAGCTCTAGTAGTTTTCTGGTGGCATCTTTAGGATTCTCTATGTATAGTATCATGTCATCTGCAAACAGTGACAGGTTTACTTCTTCTTTTCCAATTTGTACTCCCTTTATTTCTTTTTCTTCTCTGATTGCTGTGGCTAGGACTTGCAAAACTATGTTGAATAATAGTGGAGAGAGTGGACATCCTTGTCTTGTTCCTAATCTTAGAGGAAATGCTTTCAGTTTTTCACCATTGAGAATGACGTTTACTGTGGGTTTGTCATATATAGCCTTTATGATGTTGAGGTAGGTTCCCTCTATGCCCACTTTCTGGAGAGTTTTTATCATAAATGGGTGTTGAATTTTGTCAAAAGCTTTCTCTGCATCTATTGTGGTGATCATATGGTTTTTCTGGTTTATCACATTGACTGATTTGCGTATATTGAGGAATCCTTGCATTCCTGGGATAAACCCCACTTGATCATTGTGTATGATCCTTTTAATGTGTTGTTAGATTCTGTTTGCTTGTATTTTGTTGAGTATTTTTGCATCTATATTCATCAGTGATATTGGTTTATAGTTTTCTTTTCTTGTAGTATCTTTGTCTGGTTTCGGTATCAGGGTGATGGTGGCCTCATAGAATGAGTTTGGGAGTGTTCCTTGCTCCACAATTTTTTGGAAGAGTTTGAGAAGAATGGGTGTTAGCTCTTCTCTAAATGTTTGATAGAATTTACCTGTGAAGCCATCTGGTCCTGGGCTTTTTTTTGTTGGAAGATTTTTAATCACAGTTTCAATTTCATTACTTGTAATTGGTCTGTTCATATTTTCTGTTTCTTACTGGTTCAGTCTTGGAAGGTTATACCTTTCTAAGAATTTGTCCATTTCTTCCACGTTGTCCAGTTTATTGGCATAGCATTGCTTGTAGTAATCGCTCATGATCCTTTGTATTTCTGTGGTGTCTGTTGTAACTTCTCCTTTTTTATTTCTAATTTTATTGATTTGAGTCCTCTCCCTCTTTTTCTTGATGAGTCTGGCTAATGGTTTATCAATTTTGTTTAACTTCTCAAGAAACCAGCTTTTAGTTTTTTTGATCTTTGCTATGGTTTTCTTTATTCTATTTCACTTATTTCTGCTCTGATCTTTATGATTTTTTTCCTTCTGCAAACTTTGGGTTTTGTTTGTTCTTCTTTCTCTAGTTCCTTTAGGTGTAACGTTAGATTGTTTATTTGAGATTTTTAGAGTTCCTTTAGCATTCGTTTATTTGTTTATTTTTTTATTTGAGATTTTTAGAGAAGTTCCTTTAGCATTTGTTGTAGAGCTGTTTTGTGGTGCTGAATTCTGTTAGCTTTTGCTTGTCTGTAAAGCTTTTGATTTCTCCATTGAATCTGAATGAGATACTTGCTGGGTAAAGTAATCTTGGTTGTAGTTTCTTCCCTTTCATCACTTTAAGTACATCATGCCACTCCCTTCTGGCTTGTAGAGTTTCTGCTGAGAAATCAGCTGTTAACCTTATGGGAGTTCCCTTGTATGTTACTTTTCATTTTTCCCTTGCTGCTTTCAGTAATTTTTCTTTGTCTTTAATTTTTGCCAATTTGATTACTATGTATGTCAGCGTGTTTCTCCTTGGGTTTATCCTGTATGGGACTCGCTGCACTTCCTGGACTTGGGTGGCTATTTCCTATCCCATGTTAGGGAAGTTCTTGACTATAATCTCTTCAAAAATTTTCTTGGGGGCTTCCCTCGTGGCGCAGTGGTTGAGAGTCTGCCTGCCAATGCAGGGGACACGGGTTTGTGCCCCAGTCCAGGAAGATCCCACATGCTGTGGAGTGGCTGGGCCCGTGAGCCATGGCCACTGAGCCTGCGAGTCCGGAGCCTGTGCTCCGCAATGGGAGAGGCCACAACAGTGAGAGGCCCGCGTACCGCAGAAAAAATAAATAAATAAATAATTTTCTTGTGTCCTTTCTCTCTCTCTTCTCCTTCTGGGACCCCTATAATGAAAATGTTGCTGCATTTAATGTTGTCCCAGAGGTCTCTTAGGCTGTCTTCATTTCTTTTCATTCTTTTTTCTTTATTCTGTTCCGCAGCAGTGAATTCCACCATTCTGTCTTCCAGGTCACTTATCCGTTCTTCTGCCTCAGTTATTCTGCTACTGATTCCTTCTAGGATATTTTTCATTTCAGTTATTGTATTGTTCATCTGTTTGTTTGTTCTTTAATTTTTCTAGGTCTTTGTTAAACATTTCTTGCATCTTCTCCGTCTTTGCCTCCATTGTTCTTCCCAGGTCCTTGATCATCTTCACTATCATTATTCTGAATTCTTTTTTTTGGAAGGTTGCCTATCTCCACTTCATTTAGTTGTTTTTCTGGGGTTTTATCTTTTTCCTTCATCTGGTACATAGCCCTCGGCCTTTTCATCTTGTCTGTCTTTCTGTGAATGTGGTATTTGTTCCACAGGCTGCATGACTCTAGTTCTTCTTTCTTCTGATCTCTGCCCTCTGGTGGATGAGGCTGTCTAAGAGGATTGATGGGAGGGACTCAGTGGTGGGTAGAGCTGACTGTTGCTCTAGTGGGCAGAGCTCAGTAAAACTTTAGTCCACTTGACTGTTGATGGGTGGGGCTGGGTTCCCTCCCTGTTGGTTGTCTGGCCTGAGGCAACCCAACACTGGAGCCTACTTGGGCTCTTTGGTGGGGCTAATGACAGACTCTGGGAGGGCTCATGCCAAGGAGTACTTCCCAGAACTTCTGCTGTCAGTGTCCTTGTCCCCCAGGTAAGCCACAGACCCTCCTCACCCCCTCTGCAGGAGTCCCTCCAACACTAGCAGAGAGGTCTGGTTCAGTCTCCCCTGAGGTCACTGCTCCTTCCCCTGGGTCCCAGTGCACACACTACTTTGTGTGTGCCCTCCAAGAGTGGAGTCTCTGTTTCCCCCAGTCCTGTCGAAGTCCTGTAATCAATTCCCACTAGGCGTCAAAGTCTGATTCTCTAGGAATTCCTCCTCCCGCTGCCAGACCCCCAGGTTGGGAAGCCTGACATGGGGCTCAGAACCTTCACTCCAGTGGGTGGACTTCCATGGTATAAGTGTTCTCCAGTCTGTGAGTCACCCACCCAGCAGTTATGGGGTTTGATTTTGCTGTGATTGTGCCCCTCCTACCGTCTCATTGAGGCTTCTCCTTTGTCTTTGGATGTGGGGTATCTTTTTTGGTGAGTTCCAGTGTCTTCTTGTTGATGATTGTCCAGCAGCTAGTTGTGATTCTGGTGTTCTCACAAGAGGGAGTGAGAGCACGTCCTTCTACTCTGCCATCTTGGTTCAGGGCGTCAAATCTAGTCTTTCTTGATAGAAAATTTTGTTGTCTCTTTTTTTTTTTTTTTGTAATTTGCAAATTGTGGAGCTAATTTTTTAAACTGGTAAATGTCTCATAGTAAACTTTGCCAAATTACTGATGCTTGGTGCAAATATTTCAATTCTCTTTTAATTGTTTTTTGACATGACTTTAATAACAATAACTTTCTCTTGTGCATAATTTAAATTTTCACTTAATAAAGTTTGCATTGCATTTCTCGTTGCTTTGCATGACATTCTCCCGTATACGCTTTAAGTCATTTGGGATATAACACTAAACCATATTAATGAAATTAACCCCACTCATTGAACTTAAATAAGATGCTGTACAACCATAAATCATGACATATGACCAGCCCTAGTTTTTATTATTTACAATTTATAGTAACTGCTTTAGGATTTATTTTATTAATTTAAAAGAATATGATGTTTCATAGGGAAGTAGCATAAGTAGAAGGCAATGGAATAGCTACTAAGTGCATGGGGTTTTGTAGTCAGGCAGATTGGTTGAAATCTTGGTTCCAATATTGTGGCATCCTCGGCCAAGTCATGTATTGCGACTTACGTTAGCCTCAGTTTTCTCATCTCTACAGTAGGAAAAATAATGTCTACATCAGAGTGTTGTCAGCGAGGCTTAAGTTAAATGAAATGAGTCTTATAAAGCATTTAGTTGCTCAATAAATGTGAATCCTTTCTACCACCACTATTATTGTTAGTCATTTAAACATTATAAAACAATCCTTTAAAATCCTCATTTTGATGAAAGATATCAGATGTATTCTCTCTGTTTGAATCTGATATTTTATCTGATGATTTATGGCATACTTCAATCTTGCATATTCATCTCTACACTTTGTCTAGTATATTTAGCATTTAGGCAAGGGTGATATTAAGAATATTTAACACCTAACACTGTGTGGGCATTTACAATTCAGAACGTTCAGCTGGTCAATGAGAATGCGCACTGACCCTAACAATACGTTAATACCATGCCACTACATACTGGTTGACTATCAACCTGCCTTTGACATAGGGAAGGTGTGGCAAAATTTCATGGAGATTTGAAAGGCCAAAGTTCGCAGTATGATCAGGCCAAAGAAGATTTGAGTATGGGCAGGCCCACAAAGATAAAAGTCTAATGTCTATCGTGGTGTATTATTCTTTACTAAGATCCTTGCAGATGGTAGGGGGTTTCAGGTCCAGTTTTCCATTCATTAAAGTCTTTGGTGCTGGGTATAATCTTTGGTATGGCATGATTGTATTGCTTAGTGGGAAACTAGTGTGAAGATAGCTTAGCTTTCTTCACTCATTTAGGTAATAATAGCAGAGGCATAGACTTTGGAGTAAGACTTATAATCTGTATGACCTTGGATATGTTATTTAACTTCTGTGTATCTCAGTTTCCTCAAAACATTGTGGGACTGACCTCTACATACAGCTTAATTCAAGTATAGTGTTGTCCAAGCCCGGTTTGACACCCCATCAGTAACTCCAGATATTTAGGGACACTGGCCAGATTCTCTGCTTCAAATTAATTTTAACTATAAAATATCTATAACATGTAGCATGTTTGCTTAGGGAAGGAGAGAATGCTAGAAATCAGACTATCAAAGGTAAATGTATACATTTAAAAGGGTATTATAGCTCCAAAAAGAATTAGAAATCATCGGCTAGGTTTCTGGTAGCAGAAGAATAAAAGTTAATTGAGTCAGGCAAATGCGTAAGGCAAGTTCAATAAAGGACACCAGTCTCTGTTTCAATAATGCCAAATATCCAAAAGGATATAAAAATATAAAGATAATTATTCAGATATGTTAAAATAACTCCCTATTAACCAGGTGATTTTTGTACAAATGTTAGGCATTCAAATCCTTCAAAGATAATAAAGTCCTTAGCAGGTCATCATGGTGCCTTGTAGACCACAAGAAGGAGTTTGCATTTTATTCCAAGTATGATTTAAACCTCTGGATAGTTTTGAGCCAAGGAATGTTATATGATCAAGTTTATATGTTAAAAATGCCTTAGGATGTTTAATGGATAATTGATTTTTGAAGTGCAAAAGAGAAATCACCTTTGGTGAAATGTTGGAAATGATAGTGGCTAGGAGAAGAGTAACATTGGTGGAGGAGGTGATAAAAGGTAAAATTTAGTATTTATTTTTTAAGATGGAGCTATTAAGATTTCCAGGTATGTTTTATGTAGCTGGTGGGGTGATGGAAAGAGCAATGAGGTGAATGATGGTGCTGTTTCCTCACTTGCGGAAGATGTGAGACAGAGTGGGTTTTTTCTGCTCTCACTCCCAACCTCCAAACCTGTGTTGATCCCATCATCAATTTTCTGTATTTCTACTCCTTGGATGGTAACACTACTGAAGAATCATTTCTCTCTGCTGATTGGTTTCACCACTGTCGATTTCTTCTTTTAATTCATCTGAGTTCTCACTGTTGTCTAGCAATGTGTTTATTTAACTATTAAATTCTGCATGGGAGATACTCCAAACTCTTCCACTCTTCTCAAGCCACCCTCTGCCCTTTGTTCCTCCTATTCTCGGCAACTAACTGTATACAGTTGTCGACTGAAAAATATGCACAATGTGAGAGTTGTGAGTTAAGTTTTATTTGGGGCAAAATGAGAACGATAGCCTGGGACACAGTATCTTGGATAGCTTGGAGAAACTGCTCCAAAGAGGCATGGGGGAAGGTCAGTGTTCCATATGACTTTAGTGAAGGGGGGACGTGCAGTCAGGCACACAGTTTGGCAGAGGTTGGCTGCTAGTCACAAGGAGCAGATGTCGCTGTCAATGATTTTAGTGCTTTTCTAGATATGAGGAGATGCAAGAATTGGGCTCATAAAATCTTCTGCAAATTTCTATTTGAAAGCCTGTTCTACCAGTTTTTCCCAGAGCACAGAGTTCCTCATACCTGATCTCCACCCTGAACTCCTTTCAGGGGGTGTTGAAGGTCAGAGGCTGCAGTGGCTTGTGACTTAATCCTTGTAGAGGCAGATGGCAAGTGCCAGTTTGTAGGTGGCACAGTCATCCTTCAGAATCTGCAGGGGATCGGCTCTAGGACCTGCCATGGATACCAAAATCCCCTGATGCTCAGTCCCATAGTCAGCCCTATGTATCCACGGATGTGGAAGCCTCGGATACAGAGGTCAACTGTATTTTACTTTGTAGAGCATTTTAAGGTCAATTTGATATATTTTCTCACATTTTTAGGACCTCCTCTGCTTTCCTCCTGTCCTTAAGGAGAGTTTCCCTATTCCTTTTCAAGGTTAATATACCACTTATGCTGTTGATTAATGGAAGAGAGGGTAGGAAATTGAGTTATCTTTTCCTCTCTTCCTGGTATCTTCAGAGAGCTCATTTTCCTTTGAGATTGTTAATTATAATGAGTGTGTTAGCCTAGATCTGTCAGCGCCCACCAAGTGAAGAAGGACCTTCTGGAAGAGAAATGAGCACAAAGGAATGAAGAGGGGAGAGAGATAGAGACAAACAGACAGACATTGTTTAAGTCCCCTTGGATCTTGCCCAGCTTAAAGCTACCTATAGCCTTAGCCTTTGTTATATAAGCTTATAAGGTACAGTTTTAGACTTTTGCTTAAGCTAAGTTGAGTAGAGTTTCTGTCACTTGTGACCTATTGAGCCCTCTTATGGTGACCCCTGAAACACCTCTGTAACTCTAGGAACCAAAGTGAAAATAACTCTTCTTGAGTACAGTCCTCAACACTTACTTTTAGAAAATGAAGACGTCTTGAACATGTTTTTTATTTAAAAAGGAGAAAGAAGCATTGGGAGAGAGCTGGTTGATGGAAAAGGTGAGAGGAAGAAATGCTCAAAAGCACAGGCAAGCAGTTAGCTTTAGAATGGAGAATGAAAGTCTGAGTCAGGGAAGAAGACGAGAACTCTTTCTGGATCTGTTCAGTCTTGTTGAACCAACTTTGTTTACATGCCTGTCCCAGAACCAACCACTGTGGCTAGAGACATGAAATGTTCTGGCTGACCAAGCCAAGGGCATGAACCAGGGATGAAGATGACTAGAGCCACCTTAAATGGAGTGGGAGTGGCTTCCCATAGGGGAGAGAATGAGCCATAAAAAGTCTGAAAACCAGTGCCCTAGAACAAAAGTCAGCAAACTTTTTCTCTAAAAGGTTAAACAGTAAATATTTTAGGTTTTGTGGACCATTTGGTCTCTTTTGCCACTACTCAACTCTACCTTTGTAGTGTGAAAACAGCCATAGACAATATGTAAATGAGTAGGCTTGCCTGTGTTCAAATAAAACTTTATTTACAGGGCTTCCCTGGTGGCGCAGTGGTTGGGGGTCCGCCTGCTGATGCAGGGGACACGGGTTCGTGCGCCGGTCCGGGAAGATCCCACATGCCGCGGAGCTGCTGGGCCCGTGAGCCATGGCCTCTGAGCCTGCGCGTCCGGAGCCCGTGCTCCGCAACAGGAGAGGCCATAACAGTGAGAGGCCCGCGTACCGCAAAAAAAAAAAAACACAAACAAACAAACTTTATTTACAAAATCAGGCAGTGGACTGGATTTGGTGTGTGGGCTATAGTTTGCCAAGCCCTTTCCTTGAAGGTTGGCAGTGACCTGTTTGAAAAACCCAAAGAAATTTTCTTAGTGCTCCTATTCCTTGAGCAGGAACCTGAAGACAGCCTAGAGTCATAGAAGAAGGGAACTTTTTTTTTTTTCTTTTTTGCGGTACGCGGGCCTCTCACCGCTGTGGCCCCTCCCGTTGCGGAGCGCAGGCTCCGGACGCGCAGGCTCAGCGGCCATGGCTCACGGGCCCAGCCGCTCCGCGGCATGTGGGATCTTCCCGGACCGGGGCACGAACCTGTGTCCCCTGCATCGGCAGGCGGACTCCCAACCACTGCGCCACCAGGGAAGCCCAGGGAACATTTTTTTAAAGCAGAGCTTCTTAGCCTTAGTTTTTAGATGCACGATGATTTCTTATTCTATCTTCAGTAATATCCCCATCAACCAAGATTTGTTAGAGCAATCTCCCCCCAAATTTGATATTCACCACTAGGAGTTCATGAGATGATTTTAGGTGGCACAAGGATAAATATTTAAAAAATTTTAATAGTTATACTAAATCTTAAAATCCATGTTTTAATAGATTTCATTGGTTATTATGGTGCTGAGTTAGACAAAGTAGGTTGATTTAAATAATATAACACATGAATGATACAAATTGAGGAAACGGTTAATGAGCATTAACTCTCAGTTGAGCTATGACCTCTATAGGCCTTTTGGATATGATTTTTGAAGTTATACTTGCTCTCTTATTCCTTCCTCCATGCCTCAGACCCTCCCTAACCAAGAGATTGCAATACACCTTTCTAGGAGGCAGGCTTCCCCATTCCCTCCACTTTGGGACTTTTCTCTTTTTACTGGGTTAAGTGCAGTTCACTGGCTCTTGGCCCAAAAATCTTCAAGATACCATTGTAGTACTTGAGATCACCAATGTCTCATCTTCACATGGCCAAGCTAAAGCCGACAGCTTACCATGTGAGACAGCTCTTCTGTCTGTATTCTGTTTCTGCTAATAGTGCTACCATCCTGTTAGTCACGCAGACTGAGAACTTGCTTCACATCTTTAACCGCTGCTCGTTGCTCTTCCTGGACCATTCTGACTAATTATTTTAGGCATTTCTATCATCCAATGACTATTCATTGTAGTCTCTGTGAGAGAACATTTATTCCATAACTTTTTGTGGGGAAGATGTCAGGAAGGAGTTCCCCTTACTGCTCTCCCATCCTCTGGACTTTGGCTCTAAACAATCCTAGACACTACTTCAGGATTAATCTTCCTAAAGCACGAATCTGACATGTCATGCTCCTACTCAAGCATAGTCAATGGCTCTGCATTATCTACTAAATGATGTCTAAATGCATTAATATAGTATTCAAGATCCTTGACAGTCTGCTCCCGCCTAATTATTGGTCCATGTATTCTACTGCTTCCCTCTATATTCCCTGAGCTCCAGCGAACCCAAGTGCCTCCACAATTTCATTGTACTTTTCCCCTCTGTGCTTTTTCATACTCTATTCTCCTGTCAAGAAGCCCTTCCACTTTTTCTTTTCAAAATCCTATCAATTTCGAATGATTAAGTAAAATGATGCTGTATCCATATCATGGAATACTTTGTGGCTGTTAACATGATGGTTTACAAGGGTTTTAAACATTTATTCACTTACATGACAAATATTATAGAGCATCTCCTACATGCCAGACACTCTGCTACGTGCCAAGGATACAGAGGTTCAAAGGACAGACACAGCGGATGCCATCATAAAGCTTAAGTTAGCTTGGGGTGTTTAGACGTTGAGGAACTCAGTGGAGGTGTGCTGAGTGCTTGAATGATAATAGTGGGGGTGATACGGACATTTAACCTCGTCTAAAGGTAAAGGGCAGCTTCTTGGAGGTAGTCGTGTTTTAGGGCATGCCTGAAACATGGAAAGATCGTGGTTCTTAAACTTTTTGGTCTCAGGACCCCTTTGCATTCTTAAAAATAATTGAGCTTTTGTCTATATGGGTTATACATACATATTTCAATACTTACTATTAGAAATTTAGAATTGACAGTTAAAAATGTGTATGTCAATAGGTTTATTATTTTGATAACAAATACCTGTATTTTACAAGCCACCAAATGTTCAGTGAGGAAAGTGGCACTTATATTTTTACTAATCTCGTTAATATCTGGCTTAATAGAAGACTGGATTTTCACATCTGCTTCTGAGTTCAAGCTTTCTTGATGTGTTATTTTGGTTGAAACCTATGAAGAGAGTCCAACCTCACACAGATATGTAGCTGGAAAATGGAGGAGTATTTTAATAGTCTTGTCAGATAATTGTAGAGATTCTTCTTTGACACTACACCAAAACTCAACAAGTGGCAATTTCTCAAAGGTTATAGCTGCAATATGGAATCTGAAACGCTATCAGTGAACTTTTCATACTCCGTTACATTAAAACCATTTCGTGTACTTCTTTACTTTGAATGGATCCTTTAACTATACATGATTTTGACCTCGTGGATCCCCCGAAGGGGGCTCTCGGATCCCCAGGGACCCTCTGATCACACTTTGACAGGTACTGGAGTGAGAGTTACTTTGAGATTTGGGGGAGGGCAAAGATAAAGAAATATTCCAATGGTCAGAAAAGCACACACAGGAAAATGCATAGGTTATGATGTTACTGAATATACAAGATATAACATACACAGGAGGATCTCAACTCTTTAAAGGAAAGTGATTAACGGAGAATAAAGTCTGTAAGGAAATACTCCAAAATGTTAACAGTACTTCTTCACAGGTCGTTTGCTGTGCTTTTAAATTTTCCCTAAACTTTTCTATTTTCAACAGTGAGCTGGTTATTACTTTGAAAATTGATGAAAAATAAATCCTAAGTATCTTTTATTTTTATTATTTTTTTTGGCGGTGCCGCACGGCATGCAGGGATCCTAGTTGCCCAACCAGGGATCGAATCCGTGCCCCCTGCAGTGGAAGCAGAGAGTCTTAACCACTGGACCACCAGCGAAGTCCCTAAATATCTTTTAAAATGTGGCTTATAGGTTATACCCTTTGTGAAGCCTTTTCTTCTTCTCTCCCCAATCCAGAAGTAACCTCTCCTTGTTTAGTGCTTTCCTAACACTTAGTTTGCACTTTCCTATTGGGACTTCAAACATTTTGTAGTGTTATTGTAGGGCTGTTCATACAGATTGTACCAGTTCTATTACTTGCAGGGTAGCAGCTAGAATTTGTTTCCCCAGCATCATGCAGAGTTCCTTATATTGTAAAAGGGCTCAAAAAATTTTTTTGGGGGGAATTAAACTGAATTGAAATCCTAAGTGTTTCACCCAGTTTAAATGACATTTTTAAATGTTATTCCTAAATAACATACAACTACTCTAGAAAATTTGGGAAAATAGGGAAAAGTATAGTAAGACAGCACAGCATCATGGTTAACAGCAAAGGCTTTGCATTTCTAGTGACGTAGCTTCAAATCCTGGATCTGCTATGTGTTTATTACTATCTCCATGTGGCCACGGATGTGTCTCCTAATCATTGTGATTCCTAGTTTCTCCATCTGTGAAATGGAGGTTATAATCATGCCTCCCAGCATTGTTGTGAGGAATTGATGCAATAATGTACATAAAACTCCAGGTATACAGTAATTCTTGATGAATGGTAGCTACTTATTACTATTGATTTTTGGGGGTCGGGGGGCAGGGTGTGCCCTGCTGCATGTGGGATCTTAGTTTCCCGACCAGGGGTCAAACCTGCGCCCCCTGCAGTGGAAGCACAGAGTGTTACCCACTGGACCACCAGGGAAGTCCCTATTATTATTTTGATTATCTATAATCATTCATCCGAAAATTCACAAATTCACTGTGATGAATGCATTCTCTAGTAGATTCAGAGTCACTGGGCACATAATATTCCTGCTACTGCTAATCACCTTTGAAAGTGTGCCCTGATGATTGAGTTGGTCTGAGGTGATCTCGCCATTTCCAAATAAAAATGTGCCTATAAAAAGTTCTGACTCAGCTTATGGGCTGCAATGTTATAAGCAATCCGGAGTGGTGGCAAGAGATTCAGATGAACAAGTGGAGGGTCTAATTACCAGCAATGTTTTTATTAGAAGGCTATAGTTCATATTGTGATTTTTGTTACATTTGTTAATGACAGTGCTGAACGACACTTTCTGTACTTTAGCCTGGGAAGCATGTCCTGGGGCTGCTACAGCAGCTGTGTCAGTCAGCTGAATTGAATATCTGGTGAGCTAATAGCCAAATCAACCCATTTGTTCCCTGCCTCTTGTCATACTAAAAAAGAAGAAAATGTGCTCGACCTATGAAAATGATACCACTGGCCCTTTTAAAATACCTGGGAACTTCCCAGTTGGTGGTCACGAGCTTTCATGAAGCATACAACGCTATCTCCTTAGAACACACTGGGAGTAGGTGGAAGGTTCTCATTGGAAAATTAGGTTACCCACTGTCATCAATCAGTGACCTGTTGTCCTTTTTAAGATGTTCACACCAGCACTGACACTTCCAGACCTAGCCTAGCCATTCTATAGCAAGAAGAGAATGGGTGAGAGTTTTCACTGTCCCACCTTATGGGGTACCAGGTCTGCTTCTGCTCTGTAGACTGCTTACCTGGCTGTGTTACCTTGAATCTGTGTTCTCCCTGGGACTAAAGTGGTCCTTGGATATGCGTGTATCCAGAGTTACCCGCCCATTATGGTTCCACCTGGATCTGATCAGTGCCTTCCATTGTAGCATTTTGCCTAGGCTTTCTCTGAGATGCCAAATGTCCCATGTCCTCAAATTACCTACTTATGAATCCATGTGCCATCATCAAATCCGTGGATTTGATGAATCCATCCAATCAAAAATCTCATTTCCTTGCTACGTTTATTTTAATTGTGAATCAAGAGAAAGGCATATTTTTTAATTTTTTATACAATTTTTAAGGTTACTTACCATTTACGGTTATTACAAAATATTGGCTGTATTCCCCGTGTTGTACAATACATCTTTGAGGCTATCTTACACCCAACAGATTGTACCTCCCACTCCCCCACCCCTATACTGCCTGTGCCGCACCTCCCCACCCACGCACCACCACCACCACCTGCCCCGGTAACCACTAGTTTGTTCTCTGTATCTGCGAGTCTGCTTTTTTGTTATATTCACTAGTCTGTTGTATTTTTTTAGATTCCACATATAAGGGATATCATACAGTATTTGTCTTTCTTATTTCACTTAGCATAATGCCCTCCAAGTCCATCCATGTTGCTGCAAATAGTAAAATTTTATTCTTTTTTATGGCTGAATAATATTCCATTGTGTGTGTGTGTATACATACATACATACCACATCTTCTTTACCCATTTATCTGTTGATGGACACTTAGGCTGCTTCCATAGAGAAAGGCATAATTTTGAATTCATTCACCCTGACATGTCAGTGACTGAGAGTTCCTTATCCTCCCACATAGCTTTGCTGGCTTTAGGTAACCTCATCCGTGTAGTAAAAGTGTTTGCTATGTGCCACACCCTTTGTTATGGGTCTGGTAAGTCCCCATTCTTGAGGAACCTATGGTCTTGAGAGTGAAAAAGACACATAAACAAGAAATTATTAATACACTGTGGTACTTGCAATGATAGGGATATAATATGTTATAGAGAAGGGACCTAACTCGATCTTGAGGTGTCAAAGAAATTGACTTGGAAGACAAGATGTGAACTGCATCTGAGAAGCAGGATTTAGCCAAGTGAAGTGACGGTGAAGGTCGTATTAAGCAGAATAGACAGCGTGAGGCAACAGAGATGAGAAAGAAAGAACATTGTGTGTGATGAAACCTACAAGCAGTTCAGAGGTACAGAAAGTAGCAAAGAAGGAGATGCAAAACAGGAAGAAAGAAGCCAGTTCATGGAAGGCTTTTTTTGTGTCAGAAAATTTGAGCTTTATTTGGAGGGCAATGGGGAGGAGTGAAGCAAAAATCGAGCAGAGAGGGAGATATTGAAGTTACCGGAGAAGGGAGTGAATGACAGAATGTGGTGATGAAGATGGAAAGGAATGAGAATCCAGAGCACAGATGGAAGGATTGCCTCTGCAGGAAATACTCCCTCTTCTGGACTTTGTGCTTCTGCAAAAACTCTATTAGAAATTCTAACTTTTCTGTGTTCTGTGGAAACAAGACACACTCTCCTCCTCTTTTGTTTCCTGCCTTTGTCTTAGCTCGTCCAGCCCAGTCTGCAAATTGCACCCTTGCCTAACGTCCAACAGGATAGACTGTGAAAACGGACCGGAATTTTCCTCTATAAGAGGTAGTTGATAAGTAACAGTAGCAGTTGAGTGGCATCTGACAGTTCACAAAGCCTTTTCACATCCATTATCTCACAACAGCCCTGTAAGGCAGGCAGAAAAGCTGTGGCCATACCCATTTTGTGAGGCTCAGGAAGTTTAAGTTGCTTGTCCAGTGTCAAGTCACTGTAAATGAGTACGTGTCAGAGCTTCACCCGGAAGCCAAGTCTTGGAATTGTAGGTCCCATACCCTTTTCGCTATACTCAGATGGTTTTTCAAAGCTTTGTGTATGAGTAAATGGGTTGTATGGGTGAATAAGGAATCAAGCCCATTATCTCAACTTTTTGAGTACAGTTCTATGTAGTGAGCTAATCTCACCTGCTGGATCAGCATCGAGTTATCATAAATAAACGAACCCAGCGTGTTTATGAAATGGGAAACGGAACTCCATTTCATCTCTGGGCTTCTTTGTGGACAATGTATATGGAAACTAACTTTTTATTAGCCATTTATTCTTGTTTTGTTTTGTTTTGTTTTGTGTTATGTGGGCCTCTCACTGCTGTGGTCTCTCCCGTTGCGGAGCACAGGTTCCAGACGCGCAGGCTCAGCGGCCATGGCTTCACGGGCACAGCCGCTCCACGGCATGTGGGATCTTCCCGGACCGGGACACGAACCCGCGTCCCCAGCATCGGCAGGCGGACTCTCAACCACTGTGCCACCAGGGAAGCCCCATTTATTCTTTACTTTTCTTCAATTTTAATTTTATATTGGGGTATAGTTGATTTAGAATATTGTATTAGTTTCAGGTGAACAGCAGAGTGATACTTTTTTTTTTGCAGACTATATTCCATTATAGGTTATTACAAGATATTGAGTATAGTTCCCTGCGCTATATGTGGTAAGTCCTTGTCGCTTATCTATTTTATGTAGGGTACTTTGTATCTGTTAATCCCATACTCCTAATTTATCCCTCCCTCTGCCCTCTCCCCTTTGGTAACCATAAATTTGTTTTCTATGTCCATGAGTCTATTTCTGTTTTATTTCTTTGTTTTTGTTTATTTTTTATTTTATATTGGAGTATCGTTGACTTACAAGGTTGTGTTAATTTCCAGTGTACAGCAAAGTGATGCATATACATATATCCACTCTTTTTCAGATTCTTTTCCCATATAGGTTATTACAAAATATTGAGTAGAGTTCCCTGTGCTATACAGTAGGTCCTTGTCGACTGTCTACTTTATATATAGTAGTGTGTATATGTTAATCCCAAACTCCTAATTTATCCCTCCCCTAGTCGTTTATTCACTGATTTAGTAGATCACCCAAATGATCTGATTCTTCTCTCTTCCCTTCTCCTTACTTCCCTTTGTTCTTTTCTGAGATCTCAAGTACCATGGGGCCATCTCAGATAGAGCCAAAGTGGAGAAATATACTGTTACGCAAGTGACACTGTATATAAAAATTTTGGGTGAAGGCTTAGCATTTAAAAGAATTGAAGTTCAAAACTCACATCCACTTTTGGTCTATTGAATTGCTCTAGCTTATATTTTCCTCATTAAGATAATTAAGACTTTACCATATATATTAGGCCTCTAGCTCTAATAAAATGAATAAAGTACATGAATAGGGGCAAAATGAGCTATTTGATTAATGGGTCTAGCATCTGGCTTATATACTGCAAACTTTCTATCATTTATTTAGCTGTCTGCCCCTGGAAGTACCTCAACTGACACAGCATTGAAGACAAAATGAGCACCATTAAGCTATTCAAACCCCTCCTCAATATATCATGCCCTCTTAGACTTTCTTTCATCCTTGTGCAGTTGTAGTGGACAAACTTAATCTCTCTGCACGCTTGCTGATTGTAAGCCATTCTGGGCGTGCAGATGTTGCATTAAATGTTGACTTTCAGTCACTCCCACTGAGGTGAGTAGGATGAAGTGTACCTGTTGTCTACCTACAGTTGACACTTTCCTTGTCGTTTTGCATCCCCCTGACATTTTCCACTTTCTTCAGTAACCTGCTATTATGACCTTCTGAAATTTTCTTTCTTTTGCCATTTGTGTTAAAAGGTAGCACCACTGTCTTTTTTCCCTGGACCACTGCAGTGTTTGCATTTCAGCTGGCTAGCTCACTCGGGCTGCTGGATAAAAGGGGGACTACAGGGAGATGGCAGGTGGGAGGCTGTCATTGCATTTCCTTGAGGATGGGGACTGGTAAAAAATGTTTGCCAGACATAACTGAACCCAATTATGATATGACTAATAGAATGCTGCTTTTAGCAAATATCCCTACTGTACTAGGGTAATTAATGACTATTCTCACAGGGCCTGAGAGAGATGATCAAACGCTCTCTCCTTCTGATATCTGCATTTGGAAAAATCCATTTCCCTTTATGAGAGAAAGTATATGAATGTGTGCGATTAACGTGATCATGAGCCCAGAAAATGTTTTTAGCCATTTCTCTACCTACTACTATGCTTGTCCTTGCTCTCCACCTGTATTGCTTCCAGGGTAGTATGTATGTACTCTGTAGGGAGGCATAATTGTGAGGTGTTCTCCCTGCCTCATAAGATCCCTTCAGATGTATAAACGAGTACTCAGACCTCATTTACTTATAGTCATCTATTTATTCAACAACCTTCATTGAGTACCTTGTTGGCGCCAGGCACTGTACTATGTGCTGGTGATTTAACAGTCAACAGGAAGACCTAGAACTTGCCCTGCTGGAGCTAAGAAGGAAAAGAGGGGCCACGGTGGAGAAAAAGGGGAGGAATCTACTTGAGATATGGTGGTCAAGTAAGATCTCTCTGAGAAAGTGATGAAGCTAAGCGTTGAAGCATGAAAGCAAATGTTTGTTTTTCTTCGTTGTGGTATAGTTGCTTTACAATGTTGTTTTAGATTCTACTGTACAGTGGAGTTTCCTATGCCATACAGCAGGTTCTCATTAGTTATCTATTTTATACATATTAGTGTATATATGTTGATCCCAATCTCCCAATTCATCCCACCCACCCCCCGTTCCCCCCTTGGTGTCCATACCTTTGTTCTCTACATCTGTGTGTCTGTTTCTGCCTTGCAAGCCAGTTCATTTGTGCCATTTTTCTAGATTCCACATACGTGCGTTAATATACGATATTTGTTTTTCTCTTTCTGACTTACTTCACTCTGTATGACAGTCTCTAGGTCCATTCACGTCTCTACAAATGACCCACTCTCGTTCCTTTTGATGGCTGAGTAATATTCCATTGTATATATGTACCACATTCTTTATTTGTCTGTCGGTGGACATCTAGGTTGCTTCCAAGACCTGGCTATCGTAAATAGTGCTGCAATGAACATTGGGGTGTATGTGTCCTTTTGAATTATAGTTTTCTCTGGGTATATGCCCAGTAGTTGGATTGCTGGGTCGTGTGGTAGTTCTGTTTTTAGTTTTTTAAGGAACCTCCATACTGTTCTCCGTAGTGGCTGTATCAATTTACATTCCCACCAACAGTGCAGAAGGGTTCCCTTCTCTCCACACCCTCTCCAGCATTTATTGTTTGTAGATGTTCTGATTATGGCCATTCTGACCAGTGTGAGGTGATACCTCATTGTAGTTTTGATTTGCATTTCTCGAATAATTAGTTATTCGAGATGTTGAGCAGCTTTTCATGTGCCTCTTGGCCATCTGTATGTCTTCTTTGGAGGAATGTCTATTTAGGTCTTCTGCCCATTTTTGGATTAGGTTTTTTTTAATTAATATTGAGCTATATGACCTGTTTATATACTTTGGAGATTAATCCTTTGTCCGTAGATTCGTTTGCAAATATTTTCTCCAAATCTGAGTGTTGTCTTTTCATTTTATTTATAGTTTCCTTTGCTGTGCAAAAGCTTTTAAGTTTCATTAGGTCTCATTTGTTTATTTTTGTTTTTATTTCCATTTCTCTTGGAGGTGGGTCAAAAAAGATCTTGCTGTGATTTATGTCACAGAGCGTTCTTCCTATGTTTTCCTCTAAGAGTTTTATAGTGTCTGGCCTTACATTTAGGTCTTTAACCCATTTTGAGTTTATTTTTGTGTATGATGTTAGGGAGTGTTCTAATTTCATTCTTTTACATGTAGCTGTCCAGTTTTCCCAGCACCACTTATTGAAGAGACTGTCTTTTCTCCATTGTATATCCTTGCCTTCTTTGTCATAGATTAGCTGACCATATGTGCGTGGGTTTATCTCTGGGCTTTCTATCCTGTTCCATTGATCTATATCTCTGGTTTTGTGCCAGTACCATATTGTCTTGAAAGTGAGGGAGGCTGATTCCTCCAGCTCTGCTTTTTTTTTTTCCTCAAGTTTGCTTTGGCTATTCAGGGTCTTTGTGTCTCCATACAAATTTTAAGATTTTTTTTGTTCTAGTTCTGTGAAAAATGCCATTGGTAATTTGATAGCGATTGCATTGAATCTGTAGGTTGCTTTAGGTAGTATAGTCATTTTCCCAATATTGATTCTTCCAATCCAAGAACATGATATATCTCTCCATCTGTTTGTGTCATCTTTGATTTCTTTCATTAGTGTCTTATAGTTTTCTGAGTACAGGTCTTTTACCTCCTTAGGTAGGTTTATTCCTAGGTATTGTTTTTGTTGTAATGGTGAATGAGATTGTTTCCTTAATTTCCCTGTCCGATCTTTCGTTGTTAGTGTATAGGAATGCAAGAGATTTCTGTGCATTAATTTTGTATCCTGCAACTTTACCAAGTTCATTGATTAGCTCTAGTAGTTTTCTGGTGGCATCTTTAGGATTCTCTATGTATAGTATCATGTTATCTGCAAACAGTGACAGTTTTACTTCTTACTTTCCTATTTGTATTCCTTTTGTTTTTTTTTTCTTCTCCAATTGCCGTGGCTAGGACTTCCAAAACTATGTTGAATAACAGTGGTGAGAATGGACATCCTTGTCTTGTTCCTGGTCTTAGAGGAAATGATGAAAGCAAATCTGTTATTCAAACAAACAAACCATGGTAAAGAGTATCCCAGGTAGAGGGAACAGCATATGCAGATGTTTGGAAATTATGAGGAATGGAGAGAAAGCCATTGTAGCTGGAGTATAGTGAGTCCTGGAGTGTATGATACAAGATGAATGCAAAGAGGCAGATGGAAGTCAGAGTTTTAGGGCCTTGCAGGTCATGATAAGACATTTGAATTTTAAGTACACTGCCCTCAAAATCTCCTGGAAAGATTTTAAGTAAGGGGTGGTATGAACCATATGTATGAGCCCTATATTTCATGGCTCATTTGGGCTAATGTCCCTGGCAGGGGACAGCGATGATCAGGTCTTGTGTTCTTGTAGTATATGGATGTCATTGCAGCTACAGGATGCCATTGACTCATGGTGATTTCAGTTAACATATGAGGACATAGGTAAGTGAAGTGCTTTAGGGCTAGGGCTCCCGCATTCTATGCTCAGTCTCCCAGGTCCTGGCTCAGTACCCACCTCCTTTATGAAATCTACCCTGGCTACTGCAGGCTCTAGTTATTCTCTTTTCCTTGGTACTAATATAGGGCTGATGGTCTCTGTCCTCCATTTGGCTGTTATCTTTTAATGCAGCGGTCACAAGTTGTCAGCAGATGAACTGGATTTGGCAGGCAGATGTGTTTTGTTTGTCCTGCTCAGCATTTTATAAAAAAATAAACTTGGTTTCCAGTGTTTCACATAAAAATCCAGATTTCATTCTTTCCTAGAAATCTGAAGAACTGGCAACTCTGAGTCTGCCTTCCCATGTGACAACAAGCAGCTGGGAATGCAGCTTCTGTCCTGTTTAGATAGTGCACGCGTTCTTTTATTTGTCATTGTCCTGAACACTTCTATCAGGCCTGTTTCACTTTTGTGTTACCTGCTAGCACCTGTAGACATGCAAATTCGTGATCTCAGCTTTCATACCTTGTGGCAAGTTCCTTTAATATACTTCCAGTACCTAGAACAATGCCTACTGCATTGTTGGTACTCGATAAGCATTTGTCTTTTTGGTGTTTTAAAAATTTATTTATTTTATTTTTGGCTGCATTGGGTCATCATTGCTGCACGCGGGCTTTCTCCAGTTGTGGTGAGTGGGGGCTACTCTTCATTGCGGTGCATGGGCTTCTCATTGTGGTGGCTTCTCCTGTTGTGGAGCACGGGTTCTAGGCGCATGGGCTTCAGTAGTTGTGGCACACAGGCTCAGGAGTTGTGGCTCGTGGGCTCTACAGCGCAGGCTCAGTAGTTGTGGCGCATGGGCTTAGTTGCTCCGCAGTATGTGGGATCTTCCTGGACCAGGACTCAAACCCATGTCCCCTGCATTGGCAGGCGGATTCTTAACCACTGTGCCACCAGGGAAGCCCAATAAGCATTTGTTAAGTTAATGAATATGATGTGCAGAACTAAATTCGCAAGTTCTTTGAAGGAAAAAACTACATTCTGTGTCTTTCAGCATCTCCTATAGCATTCATAGAGTACCCTATTCTTAGGTCCCAATTAATATTTTTGATAGATATAGTGATGAAGATGCTTCGTCATATGATTTTATATAGCATGCTGAATGATCTTTCTAGAGGATATAATTGTTTACAAGAATAATTTCCACGTGGTATGTAATAGAGTACTGAGTCAACTAGTAGTCAAGAAATGGAGCCTCTAATCCCAATTCTGGAACAGACTCACTGTGTGACAATGGACAAGTGACATAACTTTGCAACTCTGCAGCGTCCTCACCTGTAAGCAGGTACTTGTTTTACCTACCTCATTAGGTTAGCAGGGGAATTAAATGAAACAGTGCAGATTCAGTGCTTTTGCATTCGTGCATTCATCGTAGGTGTTTTACCCTTTATATGTGCTTTAAAGTCTTGTTATTTTAAAATGGTATATATGTTACAAGCTGAGGTCATTTTCTAATGTGCCGGAATACCATAAGCGAGTTTGTATCTCATTTGGTATGTGTCATAGTTCATACACTTATTCTCTTCATGCTAACGTCAAAGGACAAAAGAGCCCTGGGTAAGATGGAAGAAAACTACTAGCATCTAACTTCTCTCTCCATCAAACACATTACCATTCATTCCATGCTTAGTGGTAGCATACCTGAATTGCAAGAGAAGTTCTTAAGAAAGAACTATTGCTCCCCTATACCGGTGAGCTTAAATATATAAAGTGACAGCAGTACACACACCAAAGATGGTATTACTAATTTCATGGAGGCTAACTAGGGGGAAATTTAGTGTTTTATAGGTAAGTGTAGGTGAGAGTGATTGAACAGTGGTTCATGCTTCCAGGTATAAGTATGGCGTCTCTGTGGTTCACTAATTCCAGTGTTTGTTAGTAATGTCTAGTGCCCATCTTCAAGCCTTTGACAATTATTTCTGAGTGTCATTGAAGAAGACTGCTGGACGTTAGGTAGTAGATCCTCTATAGAGTTCATTTGATTCCACGGTTGTAGGCACCTTCAATTAACTTGCTCCTTTACTATACTGTGGGATATCTGTTAGTTGTACAAAACTTATAGCAATGAAAGTGATTCCTGACCACAGATATGCAAATGCATTTTGTCTCATAGAGACTCTGCCCTGTAGAGAAGATAATCTTAAACACTGCATTTTATTGCCTCATGGATTATTAACTGGTGTTGTAATTACAAATAAATTCAGTGAAGCCTTTGTGATTATTTATTTATCCATCTTCCTAATTCTTATTTGAACTGGTCTCAAAATCCTACTGCTTCCTTCATTACTTAATTACATAAAATCTTGTTCACATTTTCATTTTTTTAATTTACATGAGAGTCATGTTTTTTTATGTTTCTTTAAAATTTTTATTTTATATTGGAATATAGTTGATTAACAATGTTGTGTTAGTTTCAGGTGTACAGCAGATTTATTCAGTTGTATATCTACACGTATCTATTCTTTTTCAAATTTTTTTCCATTTAGGTTATTACAGAGTATTGAGCAGAGTTCCCTGTGCTATACAGTAGGCCCTTGTTGGTTATCTACTTTAAATTTAGCAGTGTGTACATGTCAATCCCAAACTCCCAATCTATCCCTCCCCGCCCTTCCTCCCTGGTAACCATAAGTTCGTTTTCTAAGTCTGTGAGTCTGTTTCTGTTTCGTAAATAAGTTCATTTGTACCTTTTTTTAAGATTCCACATATAAGTGATATCATATGATGTCTTTCTCTGTCTGACTTACTTCACTTAGTATGATAATCTCTAGGTCCATCCATGTTGCTGCAAGTGGCATTATTTCATTCTTTTTAATTGCTGAGTGATACTCCATTGTATATATGTACCACATCTTCTTTATCCATTCCTCTGTCGATGGACATTTAGGCTGCTTCCGCGTCTTGGCTATTGTGAACAGCACTGCAATGAACATGTATTGCAGGATACATGCATGTATCCTTTCGAACCATGTTTTTCTCCAGATATATGCCCAGGAGTGAGTTTGCGGGATCATATGGTAGCTCTATCTTTAGTTTCTTAAGGAACCTCCATACTGTTTTCCATTGTGGCTGTATCAATTTACATTCGCACCAACAGCTTAGGAGGGTTCCTTTTTCTCTGCACCCTCTCCTGCATTTATTGTTTGCAGACTTTTTGATGATGGCCATTCTGACTGGTGTGAGGTGATACCTCATTGTAGTTTTGATTTGCATTTCTCTAATAATTAGTGATGTTGAGCATCTTTTCATGCGCCTCTTGGCTATCTGCGTGTCTTCTTTGGAGAAATGTCTCTTTAGGTCTTCTGCCCATTTTCTGATTGGGTTGTTTGCTTTTTTGATATTGAGCTAGCTGTATGAGCTGTTTGTAAGTTTTGGAGACTAATCCCTTGTTGGTCGCCTGGTTTGCAAATATCTTCTCCCATTCTGAGGGTTGTCTTTTCAGTCTTGTGTGTGGTTTCCTTTGCTGTGCAAAAGCTTTTGAGTTTCATTAGGTCCCATTTGTTTGTTTTTGTTTTTATTTCCTTTACTCTAGGAGATGGATCAAAAAGATATTGCTGAGATTTCTGTCAAAGAGTGTTCTGCCTATATTTTCCTCTAGAAGTTTTATAGTATCCGGTCTTACGAGAGTCATGTTTTAATTCTTTGAAAATTATACTTTAATGCCAATGCTGCCAGTTCTGGTTTTCTTTTTCTAGGAATACGAAAAAAATCAGAGCTACAAGGAGCAGAAAGCTTTTAGTTACACAGAAATACTATCACATTGTACAAAGTATACAAGAAAGTTCACTGCTGTATTGCTTGCAATAGTGAAAAACTGGAAACAACCTATGAGTACATCAAGAGGAGACTACGTAAATGAGGTATACACATACTAGGAGAATACTGTGTAGCCATTAAAATGAATGAGATAGCCATTTAAATGAATGACTCAGGCATATATAAGTGCATGATAGGCTGTGATCTTTAAGACATATTGTTATATGAGAAAATTGTGTAACATTATGTGAAGTATTGTCCTATGTAAAGTAAAAAGAAAGCATCTTTATACATTATATCCAAATAATTATATATTTATAGAAAGAAGTCTAAAATATATATATAAACTGATAATAGTTATCTCTGGGAAATAAGATCAAGAAAGGGTAAAGAGACTTTTAACTTTTACTATACACATTTCTATATTGGTCATTTTTAAAGCTAAAAATTGTGCATGGTTTTGGTAAACAACAAAAATGAAAGAAGTGATCTTCTAAGCAACACAATAAGCATTTTATTATTATAATCCAAGTATAAAATAAATATCCATTAGTCAATACTGATAGGCACAAACGTTTTAATAAGTAAATAAATGGAGGAGACAAATTTTCCTTATAGAAGAATTACAAATTGTATGTATGTGTATGTGCATGCATGTTTATCTCCTTCCTCCCTTGAGTGTGGATTTAACGATTCACTTCTAAAGAAAAGAGTGTAGAAAGATAAAAATAACACCTTTTACAGTGGAGAAATTTGGCAAATACTACCTGTGGTAGGCAGAATATCCACCGCCGCCCGCCGCCCCCCCACACACACACAGCTGTTCATGTCCTAATCCCTGGAATCTGCAAATATATTAGGGTACATGGAAAAGGGGGGTTGCTAATCAAATGACCTTTATATAGGAAGATTATCCTGGATTAACTGGATGGGTCCAGTATCCACAAGAGTCCCTAAATAGGAAAGGAAAAACGAGCTAGTCAGAGGCAGATATGACTAAGGAAGCAGCATCAGAATGATGCAGTGTGGGAAGGACTCAGCCAGCAGTGGCTGACTGAAGACAGGGGAAGGAGGCAATGAGCCAAGGAATGCAAGTGGCCTCTACAAGTTGGAAAAAGGCAAGGAAATGGATTCTCCCCTAGACTCTCTAGAAGGAAATGCAGCAATGCCAACACCTTGATTTTAGTTCAGTTCTATGTCAGACTTCTGAACTCTAGAACTGTAAGATAATACAATTTTTATAAGCCATTGCGTTTGACAGTTTGTTATGTCAGCCATAGAAAACTACTACAGAGCTACTTTAACCAAGTTTTCGAGATTAACATCACCAATGATCAGTCATGCAGGCATCATGTACTACTTACTCCCTGATATGATGTGATGAGAAGGGCACTTTATCTCTGTGGTATCCTTACCCAAAACCCATAACCTCAGTCAAATCATAAGAAAAATACTAGACAAACCCCACTTGAGGGACATTCTGGGAAGTATCTGACCAGTACTCGTCAAATCTGTCAAGGTCATGAAAAGCAAAGAAAGACAGAAATTGTCACAGACCAGAGAACACTGAGGAGATACGATAACTAAAGGCACTGTTCATTGGATTCTGGAACTGAAAAAGGACAGTAGTGGGAAAACTGGTGAAATTTGAATCAAGTCTGAAGTTTAGTTTATAGTAAGTTACCAATGTTGGTTTCTTAGTTTTGATGAGTCTACCATACCGATGTAAGATGTTAACAATAAGAGAAACTGGGGGAGGAGTATATGGGGACTATGTTTATTATCTCTGCAACTTTTTTGGTAAAGCTAAAATTATTCGAAAATAAATCATTTGTTTTGTAAAAAGATAATCTAGTCTAACCGCTTTACTAAATGAGGAAACTGAAGTTCAGAGAGGGAAAATGACTTATTCAAAATAATATAGTTCACTTATGAAAATTTCACCTTCCATTTCCAGTGTATTTATTGGTTGATTTTTTTTTTTTTTTTTTTTTTTTTTGCGATACGCGGGCCTCTCACTGTTGTGGCCTCTCCTGTTGTGGAGCACAGGCTCCGGACGCGCAGGCTCAGCGGCCATGGCTCACGGGCCCAGCCACTCCGCGGCATGCAGGATCCTCCCGGACCGGGGCACGAACCCGTGTCCCCTGCATCGGCAGGCGGACTCTCAACCACTGCGCCACCAGGGAAGCCCCTATGGGTTGATTTTTTTTTTTCTAAGCCCTAAAAATCTGTTCTCCAAACTTCAGCTCTATCAATCTAATCCACATTTTCTAGTACTACCTAACTTTCATCTTGCAATTCTTACCTCCTTTGGGTATTTCTCATGTCACTAGGCTAAAAGAATATTAATACTTGTTCATAATAATTGTTCTCATTTCCTGCTTTAGCAACTAATATCACCTAAGAAATACTGACTGGAAGAAGTAGGATATTTTTTCTTTGTTAAGGCTGTTGCCTGATTTTCCTAAAGTTTGCCCTGATTTCTCATTAACCCTATATTGTGATGCACTTTTACATTTTTAATTGAGGTATAACTGACATATAACATTATATTAGTTTCAAGTGTACAACATAATGGTTTGGTATTTGTGTACATTGTGAAATGATCACCACAGTAAGACTAGTTAACGTCTGTGACCATACATAGTTACCAATTTTTTTTTTTTTCTTGTGAGGAAAACATTTAAGATCTACTTTCTTGGCAAACTTTCAAACATGCAATGCAGTATTATTAACTATAGTCACCATGCTGTACATTACATCCCCATGACTTATTTATCTTATAACTGGAAGTTTGTGCCATTTGTCTCCCTTCACCGATATCACCCACCTCCACACCCCCTGCCAAACACCAATCTGTTGTTTGAATCTATGAGCTTGGTGTTTTGTTTTTGCTTTTTTAGGTTTTACATATGTATGTGTCTTTCTCTGCCTGACTTATTTTATTTAGCATAATGCCTTCAAGGTCCACCCATGTTGTTACAAATGGCAAGATTTCATTCTTTTTTTTATGCCTGAATAATATTCCATTGTGTGTATGTGTGTGTATGTGTGGTATGTATATATATACATACATATATATTATTAGGTCCCATTTATTTATTTTTGCTTTTATTTCCTTTGCTTTAGGATATAGATCAAAAATATTGCTGCGATTTATGTCAAAGAGTTGTATGTTTTCTTCTAGGAGTTTTATGATTTCAGGTCTTACATTTAGGTCTTTAATCCAATTTATTTTTGTATATGATGTTAGAGAATGTTCTAATTTCATTCTTTTACATGTAGCTGTCCAGTTTTCCCAGTAACACTTATTGAAGAGGTTGTCTTTTTTCCGCTGTTATCTTCTTGCGTCCTTTGTTGTAGATGGTTATATGTGGCCTTTATTATGTTGAGGTATGTTCCATCTTATGCCTACTTTCTGTAGTTTGTTTTATAAATGGATATTGAATTTTGTCAGAAGCTTTTCTCTACATCTAGTGAGATGATCATATGGTTTTTATTCTTCAATTTTTGGCTATTGAAAAATCCTTGCATCCCTGGCATAAATCCCACTTGATCATGGTGCATGATCCTTTTAATGTATTGTTGGATTCGGATTGCTAATATTTTGTTGAGGATTTTTGTGTTTATGTTCATCAGTAATATTGGCATGTAATTTTCTTTTTTGTGATACCTTTGTCCAGTTTTGGCATCAGGGTGATGCTGGCTTCATAGAATGAGTTCAGCACTGTTCCTTCCTCTGCAATTCTTGGAATAGTTTGAGAAGGATAGGTGTTAACTCTTTCCTAAATATTTGGTAGAATTCACCTGTGAAGCCATCTGGCCCTGGAGTTTTGTTTGTTGGGAGTTTCTTTTGGTCTATTCAATTTTCTGTTTCTTCCTTTATCAGTGTTGGGAGATTGTACATTTCTAGGAATTTGTCCATTTCCTCTAGGTTGTCCATTTTATTGCTATATCATTGTTCGAAGTACTCTCTTATGATCCCTTGTATTTCTGTGGTGTTGGCTGTAACTTCTCATTTTTCACCTCTGATTGTATTGATTTGGGCCTTCGTTTGTTTCTTGATCAGTATGGCTAAAGGTTTACCAATTTTGTTTATCTTTCCAAAGAACCAGCTCTTAGTTTCATTGATCTTTTCTATTGTGGGGTTTTGTTTTGTTTTTGTCTCTATATTTTTTCTTCTCTGAACTGTATGATTTCCTTCCTTCTACTAACTTTAGGTTTTGTTTGTATTCTTTTCCTAGTTCCTTTAGGTATAAGTTTAGGTTGTTTATTTGAGATTTTTCTTGTTTCCCAAAGTAAGCTTGTATCACTATAAACTTCTACCTTAGAACTGCTTTTGCTTTGTCCCAAAGATTTTGGATTGTTGTGTTTTCCGTTTTGTTTGTCTCCAGGTATTTTTTGATTTCCTCATATATTTCTTCAAATGTTGTTTTTTCATCCATTCAGCCCCTCAATGTCTTTTTTTTAATTTTAATTTTATTTTTTTTATACAGCAGGTTCCTATTAGTCATCAATTTTATACACATCAGTATATACATGTCAATCCCAATCACCCAACTCATCACACCCCCCCCCCCATCCCCTGCTGCTTTCCCCCTTGGTGACCATACGTTTCTTCTCCACATCTGTGTCTCAGTTTCTGCCCTGCGAACTGGTTCATCTGTACCATTTTTCTAGGTTCCACATATATGCGTTAATATATGATATTTGTTTTTCTCTTTCTGACTTACTTCACTCTGTATGACAGTCTCTAGATCCATCCACGTCTCAACAAATGACCCAATTTCGTTCCTTTTTATGGCTGAGTAATATTCCATTGTATGTATGTGCCACATCTTCTTTATCCATTCGTCTGTCGATGGGCATTTAGGTTGCGTCCATGACCTGGCTATTGTAAATAGTGCAGCAATGAACATTCGGGTGCATGTGCCTTTTGGAATTACGGTTTTCTCTGGGTATATGCCCAGTAATGGGATTGCTGGGTCATATGGTAATTCTATTTTTAGATTTTTAAGGAAACTCCATACTGTTCTCCATAGTGGCTGTATCAGTTTACATTCCCACCAACAGTGCAAGAGGGTTCCCTTTACTTCACACCCTCTCCAGCATTTGTGGTTTGTAGATGTTCTGATGATGCCCATTCTAACTGGTGTGAGGTGATACCTCACTGTAGTTTTGATTTGCATTTCTCTAATAATTAGTGATGCTGAGCAGCTTTTCATGTGCTTCTTGGCCACCTGTATGTCTTCTTTGGAGAAACGTCTGTTTAGCTCTTCTGCCCATTTTTGATTTGGATTCTTCGTTTTTTTAATACTGAACTGCATGAGCTGTTTATGTATTTTGGAGATAATCCTTCATCCGTCGATTCATTTGCAAATATTTTCTCCCATTCTGAGGGTTGTCTTTTTGTCTTGTTTATGGATTACTTTGCAGTGCCAAAGCTTTGAAGTTTCATTAGGTCCCATTTGTTTATTTTTGTTGTTATTTCCATTACTCTAGCAGGTGGATCAAAAAAGATCTTGCTGTGATTTATGTCAAAGAGTGTTCTTCCTCTGTTTTCCTCTAAGAGTTTTACAGTGTCTGGTCTTACATTTAGGTCTGTAATCCATTTTGAGTTTATTTTTGTGTATGGTGTTAGGGAGTGTTCTAATTTCATTCTTTTACATGTAGCGGTCCAATTTTCCCAGCACCACTTATTGAAGAGACTGTCTTTTTCCATTGTATATCCTTGCCTCCTTTGTCATAGATTAGTTGACCATATGTGCGTGGGTTTATCTTTGGGCTTTCTATCCTGTTCCAATGATCTATGTTTCTGTGCCAGTACCATACTGTCTTGATTACTGTAGCTTTGTAGTATAGCCTGAAGTCAGGGAGTCTGATTCCTCCAGCTCCATTTTATTCCCACAAGACTGCTTTGGCTATTCGGGGTCTTTTGTGTCTCCATCCAAATCTTAAGACTTTTTGTTCTAGTTCCGAAAAGATGCCATTGGTAAATTGATAGGGATTGCACTGAATCTGTAGATTGCTTTGGGTAGTATAGTCATTTTCACAATACTGGTTCTTCCAATCCAAGAACATGGTATATCTCTCCATCTTTTTATATCTCTCCATCCATTTGTATCATCTTTAATTTCTTTCATCAGTGTCTTATAGTTTTCTGCATACAGGTCTTTTGTCTCCCTAGGTATGTTTATTCCCAAGTATTTTATTCTATTTGTTGCAGTGGTAAATGGGAGTGTCTCCTTAATTTCTCTTTCTGATTTTTCATCATTAGTGTATAGGAATGCAAGAGATTTCTGTGCATTAATTTTGTATCCTGGAACTTTACCAAATTCATTGATTAGCTCTAGTAGTTTTCTGGTGGCATCTTTACGATTTTCTATGTATAGTATCATGTCATCTGCAAACAGTGACAGTTTTACTTCTGTTCCAATTTCTATTCCTTTTATTTGTTTTCCTTCTCTGATTGCCGTGGCTAGAACTTCCAAAACTATGTTGAATAAGAGTGGTGAGAGTGGACATCCTTGTCTTCTTCCTGATGTTAGAGGAAATGCTTTCAGTTTTTAAGCATTAAGAATGATGTTTGCTGTGGGTTTGTCATATATGGCCTTTATGATGTTGAGGTAGGTTCCCTCTATGCCCACTTTCTGGAGAGTTTTTATCATAAATGGGTGTTGAATTTTGTCAAAAGCTTTTTCTGCATCTATTGAGATGATGATACGGTTTTTATTCTTCAATTTGTTAACATCGTTTATCACACTGATTGATTTACGTATATTGAAGAATCCTTGCATCCCTGGGATAAATCCCACTTGATCATGGTGTATGATCCTTTTAATGTGTTGTTGGATTCTGTTGGCTAGTATTTTGTTGAGTATTTTTGCATCCATATTCATCAGTGATATTGGTCTGTATTTTTCTTTTTCTGTAGTATCTTTGACTGGTTTTGGTATCAGGGTGATGGTGGCCTCAGAATGAATTTTGGAGTGTTCCTTCCTCTGCAGTTGTTTGGAAGAGTTTGAGAAGGATGGGTGTTAGCTCTTCTCTAAATGTTTGATAGAATTCAGCTGTGAAGCCATCTGGTCCTGGACTTTCTTTTGTTGGAAAATTTGTAAATCACAGTTTACGTTTCATTACTTGTGATTGGTCTGTTCATATTTTCTGTTTCTTCCTGGTTCAGTCTTGGAAGGTTATATCTTTCTAAGAATTTGTCCATTTCTTCCAGGTTGTCCATTTTATTGGTATAGTGTAGCTTGTAGTAGTCTCTTAGGATGGTTTGTATTTCTGCAGTGACTTTTTTTGACTTCTCCTTTTTCATTTCTAATTTTATTGATTTGAGCCCTCTCCCTCTTTTACTTGATGAGTCTGGCTAATGGTTTATCAATTTTGTTTATCTTCTCAAAGAATCAGCTTTTAGTTTTACTGATCTTTGCTATTGTTTTCTTTGTTTCTATTTCATATATTTCTGCTCTGATCTTTATGATTTATTTCCTTCTGCTACCTTTGGATTTTGTTTGTTCTTCTTTCTCTAGTTCCTTTAGGTGTGAGGTTAGATTGCTTATTTGAGATTTTTCTTGTTTCTTGAGGTTAGCTTGTATAGCTATAAACTTCCCTTTTAGAACTGCTTTTGCTGCATCCCACAGGTTTTGGATCGTCGTGTTTTCATTGTCATTGGTCTCTAGGTATTTTTTGATTTCCTCTTTGATTTCTTCAGTGATCTCTTGGTTATTTAGTAACGTATTGTTTAGCCTACATGTGTTTGTGTTTTATACCTTTTTTTCCCCCTGTAATTTATTTCTAATCTCATAGCGTTGTGGTCAGAAAAGAAGCTTGATATGATTTCAATTTTCTTAAATTTACTGAGGCTTGATTTGTGACCCAGGATGTGATCTATCCTGGAGAAAGTTCCATGCGCACTTGAGAAAAAAGTGTAATCTGCTGTTTTTGGATGGAATGTCCTATAAATATCAATTAAATCTATCTGGTCTATTTTATCATTTAAAGCTTCTGTTTTCTTATTTATTTTCATTTTGGATGATCTGCCCATTGGTGTAAGTGAGGTGTTAAAGTCCCCCACTATTATTGTGTTACTGTCGATTTCCACTCTTAGAGCTGTTAGCAGTTGCCTTATGTATTGAGGTGCTCCTATGTTGGGTGCATATATATTTATAATTGTTATATCTTCTTCTTGGATTGATCCGTTGATCAGTATGTAGTGTCCTTCCTTGTCTCTTGTAACATTCTTTATTTTAAAGTCTATTTTGTCTGATAGGAGTATTGCTACTCCAGCTTTCTTTTGATGTCCTTTCCTTTTTTCATCCCCTCACTTTCAGTCTGTATGTGTCCCTAGGTCTGAAGTGGGTCTCTTGTAGACAGCATATATATGGGTCTTGTTTTTGTATCCATTCAGCAAGCCTGTGTCTTTTGGTTGGAGCATTTAATCCTTTCATGTTTAAGGTAATTATCGATATGTATGTTCCTATGACCATTTTCTTAATTGTTTTGGGTTTGTTTGTGTAGGTCCTTTTCCTCTCCTGTGTTTCCCACTTAGAGAAGTTCCTTTAGCATTTGTTGTAGAGCTGGTTTTGTGGTGCTGAATTCTCTTAGCTTTTGCTTGTCTGTAAAGCTTTTGATTTCTCCATCAAATCTGAACGAGATCCTTGCTTGGTAGGGTAGTCTTGGTTGTAGGTTCTTCCCTTTCATCACTTTAAGTGTATCATGCCACTCCCTTCTGGCTTGTAGAGTTTCTGCTGAGGAATCAGCTGTTAACCTTATGGGAGTTCCCTTGTATGTTATTTGTTGTTTTTCCCTTGCTGCTTTCAGTAATTTTTCTTTGTCTTTAATTTTTGCCAATTTGTTTCTCCTTGGGTTTATCCTGTATGGGACTCTTCACTTCCTGGACTTGGGTGGCTATTTCCTTTCCCATGTTAGGGAACTTTTCAATTATAATCTCTTCAAATATTTTCTTGGGTCCTTTCTCTCTCTCTTCTCCTTTTGGGACCCCTATAATGCAAATGTTGTTGTGTTTAGTGTTGTCCCAGAGGTCTCTTAGGCTGTCTTCATTTCTTTTCATCCTTTTTTCTTTATTCTGTTCCGCGGCAGTGAACTCCACCATTCTGTGTTCCAGGTCACTTATCCGTTCTTCTGCCTCAGTTACTCTGCTATTGATTCCTTCTAGGGTATTTTTCATTTCAGTTATTGTATTGTTCATCTCTGTTCGTTTGTTCTTTAATTCTTCTAGGTCTTTGTTAAACATTTCTTGCATCTTCTCCGTCTTTGCCTCCATTCTTTTTCCGAGTTCCTGGATCATCTTCACTATCATTATTCTGAATTCTTTTTCTGGAAGGTTGCCTATATCCACTTCATTTAGTTGTTTTTCTGGGGTTTTATCTTTTTCCTTCATCTGGTACATAGCCCTCTGCCTTTTCATCTTGTCTGTCTTTCTGTGAATGTGGTATTTGTTCCACAGTCTGCACGACTCTAGTTCTTCTTGCTTCTGCTGTCTGCCCTCTGGTGGTTGAGGCTATTTCCCCTCTGTATTTTTTGATTAGAGAGAATTCAATCCATTTACTTTTAAAGTAATTGTTAATAGATGTGTAATTGGCATTTTGTTAATTTTTTGCTGGCTGCTTTGTGGTTCCTCTGTTCCTTTTTTCTGTACTTGCTCTCCTCCATTGTGATATAATGATTTTATGTATTGGTATGCTTAGATTTCACCCTCTTTATGTTTTGTTTATCTGCTATAGGTTTTTGTTTTGGGTTAGCACAAGGTTTACATATAACAGCTTATATTTATAACAGTGTATTTTAAGCTGACAAAAACTTAAGTTTGAATGCATACTAACGTTCTATATTTTTACTCTCCCTCATACCCTACCACATTTTAGGTTTTTGATGGCACATTGTACATCTTTTTATCATGTGTGTATCCCTTAACTATTGTAGTTATACATGTATTTGCCCTTACCAGTGAGATTTATCCTTTCGTATGTTTTCTGTTTTAATTAGTGCTCTTTCTTTTCAGCTTAAAGAAGTTCCTTTAACATTGCTTGTAAGGCTGGTTTCTTGGTGATGAAATCCTTTAGCTTTTGCTTGTCTAGAAAACTCTCTCTCCTTTAATTCTGAATGGTAACTTCGCCAGGTAGCATATTCTTGGTTGGAAGTTATTTTTTTTCTTTCAGCACTTTGACTATATATCATGCCATTCCCTTCTGGCCTGCAATGTTTCTGTTGACAAATCTGCTCGTAGTATTATGTGGGTTACCTTGTATACAACAAGTTTTTCTCTTGTGCTTTTAAGATTCTTTTCTTGTGTTTAACTTTAAACATTTTAGTTATAATGTATCTGGGTGTGAGTCTCTTTGGGATCACTGATTGGTTGCTTCTGCACTGGGCCCTGGGGTGGTGGGTCTGAGCACATGAGCCCTTTGACAGCTGTTTCTCAGTTCACTATAGCCCTGTAGTCCTTGTGGACACAACCCTGTCGGTTTTCAAAGCTAGATGTTTAGGCGGCTCATCTTCCAGATAAAGGTCTTAAACAATGTAGTGCCTGATGTGAGAGCTTCAAACCACTCACTCCTCAGGGAGGATATCCAGGTTTTCACATCTCTCCCAATTGTGGGTCACCATGCTGTGGTTGGGATTTATGGCAAGACTGTGTCTCTGCCTCTTACCCACTTTGATATGGATTTTTTTTTTCTTGTTTGCCCACTGCTGAGGAGTCATTCAGCTAGTTTAAGTTTTCCAGAGGAAATTGTTCCATATGTAGCTGTACATTCGGTGTATAGGGAGAGGTGAATTCACGATCTTCCTGTATTACCATTTTGAACCAGAACCCTCTTGTCTTTTTAACATCCTTATTGAAGTATAATTGCTTTACATTGATGCATTAATTTCTGTTGTATAACAAACTGAATCAGCTATACATATACATATATCCCCATATGCCCCGCCTCTTGCATCACCCTCCCACCTTCCCTTTCCCACCCACCCCTCTAGGTGGTCACAAAGCACTGAGTTGATCTCCCCGTCCTATGTGGCTGCTTCCTACTAGCTATCTATGTTACATTTGATAGTGTATATATGTCAATGCCACCCTCTCACTTCTTCCCAGCTTACACTTCCCCCTGCTCGTGTCCACAAGTCCATTCTCTATGTCTGTGTCTTTATTCCTGTCCTGCCCCTAGATTCTTCAGAACCATGTTTTCTTTTTTTTGTTTTCTTAGATTCCATATGTATGTGTTGGCATATGGTATTTGATTTTCTGACTTACTTCACTCTGTCTGACAGACTCCAGGTCCATCCACCTCACTATAAATAACTCAATTTCATTTTTTTTTTTTTTATGGCTGAGTAAAAAGAAATTTTTTACTTTCTCCCGTTCTGAGGGTTGTCTTTTCATCTTGTGTATGGTTTCCTTTGCTATGCAAAAGCTCTTAAGTTTCATTAGGTCCCGATTGTTTATTTTTGTTTTTATTTCCATTTCTCTAGGAGGTGGGGCAAAAAGGATCTTGCTGTGATTTATATCATAGAGTGTTCTGCCTATGTTTTCCTCTAAGAGTTTTATAGTGTCCAATCTTACATTTAGGTCTTTAATCCATTTGGAGTTTTTGTGTATGGTGTTAGTGTTCTAATTTCATTCTTTTACATGTAGCTATCCAGTTTTCCCAGCACCACTTATTGAAGAGGCTGTCTTTTCTCCATTGCATATCCTTGCCTCCTTTGTCATAGATTAGTTGAACATAGGTGCATGGGTTTATCTCTGGGCTTTTTTTCCTGTTCCATTGATATATATTTCTGGTTTTGTGCCAACCCAGACTGTCTTGATTACTGTAGCTTTGTAGTATAGTCTTTAGGCAGGGAGCCTGATTCCTCCAGCTCTGTTTGTCTTTCTCAAGATTACTTTGGCTATTCAGGGTCTTTTGTGTTTCCACACAAATTGTGAAATATTTACTTCTAGTTCTGTGAAAAATGCCATCAGTAGATTGATAGGGATTGCACTGAATCTGTCGATTGCTTTGGGTGGTACAGTCATTTTCACAATGTTGATTCTTCCAATCCAAGAACCTGGTATATCTCTCCATCCATTTGTATCATCTTTAATTTCTTTCATCAGTGTCTTATAATTTTCTGCATACAGGTCTTTTGTCTACCTAGGTAGGTTTATTTCTAAGTATTTTATTCTTTTTGTTGCAGTGGTAAATGGGAGTGTTTCGTTAATTTCTCTTTCAGATTTTTCGTCATTACTGTATAGGAATGCAAGAGATTTCTGTGCATTCATTTTGTATCCTGCCACTTTACTAAATTCATTGATTAGCTCTAATAGTTTTCTGGTAGCATCTTTAGGATTCTCTATGTATGTATCATGTCATCTGAAAACAGTGACAGTTTTAATTCTTCTTTTCTGATTTGGATTCTTTTTATTTCTTTTTCATCTCTTATTGCTCTGGCTAAAACTTCTAAAACTATGTTGAATAATAGAGATGAGAGTGGGCAGCCTTGTCTTGTTCCTGATCTTAGTGGAAGTGGTTTCAGCTTTTCACCACTGAGAACTATGTTGGCTGCACGTTTGTCATATATGGCCTTTATTATGTTGAGGTAAGTTCCCTCTATGCCTACTTTGTGGAGAGTTTTTTTTTTTTATCATAAATGGGTGTTGAATTTTGTCAAAAGCTTATTCTTCATCTATTGAGATGATCATATGGTTTTGCTCCTTCAATTTGTTAATATGGTTTATCACATTGATTGATTTGCGTATATTGAAGAATCCTTGCATTCCTCAGATAAACCCCACTTGATCATGGAGTATGATCCTTAGGTGCTGTTTGCTAGTAATTGTTTTGAGGATTTTTACATCTATGTTCATCAGTGATATTGGCCTGTAGTTTTCTTTCTTTGTGACATCTTTGTCTGGTTTTGGTATCAGGGTGATGGTGGCCTCGTAGAATGAGTTTGGGAGTGTTCCTCCCTCTGCTATATTTTGGAAGAGTTTGACAAGTATAGGTGTTAGCTCGTCTTTAAATGTTTGATAGAATATGCCTGTGAAGCCATCTGGTCCTGGGCTTCTGTTTGTTGGAAGATTTTTAATCACAGTCTCAATTTCAATGCTTGTGATTGGTTTGTTTATATTTTCTATTTCTTCCTGGTTCAGTCTGGGCAGGCTGTGCTTTTCTAAGCATTTGTCCACTTCTTCCAGGTTGTCCATTTTATTGGCATATAGTTGCTTTTAGTAATCTCTCATGATCCTTTGTATTTCTGCAGTGTCGGTTGTTACTTCTCCTTTTTCACTTCTAATTCTATTGATTGGAGTCTTCTCCCTTTTTTTCTTGATGATGAGTTATCTTCTCAAAGAACCAGCTTTTGGTTTTATTGATCTTTGCTATTGTTTCCTTCATTTCTTTTTCATTTATTTCTGCTCTGATCTTTATGATTTCTTTCCTTCTGCTAATTTGGGGTTTTTTTGTTATTCTTTCTCTAATTGCTTTAGGTGTAAGGTTAGGTTGTTTATTTGAGATGTCTCTTGTTTCTTGAGGTAGGATTGTATTGTTATAAACTTCTCTCTTAGAACTGCTTCTGCTGCATCCCATAGGTTTTGGAACATAGTGTTTTCATTGTCATTTATTTCTAGGTATTTTTAAAATTTTCTCTTTGATTTCTTCAGTGATCTCTTGGTTATTTAGTAGGGTATTGTTTAGCTTCCATGTGTTTGTATTTTTTTACAGTTTTTCTTTTTTCCTGTAATTGATATCTAGTCTCATAGCATTGTGGTTGGAAAAGATACTTGATACAATTTCAATTTTATTAAAATTACCAAGGCTTGATTTGTGACCCAAGATATGATCTATCCTGGAGAATGTTCCATGAGCACTTGGGAAGAAAGTGTATTCTGTTGTTTTGGGATGGAATGTCCTATAAATATCAATTAAGTCCGTCTTGTTTAATGTGTCATTTAAAGCTTGGGTTTCCTTATTTATTTTCAGTTTGGTTGATCTGTCCATTGGTGAAAGTGGGGTGTTTAAGTCCCCTACTATGATTGTGATACTGTTGATTTCCCCTTTTATGGCTTTTAGCATTTGCCTTATGTATTGAGGTGCTCCTATGTTGGGTGCGTAATTATTTACGATTGTTATATCTTCTTCTTGGATTGATCCCTTGATCATTATGTAGTGTCCTGCTTTGTCCCTTGTTATAGTCTTTAGTTTAAAGTCTATTTTGTCTGATATGAGAATTCCTGCTCCAGCTTTCTGTTGAGTTCCTTTTGCATGGAATATCTTTTTCCATACCCTCACTTTGTATGTATGTGTCCCTAGGTCTGAGGTGGGGCTCTTATAGACAGCATATATACAGGTTTTGTTTTTGTATCCATTCAGCCGGTCTATGTCTTTTGGTAGGAGCATTTAATTCATTTCCATTTAAGGTAATTATTGATATGTATGTTCCTATCCCATTTTCCTAATTATTTTGGGTTTGTTTTTGTAGGTCTTTTCCTTCTCTTGTGTTTCCTGCCTAGAGAAGTTCCTTTAGCATTTGTTGTAAAGCTGGTTTGGTGAGCCTGAATTCTCTTAACTTTTGCTTGTCTGTAAAGGTTTTAATTTTTCTGTTGAATCTGAATGAGATCCGTGCTGTGTAGAGTAATCTTGGTTGTTGGCTTTTCCCTTTCATCACTTTAAATATGTCTTGCCGCTCCCTTCTGGCTTGCAGAGTTTCTCCTGAAAGCTCAGCTGTTAATCTTATGGGGATTCCCTTGTGTGTTATTTGTTGCTTTTCCCTTGCTGCTTTCTTTGTATTTAATTTTTGATAGTTTGATTAATATGTGTCTTGGTGTGTTTCTCCTTGGATTTATCCTGTATGGGACTCTCTGTGCTTCCTGGACTTAACTGACTATTTACTTTCCCATGTTAGTGAAGTTTTCAACTATAATCTCTTGAAATATTTTCTCTGTCCCTGAGGTCTCTGAGACTGTCCTCAATTCTTTTCATTCTTTTTTCTTTATTCTCCTCTGCAGTAGTTATTTCCACTATTTTATCTTCCAGGTCACTTATCCGTTCTTCTGCCTCAGTTATTCTGCTATTGATCCCTTCTAGAGAATTTTTAATTTTATTTATTGTGTTGTTCATCATTGTTTGCTCTTTAGTTCTTCCAGGTCCTTGTTCAACGTTTCTTTTATTTTCTCCATTCTATTTCCACTATTTTGGATCATCTTTACTATCATTACTCTGAATTCTTTTTTAGGTAGACTGCCTATTTCCTCTTCATTTGTTTGGTCTGGTGGGTTTTTACTTTGTTCCTTCATTTGCTGTGTATTTCTGTGTCTTATCATTTTGCTTAACTTACTGTGTTTGGGGGTCTCCTTATCACAGGCTGCAGGTTCATAGTTCCTGTTGTTTTTTTTTTTGTCTGCCTCCAGTGGGTAAGGTTGGTTCAGTTGCTTGTGTAGGGTTCCTGGTGGAGGGGACTGGTGCCTGTGTTCTGGTGGGTGGGGCTGGATC
This sequence comes from Monodon monoceros, assembly GCF_005190385.1. Taxonomy (NCBI): domain Eukaryota; kingdom Metazoa; phylum Chordata; class Mammalia; order Artiodactyla; family Monodontidae; genus Monodon; species Monodon monoceros. The sequence goes on along the minus strand of NW_021703779.1, from coordinate 98,273,121 downwards.
TTGTCTTTGTGGTGGGCAGGGTTGCGTCTGGTGTTGTGTTTTGGCGTGTCTGTGACCTTAATATGATTTTAGGCAGCCTCTGTGCATATGGGTGGGGTTGTGTTCCTGTCTTGCTAGTTGTTTGGCATGGGGTGTCCCTCACTGGAACTTGCTGGTCTTAGCGTTGAGATGGAGATCTCTGGGAGATCTCTTGCCGACTGATATTATGTGTTGCCAGGAAGTCTCTGGTGGTCCACTGTCATGAACTTGGCTCTCCTATCTCCGAGGCTCAGGCCTGACACCTGGCCGGAGTGCCAAGACCCTGTCAGCCACACGGCTCAGAAGAAAAGGGACCGAAAAAAGAAATAAAATAAAATAAAACATTTATTAAAAAATTTGAAAAATTATTAAAATTTAAAAGTTTAAAGAAAAAGAGAGCAACCCAACCAATAAACTATGATTAACTTATAAATCAGAAACTAGTCAGTCACATACAGCAAACCCCAAGTCTACAGTTGCTCCCATAGTCCACCACCTCAATTTTGGGGTGATTCATTGCCTATTCAGGTATTCCACAGATGCAGGGTACATCAAGTTGATTGTGGAGATTTAATCCGCTGCTCCTGAGGCTGCACAGTGCAATTTCTCTTTCTCTTCTTTGTTCTCACTGCTCCTAGGGTTCAACTTTGGTTTTGGCCCCACCTCTGCGTGTAGGTTGCCCTCTGTTGTCTGTTCTTCGCCCAGAAAAGACTGGGTTAAAGGAGCAGCTGACTAGGAGGCTCTGGCTCACTCAGGCCTGGGGGAGGGAGGGGTACGGAATGCAGGGCAAGCCTGTGGTGGCAGAGGCCTGCGTGACTTTACAACAGCCTGAGGCACACCATGTGTTCTCCTGGAGAAGTTTTCCCTGGATCCCGGGACCCTGGCAGTGGCGGGCTGCAGAGGCTCCTGGGAGGTGTGGATAGTGACCTGTGCTTGCACACAGGATTCTTGGTGGCTGCAGGAGCAGCCTTAGAGTTTCATGCCCATCTCTGGTATCTGTGCTGACAGCCGTGGCTCACAACCATCTCTGAAGCTCGTTTAAGAAGTGCTCTGAATCTCCTCTCCTCACACACACCGAAACAATGGTCTCTTGCCTCTTAGGCAGGTCCAGAGTTTTCCCGGACTCCCTCCTGGCTAGCTGTGGCGCACTAGCCCCCTTCAGGCTGTGTTCACGCAGCCAACCCCAGTCCTCTCCATGGGGTCTGACCTCAGAAGCTCGTGCCTCAGCTCCCAGCCCCCGCCCACCCTGGCGTGTGTGCAGACAAGCCTCTCGTGCTGGTCGCACTGATCCTCTGTGTGGGAATCTCTCCGCTTTGCCCTCTGCTCCCCTGTTGCTGCCTTCTCTGCTGTGGCTCTGAAGCTTCCCCCCACCCCGCCCACTCCCCTTCTCTGCCAGTGAAGCAGCTTCCTAGTGTGTGGAAACCTTTCCTCCTTCACAGCTCCCTCCCACTGGTGCAGGTTCTGTCCCTATTCTTTTGTCTCTGTTTTTTCTTTTGCCCTACCCAGGTAGGTGGAGAGTTTCCTGCCTTTTGGGAAGTCTGAGGTCTTTTACCAGTGTTCAGTAGGTGTTCTACAGGAGTTGTTCCACACGTAGATGTATTTCTGATGTATCTGTGGGGAGGAAGGTGATCTCCATGGCTTACTCCTCTGCCATCTTGAAGATTCTCCCGTCTTGTCTTCTTGATGATAGAAATTCTGACAGGTGTGAGGTGATGTTTCATTGTGGTTTTGATTTGCATTTTCCTGATGATCAGTGACGTTGAGCATCTTTTCATGTACCTGTTAGACATTTTTGCAAAGAAGACATCCAAATGGCCATTTAGGTCTTCTGCCCATTTTTTAATTGGGTTGCTTGTTTGTTTTTTTTATATTGAGTTGTATGAGCTGTTTATATATTTTGGATATTAACTGCTTATCTGATATATGGTTTGTAAAAATTTTCTCCCATTCTTTATGATGCCTTTTCATTCTGTTTGTTGTTTCGTTTGCTGTGTGGAAGCTTTTAAGCTTGATGTAGTCCCATTTGTTGATTTTTGCTTTTGTTGTTTGTTCTTTCGGTGTCATATCCGAAAAGTCATTGCCAAAACCAATGGCGAGGAGATTCTTCAAGGAGTGTTATGGTATCACTGACTGTTAGGTTTGAGTCTTTGATCCATTTTGAGCTAATTTTTGTGATTGGTGCAAGATAGGGGTCCAATTTCATTGTTCTACCTATGTTTATCTAGTTGTAGCAGTGTTATAGGACACTCATCTTGACGTTGCATTTACATAGCCAGCACATTGTTGTTGTTGTCTTTTTTTCTGCGGTATGCGGGCCTCTCACTGTTGTGGCCTCTCCCGTTGCGGAGCACAGGCTCTGGACGCACGGGCTAAGCGGCCGTGGCTCGCTGGCCCAGCCGCTCCGCAGCATGTGGGATCTTCCCGGACCGGGGCACGAACCTGTGTGCCCTGCATTGGCAGGCGGACTCTCAACCACTGCGCCACCAGGGAAGCCCCAGCACATTGTTTTGGTTTAAAAGGTGTTCTTATTTAAGAGTAAACATATATGTAAGTGGCCAGTGGAGATTATGGAAGAGTGAATCCTACTCCTTGACTCTGCCACTACTTAGCTTTCTCATGTCTAACAGAGGAAGAGACTCCTAAGGCTGGTTTAATTTTCCTTATTTATTTCCTTTACTTTCCAATTTCTTGTGTAATCCATAGTTCCCCCTCCTATTTATAACCCTCCTAATCAGGTATGATTTGAAATTCAGATAAACACTTGAACCAAAATCCTTATGGCTGAGGAAGAGGTAAACAGAAGTTTATGAGCACTAGAATTTCACACATGGTAAACTAATTCTGTAGAGATCATTATATCCTCACATAATCTTTTTTTCAGTTTGTAAAGTAAGTAACAGAAAATGTTAAGCAACTTGCCTAGGATCATACAGTGGTTGAGCTCAAATTTGTTTCTAAACTCCATTTTTTTTTGGCTACACAATGTGGATGCCACACAGTAGGCACATTGTGGGAGAAACGAGGCCAGATTGGACACAGTTCTTTGAGACAAAAGAGCAGTCAGAAGAAAAAAAAAGAAGTGATTGAAATCAGGGGTTATTTTTCATTGTCTTTTTACAATGTCTTTTTTGTGTGCCTTGCATGAAGGGGAAGGCCAAGAAAGCCCTTTTGTCTGTTCATTAACTTATTAGCATCAACAGAAAGTTTTTTAACTGTGACTAGCCAGTCTGTCTCCTACTTCTCTATTTTCTATGTTAAAAGCAGCATGATACTGGAAATAAGGGAAGAAGGAGATGCTGAATAGGAGATATTTTCTTATAGAAGTGATAGTGTTTAGTTTCTTTTATACTGATAATAATATCAATTCCTCTATCCTCCCACAACAGAGACAGATTTACACACACATTCACAGAGGCTCCACTGTGTCTTATATGATACAATGACCTTTCCCAAACCAGAGTACTTCAGTAAGTGCTTCTTGGTTAGACTGACTGAGGCCAGGTTGTGATCAAGCACATATTTTGAGTTATATGGATTCTCCAGACCCTGTTTCAAGTTACTACCTCATCATTTTCAAATAGATTAACACATCATCAAACATGTCTCAAAATCATGCTCAAGGATCTGATTAGCCGAAGATAGGTTGTCTGCAATTTTATTCCCCCCCTCAAAATTTTCAAAGTACACCACTAATTTGGATCATTGAATAACATAACTCTGAAAATTTAACCAATCAGTTGCTCTCCTAAGTCACTATTTTGTCTGATCACTGTGTTTAGTAATATATATTTAGCATTTCTGTAGAGGAGTGGGACATGCCTATTTGTCAAAGCCACTGTATGAAAATGGTTATATACAATGCCAAATTTTCTCAGTGATCTCCTGTTTTTCTAGTTTTCTCTGGGCTAATATATCAAATATTTACAAAAAGAAATCTTACTTTTGTCTAATTTCGTTAAATTTTGAGCTTTATACATAGTGAGACTCCCTAAAGCGTTGGAACAAGTTATGTACTCAGCTAAATATGAGATAACATGGTAGTAGCTTTCAAGAAAGAAATACGAGTGATAGATTTACAAAAGGTGAAAAATTACTCTATGCATCTGATTTCAAAGTAGGTGATAGGAAAGGATAGCTTCCTACTCCCAGGTTAATATGCAAACCTACAATTGAGATAAAATAATGTTTTGCCTTGCAGATAAGCCTACCCTGTTCTACACTGTTCTATAAATAGGCAGTGATGGCAGAGCAGTCTGCTCAGGCAAAATAGACACTGCCCTGGCCAGAAACACTGTCTGTATTAACATACCTGCCTGACAGCTCCAAATCAGATCAATGATTTTAAAGCCAAATAAAGGCTTTCGTTACATATCTCAAGGTAGATGCAATCCTGGGTATTTTAAGAACTATTTTTCATCAGAATGAGAATGAACAGTTTTTTACTTGCTGAATTTAATTATATATTAAAATATACAGTATTCTCTCCTATCATGAGTAATCAGGTCATGCAAATGTGCAGGTTCCATCCTTACATTTAAACGTGTTTCATTGGAGACAAGCAACAATATTTTTTTTTCACATATATCTGCCTGGAAGCAAACATTTAATCTTTGACAGTTAAGGGCCTCAGGATTTAGTTATTATATCATTAGGTACGAATACTTTTTACTAACTTATCCCAAGTATAAAGGAAAAATTGAGATCATATCAGTTTGACTTATATAATAATCTAGAACTTCTATATTGCATCCGCTTAATTAGCTAGTCTCCCCCGCCGCACACAAACACACACAGAGTCAGTCTCTAAATAGATATTGACTCAGAAAATAACTCAAACCTAAATGGACCTTCCTCCACTCCAAATTTAATCAGATGCTCTTTAGTTTCTGCAACTTTCTGTAGCATCCAAAGCAATATATGATAACTAAGTCTTTTTAAGCATTTACATATGTGCTAAGCATTTTATACTCATTATCTTATTTAATGTAAACAACATTACCAAGAGTTTAACTAATAGGCATTGCAAACTCCACCCATATTCTTCCTGTGAACAGCAAATAAATAGATTGTTCTCAGGCTATTTGTTCCTAAATTCCTTCAGCTTGTGTTTTTCTCAGTTATAGTTTGAGTTTGACGCACTGAAACTAGACAAGGAGGTCCCAGTTCTTACCTAATGGATGTGGAAAAGGTGTCACATCGATTGTTTTATGTCATTGGGCAAATGGAATAATGTCTGGAAGAAAAAAAAAAATACAGTAAGCCTCTATCACATCTGCATAGTGTAAACATCATATTATTTTCTTTCCTTCCAAATAAATACTAAAGTTAATTAGGCAGTCAGGAGTTTAAATGGAGAAAAAGTAATGCAACAGATAAATATGGAATAATCATGAGAAAATGTAATTTTAAATATTGTCTGAGGAAGCCAGGCCCATAAAGGATATTAAGAACAGCTTGAGTAGAGCTGGATGTCTAAGAATGGACACGATCACTGAAATGTGGAAGAAATGGGAAGAAAAAACAGAATTTAAGATGAACTTCCCAATGTCATGTCCGATTAGCGCTGCTGACTCATCTAGTTGGGCCCTGAAGAATTTTCAAAATGGTAATGGCGCTTTCCCAGGAAGAGTATACGATGTAGCGGAAAGATGGGCTTTTGTGTCAGACAGACTGGAACATGAACCTTCACTCAACTACTCCTAGTAGTGTGACTTTGAGTAAGTTACTTACATTTTCTCATCCTGTTTCCTCATCTGTTGAATAGTTGCTAATGCCTCCTCAGGATTGTGTGAGGACTATTTGAAACAGCATATGCCCAACCTTTAGCACTATACCTGGCACACAGTAATGCCCACTCACAAATACCAGCTGTCCCTTCTGAGTTCATAAAGTGGTTGTCCATTGTGACACACTTTCTAGAGATGAAAGATTATGAGACAGAAATACTTTACAGAAGCACTGAAATAAACAGGAAACCTGGATTCTAGTACTGGCTTTCCTATTAGCTTATCGTTCAACCTTGGGCAAGTAGTTCACTCTTGCAAGTAGTTCACTCTCAAAGGTTCCTTATGTTCTCATACAGAGAATAGGATCACATTATTTCTAATGGGCTTCCCGAATCTTACATTCTGTGATTCCTCCCCAAAAAGGGAATTCTAATAGATAAACTATTGATTAGACATATTTCATTTGTAATAGCAAAGAATAAGCTCTAAATGAACCACGTAACAAAATACTTTAACTGGATTATAAAAGAGTAATTTTTAAGAGGTAAAACTATTGCAACCCATAAATACTCTCTAAAAGTTAAAACTGCATTTCATACAAATTCTTAATTTCCTTCAAAAGTATAGCCCTCTCAGCCTAGTTAGAAAGAAACATTCATTATTGTGACTGTCCTTGTATAAATTCATTTTGGGTTCACTTTTCATTGCAGGATCTCTGCACAATTTTCAGATATCATGAAGGCATAAACATGATTACAGCTTTCTCATTTTACAGGTGAATAACTAAACTATGATGCAGAGAAGTTAAATAAATTACCCAGTGCCCACCCATGAGGGACAAAGCTGGAATAGAGCCTAGTTATTCTGATGCCAAAAATACCATTTTCCCTGCTGCATCCCCCACCATCATTACTCACTCCCAGATTCCCGAAGGACTCATTTGCTTTTGATAACCTCAGACATGTCATTTTCTCTCTCTAAAAAGTGCTGCTTCAATTTTTTGAAGGGAGAGGATATCTGTAGTTGAAATTTGGCCCAAATAACACCATCTCAAGTGAGAAGATCACTCACCCTCACCCACCATGTGCACTACTTTACTTTCTAGTCCACAGTTTGGCACTTTGTGTAGAAAATTGATCTTTCTTTTACAGCCACTTAGTAGTATTTCTCAAAGTCCTACAAGCAGTACTCTGCTAAATGGCATCTAGCTCATCTGGATATGTTGAGTTTCCAGATCATAAACTCCTAAAGGGCAGAGTCTACAATTATTTGGCTAACTTTATATCACTTGCAACTGTGGATGCTGAATAAATACTATTTCATGGTAATGATGAGGATGACAAGTTAATGCTCCTCAAAGTGTCAACCAACCAGTCAATTCAGTGAAAGTCAAACTGGTCATTTGATGTCATAAAAAAATCCAGTTACTTGACTGAATTATTCAAATTGTAGCTGGTTGCTTTTATGCTTATATAGATATAACGTTAAAGTTGCTTCCATATTGAGAAGAGAATGGTGTAACATATTCATTAGTAGTCACTTTTATCTCATCAAATTAATAAAATATAATAATACAGTGGCCTGGAATCTCAGGAATTTCCTTTAGGTAGCCTTTCCAAGCCATGAATTTATGTCACAATATTCTTGGCAGATAAATGCCCTGGCTAAATTTTATTAGTATTGACCTAGTGCAATTAAAATTGAGTACCCTAAGAAGCAGGCTTCCGTTTACCATATTTTGGTTTATATAATTTTCACCTCCATATCTACATTTGGAAAATAAAGTGGAAAGAGAAATCCACTGAAGACAATGAGCAATGGATAGGACCAGCAACGGAATACTGAGGATCATCAATTTGAAAAAAAAAAACAAAAGAATAAAGCTGGAAGACTTACTACCTCACTTCATGACTTATTCTAGATCTTACACGTTCTCACTACAAAAAAGAAGTGATAATTATGTGATGTGACAGAGGTATTAGCTAATGCTAAATGTTCATGGCAGCTCTACTTGTAATAATCTCAAACTGGAAACAACCCAAATGTAGTAATCATTTTGCAACATATAAGTGTATCAAATCAACACATTGTATACCTTAAAGTTATACAATGTTATCTGTCAAATTGTATGTTAATAAAGCTGAAAGAAAGATACAATAATCAGGGCAGTGTAGTGTATATGGATGTACAGACACATGGATCAATGGAATAGGAAAGATTCCATATAGAGAGTCACTCATATATAGTCAATTAATTTTTGAACAAATTTGCCAAGGTAATTCCTGGTGACAAGATGATCTTTTGAGAAAATAGTGCTGGAAATATTAGACAAAAGAAAAATTTAACTTCAACCTCAATCACACCATATATAAAAATTAATAGAAAATGTATCACAACCCAAATAGAGAAATGAACATCATACAACTTTTAGAAGAAAACAGGAGATAATCTTAACAACCTTGGATTTAACAAAGATATCTTAAATATAACAAAAACAAATTAAAAAATACTCAGTAAATAACAGTTCATCAAAAGTGTATCTTAAAAAGGCAATGATACAAGTGTGAAAAGATGAGCCATAGACTTGGAGAAAATATTTGTAAAGCAAATACCTGACCAAGAACTTCTAAAATATCTAAAAACACTTTTATAACTTGTTAGAATAGAAACCACTGAATTAAAAATGGGCAAAATATTTGTAACAAAAGAAACTCAGCAAATAAGCACGTTAAATTATGCTCAAGATCATTAGCCATTAATAACATGTCTATTAAAACCATAATAAGATACTGCTACATACCCACTAGAAAGGCTAAAATTAAAAAGACTGAAAATACCATGCATTGGTAAGGATGCAGAAATCAGATACACTGCTGGTGGGAATGCAAAATTACACAACCACTTTGAAAACAGTAAGCAATTTATTATAATGTTAAAAATAAACCTGCCATACAAATCAGCCTTTGCATTCCTAGGTATTTACCCAACAGAAATTAAAGCATATGTTCCCTACTAAGATTTATACATAAATGTTCATAGCAGCTCTATTTGTAATAATCTCAAACTGGAAACAACCCAAATGTCTTATTGATATAAGTGAATGAATGAACAAATTTCAGTGTATCCATATAATGGAATGCTACTCAGCAATAACAATAAATTATTAATACAGGCAACAATATAGATGAATCTTAAAATAATTATGCTGAGTGAAAAAAGCCAGAAAACAGAGTGTAGGATTCCATTTATATATATATATATATATATATATATATATATATAAACCTTGATAAAATGCAAACTAGTCTATAGTGACAGGAAGCAGATCAGTGGTTCCTTGGGGAATGGTGGTTGCATTGGCTAGGAAAGAGAGATTATAAATGGACACCAGGAAACTTTTGGGGGTAAAGGATATGTTCATTATCTTGATTGTGGTGATGGTATACATATACAAAACAAATTTTACACTTTAAAAATTGGGAGGATATATACATGTGTATATATATATATTTTTTAGTCATCTGAATATATGTGGTAATTGAAATCTTGGGAAGGATTATAGAATTAGAAGACAGTGGGGTCTAGGAACAATCTTGATTACAACATATAACAGCTGGGTCGAGGAAGATGCATTTGCAAAGGAGAAGAGAAGGAATGGGCAGAGAAGCAGAGAAGTAAAATAAGTATTGTAGAACCCAAGGGAAAAGAGTTTTCAGGAAGGATTGAGTCGTTTGTCAACAGTAAACGTTGCTGCTAAGAGGTCAAATAAAATGAGAACAGTAAAATCTATTTAACTTAGAGACACTGGTAACCTTAGCCAGATCTGTTTTTATGGAGGAATGTGGCAGAAAACTATATTGTAGCGGGTTGATGGGAAATAAAGAAATGGGGAGAGTGGATAAAAGTAAATTTTAAAGATTTTTGGCTGATAAAAATAGAAAACAGAGATATAGGTGGAAGTGGCCAGAGGGAGAAGAGGAGTTATGGAAGGCTATTTTAAAAATTGAGGGCACGGGAATTCCCTGGTGGTACAGTGGTTAGGACTCGGTGTTTTCACTGCCGGGGCCTAGGTTCAATCCCTGGTCAGAGAACTAAGATCCCCCAAGCCGTGCAGTGCAGAAAAAAAAAAAGCGGGAGGGGGGGCAAATACTACAACATTTATAACAGTGTTGTGCTTGAGATGGCTCTTGAGAGTCAATTGTTACATTTTCAAAAATTTTGCAAGCCATTGAAAAATAAGTTATATAAACTTAGAATTAGGCAAATTATATTAAAACCAAAGAAATCAAAACTCAAAACTCATCAGTTAATTATATTATACTATTGTTTATACATGAGGTTATTTATATTGATTGTGTCTGTGTGGTGGGAATATTATCTGTAATGTTTACAGCTACATATCTCAACTCTATGTTCAGTGACATCATGTGGGTCATTTGAACTTGGCCGTGGAGTTCTGGAATATTTACACCACAGAAATTGGTAAATACTACAAATAATGGCTTGATTTATTTTTGTTGTTATTTTTATTGTCTAGCAAAAACATGATAGAGAAAATCTTAATGCTGATTAAACTTTAAAATTAGGTCTGTGACCATTACGCTCTAAATAGCACAAAAAATTGAGGAATTACTATTCCAGTATTCAAGAACTATTGGGTGATTCAGCAGAAAAGTCACTCACATCACTGATGAACGTGCTATGTTCTGACACTTTCCATTTTTTCACTTTCATCTTATTCACTAATAGAAACAAAAATATCAGTCAACACTCAATGCCAGAACTACACTCGTTTGTTAATTACAACCACAGGTTGGCTATGAATACACAAGCTCGCCAAAAACAAAGACAGCATTCAGTGAGAATCAATTGATTATATGGAATTTATGATACAGTATATTTTATTTGTAAATTGTATGCTATACATACTGTTAGTGAAATTTACAACCATGCACATATATGCATTATGCATTTTTCTAGATAGCCAGTTATTAAACATTTATTAACACATTTATATGTCAATAAGCCATAATAAAACAGATCAGCAAAATCTTAAAAATCCATCTATATCTGTTGAATTACTATTCCTTGAGAATGTTAAATGACTTTAAAGCACGGACAAGACAATATGGGCTTGGGGCAAGATTATAGATATAAAATATATATTTGAGAGGTATCCAGTATAGTAAGGGACATGGCTGGGGTAAAGTTCAGAAGACACTGAATTTACCAACTTGGATCAATAACCTAGACTCATACCAGACCATGATTAAAACTCAAGCAGTTCATTTGTCATTCGATTAAGGCTCTATAATAAAAGTAATAAATACTTAATGTGGACCAGACACTGTGCTAAATATTTTAAGAATCCTTATGCAATAGGTATTATTATTACTACAGCCATTATATGAGCAGAGGGAAGTGAGGCTGATGGAGATTTATTAACTTGCACAAATTTATAGAGCTACTTAGTAGAAGAGCTAGCATTTGAACAAAGTTCTGCCTGACACCAGTTATAAAGTTGCTGGTGCACCTAACCACTGTATACCACTGCCTCTTTCTAATCTTTTTTCCAGCTTTATTAAGGTATAATTAACGAAAAAAAGTTGAATATATTTAAAGTGTACAAGTAGGTGTTTTCCTATGGATATTCTCTGTGAGATAATCACACAATCCAGCTAATTATCACTTCACACTCTCCATTTTCTTTCTCTTTTCTTACTTTGCAGTGAGGACACAGGATCTACTCTCCTAGTAAATTTCAAGTATAAAATACAGTATTGTCGACTGTAGTCACATTGCTGTATACTAGATCTCTAGAACTTATCTTCTATAACTGAAACTTTGTACTCCTTGACCAATATCTCCCCACTTCTCCCTTCACCCAACACCAGGCGACCAACATTCTATTGTTTCTATGAGTTTGACTATTTTAGATTCCACATTTAAATGAAATCATATATTGCGTGTGTATGTGTGTATATATATACATACATATCTCACATATATCTCATTTTCTTCATCCATCAGTGGACACTTAGGATGTTTCCATATCCTGGCTATTGTGAATAATGCTGCAAGGAACATGGGAGTGGAGTGCAGAGATATCTCTTTGACATACTGATTTCATTTCCTGCGGATATATACCCAGAAGTAGAGTTGCTGGATCATTACCACAGTTCTATTTATAATTTTTTGAGGAATCTCCATTCTGTTTTCCCTAATGGCTATACCAAGCTACATCCCCACCAACAAAATGTACAAAGGTACTCTTTTCTCCATATCTTTGCCAACACTTACCTTTTGACTTTTGATAAAAGGTATTCTAACAGGTGTGACGTGATATCACATTGTGGTTTTGATTTGCATTTCCCTGATAACTAGTGATGCTGAGCACCTTTTCATATACCTGTTGGCCATTTGTAAGTCTTCTTTGGAGAACTGTATATTCAGCTCATTTGCTTGTTTTTAAAATTGGGTTATTTGGGTTTTTGCTACTGAGTTGTATAAGTTCCTTATATATTTTGGATATTAATCCCTTATCTGATATATGGTTTATAAACATTTTCTCCCATTCTGTAGGTTGCCTTTTCACTCTGTTGATTTTGTTTCCTTTGCTGAGCAAAAGCTTTTAGTTAGGTGCAATGCCACATTTCTTTGCTGCTTTCATAGTTCTTTTTCCTTGAATTTTGACAATTTTATTATAGTGTGTCTAGGTGTAGTCTTCTCTGGATTGACCCTCTTTGTAGTCCTTAGAGCTTCATGATACTTGATGTCCATTTCCCTTCCAAGTTTTGGAAAGTTTTAATTCATTATTTCTTTAAATAAGCTTTGTCTTTTTCTCTCTCTTCTCTTGCTGGGACTTCCATAATTCATATGTTTTTTCATTTTGATAGTGTCCCATAAGTCCTATAGGATTTTTTTTTTACACTTTTCATTCTTTTTCCTTTTTGTTCATGTGACTGTATAATTTAAAATGACTTGTCTTCAAAGCTTAGTAACTTAGGATTTACTTTTGTAAAAGCACGTTGACAAGTATTAAAATGTTATACTTGCATTTTGACAATTATAGTATAAATATAAAACACAAAACATCCAGTGTTAAACACTGATCTCCCATGGTTGTCTTGGATTTAGATATTGGTAGTTTATATTTCATAGAAGGGAACTTTCAAAGTTCTGTCAGTGCTTATAGCATGTAATATTATTCCTCATCAAAATCTTCATGAAATCTAAAAGGCTGGTATTAAAAGTGGTTATTATTTTTTTCTTGAATATTCTAAAACAGCCAGTTTGGAGTAGCTTTCAGATTTTCAAGGCATGAAGATACACTGAATACTCAAGAATATGTTTTAACACATTAAGTATAAGTTTGTTTACAGTTACAATAAAAATACCTTCAACTTTCAGCTACTGAAAGAAAATACCCTAAGAAAACATGAAAGGTATTTAGGGCCAAGTTACTTCTTAGTGAAAATAATATATCATCTTGATCAAATTTTAAACCAAATTCTTGAAAGCATTAAAAATTGTTTTTATTGTTTTTTCTGTTTTTACAATTGTCAAACTATTCCAACTCCTAATAAGAAATTTTCAAATTAAAAAATTATCTCTGTTGCTTAGAAAATATGTTTTACGTTTAATCTCAAATTCACTTTAAATGCTGGACATATGATTTAATTAAGAAGACTCTAGCTAAATTATTTGGTAATATTTATAAGGTGATACTTTTCTGGGTAGATATGTTTCACACAACAGTTTTTAATTAATGCTGAAAAAAATCACTTCATAATTTTAAATACACTTAATGATAGGCTGATTGATGGATTAACAGTTTATTTAGTAATTTAGATGGCATAGGGTCCAATAAAGGCAACAATCTGATAATTGCTCAACGTGCAATTCTGCCCATTAGTAGTACTAAGCCAAGAACTTGATATTTCACTCAGTTGGATTACTTAGCTTCATGTATCTGATTTGATCAACAAAACAGTAGATACACAATGTCAAGATTTTTCCTTTATTATTATTTTAAGAGCAGCTCAGTGATTTGGGGGGTTGGTTAGTATAATACAGAGAACATAGGGAAAAAGTATAAAATGGCACTTAAAACCAATACCCATACTCATCTCATTATGGTCATAACTAAGAATATTAACTTTTGTGTAATTTGCTTTTCCTTAGAACATAAAGCATTAACTTGAACTTCAAGTATATACACAATACATAAACAACCTTATGCAAAATACTTTTCGTAAGTTATATTACATTTTAAAATATTGGAAACTGAATATCTGTGCTGATTTGTCTTTTGACTAAATATAACAAGAAGAGAACAACATTCAACAAGGGAGGGTTATACTGATAATAAAGCTCTCAAAGTTAAAAATGTCTTCCTTTCCCTTTCTACCTCGCACAGACTATACAATGTCCCGAGAGGACTTATGATGAGAAAAATGTCAATCACAGCTTTAAGCCCTTGGTTTGGAAACAGCTAATGAGAAAGCGGATTGGAAGGTGAGACTTCATGTTTGCTTTCAAATAAGTGGTCTTAAACTTTTTCTATAAGAAGAAAAATTAGTTCATATATATATATATATATATATATATATATATAAACCATTCATTTTTACAGCTTTCAGGTAAAGTCCAACACTTGGTTTATATAAAGTCTGTGAGGAGAGGTCAGTAGAGATCATCTAATCTTAAATTGTGAGATCATTCAACTTCTTAGCATAGTCTCTCCCCAGTAAAAAGCACAGCATGCCTGGGTATGCCACTGGCGATCTCTAATAAAAGTTAGTTAGTTCCAAAGACTGGGAGATTTCTGCTACAGTCATGCATTCTTTTTACCATCTTGTTTATTAGCAAAAATCAGCAATCCAGCTTTCCTTAGGTCCTCATGGGCTAACATTTTATAGAGTTCTCTAACTACAGAATTTCTTGGTCTGTACTGTCCACAACAACTATTACAAAATCTCTGTTAGTACAGTAAGTGTTCCAGGAAGAATGAAGAGATTCTTGGCCACCAGTTTTCCACATGAGGAAGCATGTATTATTAATCACTATCTCTTCTACATTACTTCCTGTTGCAGGGGATGTATGTACAATTTCATTCACAGAAAATTGGTAAAGGATGATACTTTTCCTTGCATTATCCACCCCAACAATAACTTTGTGCTCCTGGTGCTTGAAGAGTCTCCATATCCTGGTGAAGAGAATTCCCATTCTTGGGTAGCTGACCCCTTTTCCAGCCACCTGGGTGACCTGGACACCCCCAGCTCAGGCTGAAGCAGATGTGCTGGAGCCTACACCTCTGCTGCTGCTGCTTCTGCACTGACTGCTGGCCAGCTTCCTAGGAACCAGAGGGAGGCAAAAGCCCAGGCCTCCCTGCCACACACATGGCCTGGACGCTGCCTCTGGGGCACACTCTTGTGGCTTGCACACATTGCCTCCATGTTGTCTGCAATGAGCCTCGTGGACCACTGTCCTCCTCTAGCTCAGGTGACTTGCCTTGAAATTCAATAATTCTTCTTCTCTGATTGATCAAGTCTGCTGTTGAAGTTCTCCATTGAGTTTTTAATTCTTTATTTCTATTGTATTCTTCAGCACCACAATTTCTGTTTGGTTCTTTTTTATGATTTCTGTCTCATTGTTGAAATTCTTGTTTTGTTCACGTGTTCTTTTCTTGATATTGTTATATCTATCTTTGTTCTCTTGTAGCTCACTAACAACTTGGCAATCTCTATAAAATGTATAATGCATGTATTGTTTGATTCAAAGGGAATTTGTCATACAAAACTCTCTGGGTATTTTAAGCAGGCAAAAATAGTTTTCAGCAGCATTGTTTTAGTAGGGAAAAGTTGGTGACAATGTAAGTGTTCATCAGTATCAGACTGGTTAAATTAATCATACCTCAATTATGCTATACAGCTATTATTATATATAGAATATCACATAGCTAGTAACGTGGTTTATAATATCTATATATACTGCCCTGAAAAAGTTACTGGAGGTATATTGTTAAGCAAATAAAACAATTTACAAAACAAAATGCATGTTATAATGCCAGGTGGCCACATAAACAAGATATATGAGACCCAGTGGGTTAGTTAGATATAGTTGATTGTGGATGCATAGAACCATCCTGAAAGTATATACATGTGCTAAAGTGAGGACTTCGGAAAAAAGAGTGGAATGAAAAATGGGACTACACTTACTTTTTCCTTTGTTGCCTATGTAATACATTAAAACAAAATGGGCCTATCTTTATTTTAAAAAATACTAGCCTGCACATTGTATTTTTGCCACTGCCAGAATCAATGGGTATGGAGACAGTAATCAATAATTTTAGTGTGGCTGGTACGTAAGATAAGGATGAGGCACTCCCTGGGTTTACTCTCTGTCTGCAGAGCCAGATTAAGACACAAAGTCAGGTTAGTTAAATACATATATAAGAGGGTCTAGAATGTTCTTGACTTTCCCATATGCCAGTAGAAATGTAGTAGTAGAAATGTAGAAGATATAACATATTATAAGACCATTAAATCTTCCCATTTCTATAATGGAATGGAATGGAATGTGGAAAGGTGAGGAAAAATCGTAAGTTGCTTCTTAGACTCACAGAAATGTATATTAATGTTCAAACTCCGCCAGCTTCCAACTTTACTACTGTTGGTGTGCAAAAATGAGAGCAAGTATGTTTCTGACACATTTGGACAATTTTTTCAATGCATATAAGCAGGCGGCAAAACAGCATCCTAGAAAAGCTTCAAGTATCACGTAGGCTACTCAGCCGACACCCATAAAGTCATTTCTGGATGCGATTTCTCTTGTTCTAATCTACGGTCTCATAGTACTGTTAAAACTTGACCCCATCTTAATACTGATTTCATGGTCTTTTAATTAAATCCAGTTCAAAGAAAGGACTCAGTTCCCCAACCATATGCATCACATCTGGGGCAATGGAAATAATTATGCTCTTGATTTAATGCAGTCTGTCTCTTTCCTGAACGTTTTTGGTGGGAAACATAGGTGAAAAGCTAACGGAAGAGGAGGAAGAGATGGGCATCCAGGGAAAGTTATACTAAATACTGCAAGGAGAATGATTTTAAAGGAGCACACGTTCATGAAAATTATACTTAAGCATGGAGAAGAGAAATCTAATAAGAAACTTCTGAAACGATAACATTTCAGAAACTGATCCTTAACTAATAATTTGGGTTTGACAAAATGGATGAATAGGTATCTCTTTCTTTCCTCCATTTCACTTCAGGTAGGCAGTCCCTCAAGTGGCCCCAAAGGCACCCGCCTTCTGAGATGAATGCCCTTGTGTAATCCCTCATCCAGTGTGGAGTGGAACTAGTGACTTGTCTCAAACAGAATACAGCACAAGTGATAAAATAGGAAGTCATTTCTCGAGGTTAGTTTATAAGAAGACTCTGGCTTCCATTTTACTTGCCATCTCTCACCCTATCTCATTCATATTCTCTCTCTGCCATTGCTCTGGTGGAAGCCGACTATCATATTTTGAGTAATTCTTTGCCCAAGTAGTAAGGAACTTATATCACTAGCCATAGCCAGGGAGGGACTTAGGCCATGTGAGCGAGCTTGAAAGCAACTCCTCCCTCTTTTGAGCTGTGTTAGAGATCTTCAAGCAGAGGCTGCTCCATATTCCTGACCCAGAGCAACTGTGAGATAATAAATGTTTGCTGTTTGAAGCCACTAAGTTTTGGGGTAACTTGCTATGCAGCAATAAGTAAATTAGTGAATTTTTTCTGAAAAATATTTAAGTTTCATAAATCATTCCATTTTATATGTATGAGAGGAGTAAGCTCCCTGTTTAAAAATATCCAGGGGTCTTACGTTTTTCTGAAAAGATAATTTAGTAAAATGCAATCACCCCGATCATTGGTTTTATTAAATTCAGTTTTCTTATAACAAGAATTCCTAAGTGTGGCATACTTTTGGGTGTATACTGTAATCTGAAATACGGTGGCTAGGTCATAAATGAAAATACGCATACTAATATGTCAACTTTTGCTGAGGTCTTTATGTATGTCAGGCACTATTCAAAATGCTTTTTTTTTTTTTAAAAAAACATGTATTACAATACTTAATCCTCACCCAAAAAAGCTAATAAAGTAGATTTTTTTTCCCTCCCATTTAACACATGAAGCAACAGGCATGGAGGGCAATGGAGGTTAAGCAACTTGCCCAAAGTCCTACGGCAAGAAGATGCGAACTCCAGCACTCAGAATCCAGAACCCACCATCTCAACAACAACTCTCCTGAGAACCCATGTTCAATTCTGGGACTGCATTCTTTGGATGGAGCATTCTGTTCTCTTTGATCACAAAGCAGAGAAATTTTAGATGATAGATGTAAATGTTCACAAGGACGAACGCTAACCTGTAATGAATCAGAGACTTCCTGGGAGATAGTATAATTTGAGTAGGTAAGAATGAGGACTCTATCCTATGACTACAAAAGCAGAAAGAGATGGGGGAGGAACTAATGTTACCAGAGCTTGGTGAAAGCTGCAGCTGTGACCACAGAAGAATACGGCCACTGTCAGAAATGTTGCAAGGCAAAGGGCAGGTGGCAAGAAGAAATATCCCAACTGGTCTCTTCCTCCCACCTTTAATCACCTGACACTTCCCCACACTGGCCAAACCCAACTACAAACCAGAGGGCAAGGACCCCTGGGTGATTGATAGAATCCACTGAGGCCACTCTCTTGGGGCACAGAACAGGGCAGAGATGGGAGAAAATGGATTTGGGTGGCTTACCACCTCACCTAATTTAAAAAGAAAAAAAAGAAAAGAAAAGAAAGAAAGAATGAGGATTCTAGCGTAGAAGACCCTAAGTTCCAATCCCTCTCAGCCAATAGTTATTTGTGTAATTTGGGTTAAGTGACTTATCCCCTCTCAGATTCATTTCATCAAATGTAAACCGCTGACCACATCTGTCCCTCCCTCATAAAGCTGGTGTAAGCATTAAATGAGATAATACATGGAAGAGTTTGGAATAGTCCCTAGATACAGTAAGCAGTTAATAAATGTTAACTATTATTATGATGATAATTAATATCTGACAGAGGAGAACAGAACTGAGCACAGAGTTTTAGGCTCTGTTCTTTCCAGAGGAAAACAGCTATCCAAATAAGTAGAGAAGGTAGGCTAAAGGACAAATACAGTGAAAGACAATAGGATGTATTGATATTCTACAACGCCAAATGTGCTTTGCATACATAATTTTCTTTAACCTTCACAGCAGACTATGTAAATAGGATTCCTCTTTTACAAATGAGGAAGCTTTAATGGAGGAATTTATCCAGGGTTTCAAAAGCTGCCACGTAACAGGTAGCACCAGTGGGTATTCAAATCAAGGCACATCTGACTTTCACCATGGGAGACTTCTGGGTTTAAAAACCAGAGGGATGGAGGAATTACCCTAAATTGTGAAGGCATGGCCTGCAATTTAGCTAAATTTAAGTGTTCCCTATATTCCGTCTGTATACATATATCTACTGCCTGCCTGGTGCAACCTTCTGTGCAAGATACACACAGTTGCCAGGCAGGGCTGTGTCCAGCCATGGGAGAAAAGGGATTGAAATCCAGCCCATGATCCATTCGTCAAGCCTTGAACCTAAGGACATACATTTGCCAAAGAGGTACTTTTTCTAGTTTACACATTAGTGAAATGTGACCTAATGGAGACCCTAAAATTATGGTTATGGGTATGACCTAATCCCTGCAATCTACTGAAAATTCAGATTGTGCCTAGATGATCTGATAAGAGAGAACCTGAATTCTTTAGTATCTAGAGATGTTGAGTGAGGGGGTAAAGAAGCAGGATGGAATTAAAATGTACAGTCCTGAAGAGGAGGCTAGAGGTAAGCTGTACCCAAAAGGATCTTAGGTAAAGTAACTAAACTGCCCTGGAAATGTATCTATCTGTAGCCCAAGATTACTCACTCTGTGAGATTAATTTCTTACACTCTTAGCTATTACCTTGACTTAATACTGATGGAGAGAAATGGCAGGCAGTTATGGCATGGGGTGTGTGGATTGTGTTTACAAGGCTATTACTTAAAGAGGAGACTCGGGCTTATTTCAGCCTGCGGGCGGAAGAAGCAAAGTAATGCAGGGTGGCCTCTGCTGTTTCACCGCAATTTATTTCTTACTCTTTACTAAGTGATTTGGAGCATTGTTTTCTTTTTTTTTTTTTTTTAAGATTTTTAAAATTAATGTATTTATGTATTTATTTTTGGCTGCATTGGATCCCTGTTGCCGTGCGCGGGCTTTCCCCAGTTGCGGCAAGCGGAGGCCACTCTTCATTGCGGTGCACGGGCTTCTCTTTGCGGTGGCCTCTCTTGTCGCGGAGCATGGGCTCCAGGCGCGTGGGCTTCAGTAGTTGTGGTGCACAGGCCCAGCTGCTCCACGGCATGTGAGATCTTCCCGGACCAGGGCTCGAACCCGTGTCCCCTGCCTTGGCAGGAGGATTCTCAACCACTGCGCTACCAGGGAAGCCCTGGAGCATTGCTTTCTACATCTTTAATTTTACAATTCAATTTCCTAAATGCAAGTATAACAATATAAGGCTAACTGTGACCATAATTATATACTTTTTCATCTCATGGAACGTTGACACAAAACTCTAATGACGAGTATTTCTCATGAAACAACAAAGGATTTCATTTTATGTTGTAGAGGAAGCATTTGATCAGAAGTTTAATTCGGGATTTTGAATGATCAATAGCGATGTCACTTCAGTTGTGAAAGATTCTTTTACTTTCTGAGGACCTTTCAAGATATATAAGAGGGTATCACCTTTAAACGTATTAATATTTAGGGGAGAAAATGCATTTCTTTTTTAGCTTTGATATACATATAATGTCACAGTTGTAAGAAATTACTTCCTAATTTTTATTGCAATGCAGTAGTCACACTTACTCCAAGACATCTTCCAGCTGTTACTATATTGGGTTGGCCAAAGGGTTCCTTTGGTTTTTAAGTAAAAATAAGAGGCATTTTTCATTTTCACCAACAACTTTATTGAACAACACATTCACCATTTTATTCCACTACCTTCTGCCATTTTCCAGGCAACTTCATAATTCCATTTTCCCAAAACTTTTTATCTTTTTGAGCAAAGAACTGTTCCAGGTGCCTTTTACAGTCTTCCAAGGAATTGAAATTTTTTCCATTAAGAGAATTTTGTAAAGACCTAAATAAATGGAAATCTGAAGGTGCAATGTCTGGTGAATATGGCGGATGAATCAGAACTTCCCAGCCAAGCCGTAACAGTTTTTGCCTGGTCATCAAAGAAACATGCGGTCTTGCATTATCCTGATGGAAAATTATGCATTTTCTGTTGACTAATTCTGGACGCTTTTCGTCAAGTGCTGCTTTCAGTTGGTCTAATTGGGAGCAGTACTTGTTGGAATTAATTGTTTGGTCTTCTGGAAGGAGAATAATAGAGGACTCTCCTCCAATCCCACCATATACACAACATCACCTTGTTTGGATGAAGACTGGCCTTTGGTGTGGTTGGTGGTGGTTCATGTCACTTGCCCCACGATCTCTTCCATTCCACATTATTGTACAGTATTTTCATCACCCGTCACAATTTGTTTTAAAAACGGAACGTTTTCATTACATTTCAGTAGAGAATCACATGCAGAAATACAGTCAAGAAGGTTTCTTTTTCGCTTAACTTATGTGGAACCCAAACATCAAAGTGATTCACATAACCAAGCTGGTGCAAATGATTTTCAACGCTTGATTTGGATATTTTGAGTATGTCGGCTATCTCCCGCGTGGTATAACGTTGACTGTTCTCAATTAATGTCTCAATTTGATCGCTATCAACTTCAACTGGTCCACCCGACCGTGGAGCATCATCCAGAGAGAAATCTCCAGCACAAAACTTTGCAAGCCACTTTTGACACACTCGATCAGTCACAGCACCTTCTCCATACACTGCACAAATCTTTTTTTTTTGAGTTTCAGTTGTGTCTTTACCTTTCTTGAAATAATAAAGCGTAATATGCCCAAAATGTTGCTTTTTTCTTCCATCTTCAATATTTAAATGGCTACACAAAAATTCACCAATATTGATGTGTTTTTTTTTAAATGCACACTGATAATGACAGCTGTCACAATGCAATCTAACAAAATTGTTTCAAATGAAGTTAAAGACAACTAAGTGCTACTAGAGCCACCAAACGAACTTTTTGGCCGACCCAATAGCATATTCAAAATAAGCGAAAGCCATAGCAGCGTGAGAAGATGTGGGACAGAGATTTAGGTACAAAAAGAAGAATTTAAGTCCTGGAGTCAGGGGGTTGGTTGGTATGCAATGGAAACTCACACTAACATAAGCAACGGGGAGGTTTTATTATAAAGATGTACTTCTTTCTCCCAGACCCCAAGGGCAGAAATACAGCCAGGCCTCATGAGGTAGTGGAAACATGAACTGAAAAGTCATCTGAGAACTATTCATCATCCTGTGTGTTTGTCTTTCTCTTTTCTTGTGATCTCCTGGTCTTTCACTGTTGCTTCTATTTGATGTTTTCATTTTTCTTTCTCTACAGACTGGATCTCACAGCTCATCTCTACACCCAGCATGAGAGAGTTACCCAGCTTTCAAGTCATCTTTATGTTCTATAAGGAGACTAAGATCATATTAGGCCAAACAGATTTGCTACTAAACTATGATGACCAACAAAAGAATGGAAATTGTAGAAAGAAGAGAACAATCCTTTGTGTCTAGTCCTGCAGTGACCTGCTATTGGAACCACATGCATACACCCCTTCTCCTACAGTTTCCCCCACTCCAAAGGGATAAATTGAGTCCCTGCTTATACTATTTTAACAAAGGCTTTTATCCACTTATAAATAGATAACGAGGTAATTGAATGTTTCAGTGACAAATCCTTCCATTGAAAATTAAGAAAAAGGTGAAAGAAAATGAAATAGAGATAGTGTCCTACTGAAAGAGAAGAAGCATTGCTCTGTAATAGTTACCACTCGCCCAGTGGTTCTGAAAATTGGGCATAACCTTGAGAAATTGTTAAAACACAGATTACTGGACCCAGAAACTCCCAGAGGTTCTGACTTAGCAATTAAAGGGTAAACCATGAGAATGTGTTTTCACCAAGCTTCCCACTGTATGTGATACACTGCATCAGTGATACCCCTGTGTCAGCATATTTGTCATTACGGTGTTTGGCTGAGTGCAAATTGGCTTTCAAGTTTTCTCATATATAACTTAGAGATACTCTGCTGTGCTGAAATCAGACAGGCAGGGACTAATACAGGAAGGAAAAGGAAACCACCCAGAGCCTAACTGGTTTTGTAAAATACTGACTTATCCATTAAATAGCTGCTGATATTAGACTCTCTTGCAGTTCCTTTCTGAACCTACTATGTATTTCTACTGCTGCAGAAAAGGAAAATGAAAACAAGGACAAAGCAAACAAACAAAACCTGGCTTGATAAGATATGATACTGCAGAGTAGATTGCTACGTTCCATAGAGCAATGCACCACGTAGGGATATTAAAAGGGAAAGAACACACACTTGAGATAAAAAAATAAAATAAAATGTTTACAGTCTCATAAGGCACCATTTTATAAAAAGATTCAGAACTAATTCACCTACCTTTCAGGAGAAAGATATCTTGTGAGAAATAATAAAATAACAGGAAAATAAATTCTTTTTAAATAAATTCTTTTTAAATAAATTCTTTTAAAAATGTTTTAAACTTACGTGTTCACCAAAAGCATCAGTTTTGAAAAAAATCTTCTCTACATACAATATGTCCTGGTCTCGTGTGTTAATATGATCAAGTGCCAAAGAGCTGTATCTGCAGATACACGACACTATGCGTTTGTCAAAACCCACAGAACTTTACAGCAGAAAGTGTGAACCTTGATGTCTATAAAACCAAAGTAACTTAGGAGGCAATGCAGACTGTGACAAAAGAACGTAACTATTACAAACATGTGCAACAACCTCACTGAAGGAAGAGGGCACAAGAGATGCTGACAAAAGTAATTTTGGAAATGAGTGGAGATGGTAAGATTAAAGGCAAAAGGAATGGTATATAAACACTGTACTCTAGTTGATAAAATTATTTCCCATGGAAATACAGGTTAACAATTCTGAGACCACTATACATGTATACTAGAATTGAACAATTAAATAAACGGATGGCAAATGGTGGGAGCCGGGTTTCTTCCTGTTGGAGGGGGAGGTTACAAGCAATGGGAACAGGCGTGAATGGTCATGTGGTAAAGGATTAGAGGAGGAATCATCAGTTTGAACTCATGTTTAGTTAAATACTGATAGATGCATATGGAAATCTTTATAGACATATATATATATATACAGATGGGTATAGACACATGTTTCTTTGCTCTATCAGCTGAAAGAGCCTGGAAGCAATGACACCCCAGTGGTAATGAGCATACCCAGCACACAGATCTTGGTTTCTACTATTCTCCAATAAAAGGAACCAGGGATCTTTGGAGAAAGGCTGATTCAATGACTGTGGCAGGTAACATACAAGAGAAGCCTGGAGCATCTTTTAGTGCCACAAATTAAGGAAATGCTCAAAGAATCAGAATGACGGGAGTATGTCAAAGGGACACAGGAGCCAGCAGGAAGAGCTCTCAATGGCCAAAGCTGGAACAATTTGAGTAACAAAGTGGTATTAAATTACAGCCGAAAGTACAAAATATATAACCTGAGTCTATATTGATATAAATGATTAAATAAAGAAATGAATGGGGGAGAATAGCCAAATCTCCCTTTGGAAGATTTATCTAGATATTCTGCTCTCAAGGAGCTCGAACACAGTGGAGGTTGTGCATAGTGACTTCCTTCCAAAGTGTAGAATATGGAAAGGGGGTGAAATAGTAACTTTACAGTGGAGAAGCCTGACAAACACTACCTCAGCCCGGTGATCAAGGTTAACATCATCAGTGATAAGACGTGGGGAGCATGGACCCTTGATGTGATGTGATGAGAATGGCACTTTACTTCTGTGGTCTTCCTCTCCAAAACCTATAACCCCAGTCTAATCATGAGGAAAATATCAGAAAAATCCTGATTGAGGGACTTTCCACAAAACACCTATCAGGAATCCTCAAAAGTGTCAAGGTTGCTAAAAGCAAGGAAAGCTTGAGAAACTGTCACAGCTATGTTACTTTCATGTAGGAGAGACTGGCTAAAATTCTCAATCCTTTTTTACGACTTTTGCTCACCTCAGAGTAAATCCTAAGAGTTCCCATCACAAGGTACTGCACATGGCAGTGGTTCGGATGGCAGCTGTTGCCAAGGCATCTCTCTCAGATTTCACCAAGTTTGAGTCTATCTTGAGAGGTCAACCTGCACCTAAAGAGTGAGAATTGCCTGCTGCTCCTGAGCCGTCCTCCACCTTGGCCACCAACTAAATCAACTCAACAAAAAACTGGGGGGGGGGGGGGGGGGAGAAACACAACCAAAAAAACGCATTAAGACAGAATGGTGTAGGAGGAGTGGCCAAGATGGCAGAGCAGGAAGACTCTGAGGTCATCAGCTCCCATGGGCACACCAAAATTACAACTATCTACAGAGCAACTATCAGTGAGAATGACCTGAAGACTAGCAGAAAAGATCTTCTACAACTGAAGATATAAAAAAAGAACCACAAGGAGACGGGTAGGAGGAGTGGAGATGTGGTACAGTCAAGACCCATACCCCCAGGGAGGTGACCCATACAGCAGAAGATAATTACAATTGCAGAGGTTCTCCCCAAGGAGCAAAGTGTCGGAGCCCCACACTGGGCTCCCCAACCTGGGGCTCCTGCACCAGGAAGGTGAGCCCCCAGAACGTCTGGCTTTGAAGGCCAGCAGAGTTTACTTTCAGGAGAGCTAGAGGGCTGTGAGAAATAGACTCCACTCTTAAAGGGTGCACACAAAATCTCACATGCTCCAGGACCCAGGGCAGAAGCAGTAATTTGGAAGGAGCCTGAGTCAGACCCACTTGCTAATCTTGGAGAACCTCCTGGAGAGGCAGGAGGCAGCTGGGGCTCACTCTGGGGACATAGATGCTGGCAGCAGCCATTTTGGGGAGCTCATCCTCCTACAAGGACACTGGTGCTGGCAAGTGCCATTTTGGAATCCTCCCTCTAGCTTATTAGTGCCGGGACCACAAGCCAGTCGGCACAAGTCGTTATATGATGACAGATAGCAACTAGATTTATCATAATGATGATTTTGAAATGTACAAAAATAGCGGATCATTATGCTGTGTACCTGGAATTAACGTAACACTGTAGGTCAATTATACTTCAAAAGCAAAAAATAAACTCTTAGAAAAAGAGATCAGATTTGCTGCTACCAGAGGCGGGGGTTCAGGGGAAGGGGAGTAATTGGATGAAAATAGTCAAAAGGTACAAACTGCCAGTTATAAGATAAATAAGTACTAAGGATGTAATTTACAACATGATAAATGTAATTAACAACTGTGTGTCATATATGAAACTTGTTAAGAGAGTAAATGTTAGGAGTCCCCATCACAAGGAAAAAACGTATATTTTCTCTATTCCTTTAATGTTGTATCTCTATGAGATGACAGATGTTCACTAAATTTACTGTGGTAATCATTTCATAATGTACACAAATCAAATCTTTATGCTGTACACCTTAAATTTATACAGTGCTATATCTCAGTTCTATCCCAATAAAAATTCAAAAGAGAAAAAAAAGGAATGATGTAATAGGGAGCGAAGTCTGAGAAGAGTCACTTCAGGAGGTCACAATTTGAATTGTGACCTAAATGGGGGCTGGCCATGTGACTGAGGGAGGGACTGTTAGGGCAGAGAAACCACAAGGGTAAAGACTCAAGAAGGGAAGGAGTCTGATAATGAAAGGAAGATGCAGAGGCACAAGAAAGGGTGCTAGCTGAGATTAGAGAGGCAGACCGTCGGGTCAGGTGGTACCTTGAAAGTCAGGGTCTATTGTTTGCATTTATCCCTAGTGCAATGGTAATCATTTGAGGATTTTAAGTACCAGAGGGGTGTGACACGATGACCTTTTTTTTCCTTTGACTTTGTTTTTACTGAAGTAACACATACAAACATACATTAAACTGAATCATATTTACAGATTAAAGAGCTAATTCATGGATGACTAGCCAAGTGTTTACATGTTCATTGTCCTGCAGCATCAATATCATAACTCTGAAAGCTATCTCCTTTCTCTTTACTTACAGAAGAAAAATCATTTTAATTGAACCATGTAAAAAATCACAGGTCATATGTGGCCTATTGGCACAGATTTTTGTCCCTGCCCCTGGATTTTCTTTTGGCACACTCAAAAGATTAAAAGGTAGAATGGAGTGCAAAATAACTTCCTCCTAATGACCTTTTTCTGCTCAGATATTTTATCTCCATTTTATATCAATAACTAGGTTGCTGAGTGCCACCAATGGCAGAGAATTCTTAAAGAGAAACATTTTCTCCAATTTTTTTTTTCTTTGCTATCAATATTTTGGTATATTTTCTTTAATCTTTTGTTACACATTGGTTCCCTTTTGAATACAATTTCTTACTGAGATATAATTCACATACTATAAAATTAACCCCTTTAAACTATAGAATTCAGTGGTTTTGGTATATTCAGAAAGTATGCAGCTATCCCCACTATCTAATTCCAGAACATTTTCATTACCCCCACATGAAACTCTGTACCCTTTATCCTTCATCAACCAATCCTCTCATCACTTTCCCATCCAGCCCTAGGAAACTACTAATCTACTTTCCTTCTCTACAGATTTTTCTAGTCTGGACATTTCACATAAATGTAATCATACAATATGTTGCCTTTTGTGTCTGGATTCTCCCACTGAGCATAATGTTTTCTAGGTTTATCTAGTTTATAGTACGAATCAGTACTTCATTCCTTTTTATGACTGACTAATATTCAGCTGTATTGATATACCACATTTTGTTTAGCCATTCATCAACTGATGGACATTTGAGTTTCTTCCACTTTTCAACGATTATAAATAATGCTACTAAAACATTCATGTACAAGTTTTTGTGTGGACATACGTTTTAGATCCTCTTGGGTATATATCTAGGAATGGAATTATTGGGTTATGTGGTAACTGTGTTTAACATTTTAAGGAACCTCCAAACTGTTTTCTAAGAGGCTGTACTTTTCATATTCTCAACATCAATGTATATGGGTTTCATTTCCTCTACATTCTTGCCAACAATTATTATTATCTATGTTCTTGATTATAGCCATCCTAGTGAGTGCTTTCTCATTGTGATTTGCATTTCCCTAATGAGTAATGATACTGAGCATCTTTACACATTGTATGCCTATCAGCAAAGATTTTCGTTATTGCTTTGTGCAGTTGTTTTTTAAATCAGATAAAAACTTACAAAAATACATTTATACTGTCTATCACATTTCCTATTATCTTGCCTTTTTGGGTGTTCTTCACTTATTAATGAGGGTTTACTTATGTGTCTATATCCCTTCATTTCAGCCTAAAGAACTCTCTTTAGTATTTCTTGTAGGACAAATTTGCTAGCAACAAATTCTATTAATTTTTGTTAGTCTATTGTGTACCCCAGCAGCCCCTAACCTTTTTGGCACCAGGGACTGGTTTTGTGGAAGACAATTTTTCCACAGATGGGGAGGTGGGGGGTGGTTCAGGTGGTAATGCGAGCGATGGGGAGCGACAGGGAGCGGCAGATGAAACTTTGCTCGCTCGCCAGCCGGTCACCTCCTGCTCTGCAGCCCAGTTCCTAACAGGCTGCGGACCGGTAGCGGTCTGTGGCCCACAGGTTGGGGACCCCTGGTGTACCCCAACTATTATTCACCCCGTCAGGCAGCCACAATGTTCAACAATTGCCTCTAGTTGCTTTCAACAAATGCTCCCAAGAGAAATACTGTTCAAACTGGGCAACTATTTCTTGTGGTCTTCCTATGCATCACATATCTTTTCCCTAAAACAGAAAAGATGGCAAGAATGAACTTCAGAATGAGTCTTTCAATCACTGGGATGAAACAGCACTTAGAGAAAATGGAACAAGATAGTATGCATGGAATATAATTTATGTCCAAGAAGCTCAAATATTGATCATGTCCCACAAAAATAAACTAGCTATCTTTCATTTTTTCCTTAATAAGAATGAAAAATCTCCCAAGATATGCTGAAACCCTTACTTACATTGAGATGAAGAATGTATGTCCCAGCCATCTATTAATAATAATATTACATGTGCTTTCAAATCCCTACCCTCCAACATGTATAATTACCCTCTACAACCCAGGAAAAAGTGCCTGCCTGGAAGTGGTTTGTTGCTTTTCCAAGCTTAATTTAAAATAGAAAATTGTGGGCTTCCCTGGTGGCGCAGTGGTTGAGAGTCCGCCTGCCAATGCAGGGGGCACGGGTTTGTGCCCCGGTACGGGAGGATACCACGTGCTGCGGAGCGGCTGGGCCCGTGGGCCATGGCCGCTGAGCCGGCGCGTCCAGGGCCTGTGCTCTGCGGCAGGAGAGGCCACAGCAGTGAGAGGCCCGCGTATCACAAAAAAAAAAAAAAAAAAAAAAGAAAATTGTAAGGTACCAGAAAGCACAACCTGAGGATAATTAAGAATATGCAGGAAATACTGATTATTTATATGGAAGTTTGGCATCTAGAGTTCATCCAAAGCAAACTAAAGACAGCTATAACAGGCTATTAAAGCTCTGTAGGCACATCTGCCAGGCATTGGGGAGTGAAGATACTTGTAAACTTTCTGAGTTTATAGCAGGTTAGCATTTCCTCACCTCTGAAAGCATGAAAGCAGCACTTCATCCACATACCATAATGACAAACCTGGCTTACTGTCTCCACTGTCAAGATCTTCAGCAAAAGCCACTTCACTTCTGCCTGCAGGTTCAGCCTGGTTTGCTGCTCTAGGGAAAAACCTAGCTTCTAGATGAGTTAAGTATAAGAACTGCACTCACAGATCCAAAGTTCTGAGGTTTACTATCAAGTCAGAGTTACTGCCGTTCACTGACCTGCCTCCTCGTTTCAGTATCAGGATACTGCCTTTATCCCTTATGTTCCAGGCCTTGCCTAAACCATTATTTATATACCATTATAGCGTCAGGTACATTCAACTTAAAAGGAAATCCAAAGAGTCAAAGCAGAGGAAATGCAAGTTCCAGAGACAAGTCCTTTCTACACATTTTTTTCATCTGGTTTCAATGAAAGAACATGCATCATTATACTTAGTGTGCTTTGGTTGATCAGATACTCATGTCAGAAACCAATGAATTAGCTATTAGGAGGCCTATGTTCTAATTGTGGCTCATCACATATTAACAGTGTGATATTTCACTCTCCTAGACTCAGTTTTCACATCTGTTTAATGAGGATAATCATCATTGTACAAATTAAATGAAACTGGATTTAAAGCACTAGGCATCATTCCCCCCACCTATTAAGCTCAATAAATCCTATTGGTGGATGAGAAGGTAGACGAGGGGGAGGAAAAGATGGTGAAGGAAGAAGAGACAGATGGAGGAAAAGAAAATACAGGAGGAAGAGAAGTAGAAGAAAGAAGTAGTGGTGGTTGTGCAATGGTGGTGAAGAGCACAGGTTTCGGCCACGTGCCTGTGTGACCTCAAGCAAGTTAGTTCATCACTTTGAACTTGCCTCAGTTTTCTAATGTGCAAACCTAGAATCTGATGATAATAATTGGTATGCATACCCACAGGACTGTTGTAAGAATTAAATGAGATAATGGGTGTGAAAGTACTTTGATACCTACTAAATTCAATAGAAGCCTAAAAGATTATTACTACAAAAAGCAGTCATGTGTTAGGCAAATATGTAATAAAGATGTGTCACTTGACATAAAGCTTCTTCTTAACGTCATCCATAGCATTTATATAGACCTGAATTGGGCTTAGAGGAGAAGCCAGGTGTGATCTAACCACTCCTTGGAAAGTTTTTCTATGGACAAAACAGAGTCCTGTATTTGAAGTTGACTTGTACCTGAAACATGCTGCAGGGTACAATTGGTCCTTGTATTAAATGAAAACCCTTATCTGTATGCATGGATGATCTCTTCCACATCTATTTGAGTTCTGTGGAGGATGATACAGTTTGGATAAGTAGATGAAACTGGATCAAATGCTCTGGGAATCCATTTAGTTAAAAATCAAATGTATCAGGGCTTCCCTGGTGGCTCAGTGGTTGAGAGTCTGCCTGCCGATGCAGGGGACACGGGTTTGTGCCCCGGTCCGGGAGGATCCCACATGCCGCGGAGCAGCTGGGCCCGTGAGCCATGGCCGCTGAGCCTGCGCGTCCAGAGCCTGTGCTCCGCAACGGGAGAGGCCACAGCAGTGAGAGGCCCGCGTACAGCAAAAAAAAAAAAAAAAAAAAAAAAATCAAACATATCAAACTTTTTTTAAATGAATTATCACACTTTTAGCACCCAAAGATACAGCCCATGAATGAATTGAACCAATTACCTTTAAACCTTCAATCTCTGGAGAAAACATTTTTAACAGGTTGTCTAGGCCCTTCTATTCTTAAGATGCAAGGGCGTGTGGTGGTATGGCCCTCGTCCCCTACCCACTCCTTGACTCTGCCGGTAAACACATTTTTTTTTTTTTGAAGCATAATGGCAAGCTTTCCTTTCCATGCTCAAACCACCCAAACTCTAGGATCCTGTTTTCAGACTGACCTGTCATAGTTCCTAAAACCTCATACTTTGGGAAATTAGCAGAATTGAGGTCTCAGAATTCCACTCATGCGCTCTTGGTTAGCTGATGACTCTCTGTGAGATAGGTCCGTAGGAGGCAGGTAGGTAGATAAAATGATTTTCAGGAAGTTCTAAGAAGAAGGGGAAGTATATCTAAAATCATAATTGTATAGAATCATGTTTCTATCTTTTTTTTTTTTGCGACAAACTAAGTAGCACTGGATGATGTATGAAAAGAAGACACTTTGATGTATAGTAATTTCTCTGTTCTAAAATAAATTCTCTAGGTCTTTAGGCATTTGCAAGTTAGTTGATACTATATTTATGTATTTTTACAATAGTGTTTACTTGTCAAAAAAGAAAGCCTTCAGTAGAGCAGAAATCAATGATTTATAGCAGAGGTAGAAACTAACGTCCTAGAAATCCTAGGGACAGCATAGCATTGTAAAATGTCATTTCAGCTTTCTGGAACTCAATTTCGTCATCACACGTTGCCAGATAAAATACAGGACTCCCAGTTAAAATGGAATTTTCAATAAACAACAATTTCTTAGTATATTCCAAATACTGCACAGGACATAACTATGCTAAAAATAATTACTCATTGTTTATCTGAAATTCAAATTTAACTGGGAGGCCTATCTTTTTATTTGCTAAATCTAGCAACACTGTGGTAAAATGGGAAGTTCAGGAAGGGATGACATAGGTAACTTGTAAAGGTTCTTCCAGCTGGAAACTTCCAGATTTCTGTTGCAGGACCAGGCTGGCAAACTATGTGCCTATGTGGATCAGATATGAGTATATGCTTGTAAGGCAGTGGTTCTCAAAATTCACTCTCCTCATGAATCCCTTAGGGAATTTGTTAAAAGTGTCAAGTCCTAGGCTACACTGTATGAATTTCTGATTCACTAGTTCTGGGGTGAGGCTAGGGCATCTGCACCTTTAACAGGCAACCCAAGTAATTCTGGTGCAGGCATTCTAGGACCATACTTTGACAAACACTGCAACTTTCTCCTACAAATGCAGAAATCATAATTACCTGGATGTCAGTATTTCCCCACTCATCATTCATTTATGAACATACTAAAAATTGAACACTGCTCTTCTAACCACACAAAAGACTCACTCTAAACTACTCTGCTAATACTTCTTTGACTAACACATATTTAATGCTAAATTGGTCATGAAATTGGTTTTCATTAATTTTTGTGAAAGGGAGGAAAATTCAACTAAATCACGTTCAGATACGAATTAAAGCATTCTCAACAAAAATAAAATGCAGTTTCCCTTTAATAAAGGGAAATGACTTGTTGAATATTAGGCATGGCAATGATAGAACAAACCAGAATGGAGAAGCAGCAGCATGCGGAAGTATTCTGACAAGAGAAAGCTAATTATTTTAATCTGATTCACTCTGCTATTTGACTAAAAGGTCAGGGAACATTGCATAAAACTCCTACATGAAGCTCACCTCCAGTGAAGATTCAATATTCTGCAATAGTCCGTTTTTTCCTAATTTGGTATTTCAATACTTCCCCTTTTAGAGCGTGTCTAAAGATAACATTTAATACCCCCACCAGAAGTTGTTATTGTAAGCATAGCTAGTTCAACTTTAGTTGTTCATTAGACAAAAAATTGGTCTAATTTGTCATTAGACCAAAGATTGACCACTTTGGGGGCCAGAACTAGATTATGACTGACCTGATTATGAGTGGTTTAAACCCTGGTGTGTACAAATATCACATAAGGACACATCCACACATCCAGAGACAGCTAGGAGGGAAAAAAAGTTCCTTAACTGTTGTAAAAAAAAAAAAAAACACATGTTTTTGTAAGATTATCCCACTATAACAAATATCTTTGATTCTCTACTCTGCGTTAACTCTAAGACGTCTGGATTTCCATCTTGTCAGAAGGAACTAAGATGAATCTATTACAAAATGGTGTGGCAGCATTTCTTGGGTAATTGTTTTTACTATGTGGGAATGAAAGCAGTGCATTTAACATAACAGAAGTCTGATTCTGGAGGCAGAATTCCTGGGTTTCAATCCAAAATCCGCAACCTATTAGCTGTATGACCCTGGAAATGTATGTAGCTTCTCTTTTCCTCAATTTCTACCTCGCTAAAATGGGGCTAGAACCTTCCTCAGGATTGTTCTGAGGATTAAATGAGGTAATGTGGGTAATGTTCTTCCAGTAGTGCCTGGTGCATGGTAGGCGGAGAAGCGGGGAAGCGGGAGGGACTGTTGTTATCATCATGCTTCCGGTTCATGGCCTTTCCAAACATTCTCCTGGCCGGTGGCAACCCTCACCTACCATTTTGTTCACAGTTCATTCTAGGGGATCAAATATTCTCTGTTGTAGAATGTTGAATTCTCAGAGTACAAACAATGTGAGATGAAACTACAAAGTAGGCAGCTTACTTTTATCCATTGATTATGTATTGGGTTGGCCAAAAAGTTTGTTCGGATTTTTCCCTGCCATCTTACGGAAAAACCTGAACGAACCTTTTGGCCAACCCAATAATTAGTTTCTTGGCCTCGTCAGTACATTTTGTGTGTGTGTGTGTGTGTGTGTGTGTGTGTGTGTGTGTGTGTGTGT
>NW_021703779.1:98160247-98238998 GCF_005190385.1 Monodon monoceros | reverse complement strand
TGTGTGTGTGTGTGTGTGTGTGTGTGTGTGTGTGTGTGTGTGTGTGTGTTAAAGATAATGAAGAAGCACGCCATCTCACAATGCTGAGGTTGGCACAGCTCTGAAAGATAGAACCATTTCCTTCCCGGAGCCCCAACATTTGAGATAATGTTTTATTTGTCTTTCAAGCCCAGGCCTGTGTGTTCACTGTCTTGTTTGCTTATGTCTTCATTTCTAAGATTCCCTGCCTTTCATTGTTACCTGTAGTCCTAGAAAATGTGGCTTCTATTTTGAATGAGTTCCTGAGTTTTAAGTCCAAATAGGGTCTCACAATTCCCTTTTCTTAGTCTGCTCCTCCGTCAATTCCGACTCAGTGTGACTTATGCTCTGAAAGAAACTCTACCAGGCCTTTCTCAAGGTTCTGTGTACATCTTCCAGCAGTTTCTCTGAGTGAGTATGGAAGTTTCCTGAGCTATCTTATTCATAACTATGCCCCTAAGACGAATGACAATACCTGGAACACAATAGTCAACATAATGTGCTAAATGAATGAATAGAAATTAGTGATTTATCTCAACTGATGAGAACCTACTGTATAGCACGGGGAACTCTACCCAATGCTCTGTGGTGACCTAAATGGGAAGGAAATCCAAAAAAGAGGGGATATACGTATACGTATAGATAGATGATTCACTTTGCTGTACAGTAGAAACTAACAACATTGTAAAGCAACTATACTCCAATAAAAATTAAAAAAAAAAAGAAATTAGTGGTTTATCTCCACCAACACATACATCTCCTTTTGCTTATGTCCTTCCCTCTTTATTGCCTAACTTTGTGCTTAATTTTATCTTTTATTATTTTAGTGAACTCATTACCACCCAGTCTCTCCACTAATACAATTCCACTTTTTACTACTGAGTGTTATTAGCAGATCTGTTCATGCCCAGACGTGCTATTTCCACCCAAGAAAATCCCAGCCACATCTCCAAAGCTTGGTTTGCCATACAGGCAATTAATATACTAGAGAAACTCTTAATCGATGCATTCTATTTTAATTCCAGACCAAGTCCTCTATTTCTAACCAGACTCAAATGCATCATGACCGTTAAAGAAAGGAGATTTATTATAGAGGCCAACTCCATGATAAACAATTCCTACCTTTGCCTCGAATCCATGTTTGCCCATCAACCCATAACGCCCAAAACACTATCAGATTAGTACTTAATGATCAACATGTCAGGTAATGGTAGGGAATGCCAATACAATTGTATAGAGGATAGACAAAGGCAGATTTGGGACACACTGAGTGACATTTAATAAGAAAGTAACTGGAACCTGCAAAGTAGTTTGTTAGGTGTTTCTTATGACAGGTTGGTGAAACCCTTCGGTTTGTGTCTTGGGGAACGAGCGCACCTAAATAAATGTCACATGGAGTCAACAAAGAGATTTGTCCCACACAATACTGAATCTCTGAAGTCTTGTGGAAGATGACCTTCAATAGCTAGGCACAGTCCCAACTCGGCCTGCCAGAATACCCTCCAGGGGACTTCTGAAAAAAAGGGTACTCAGCCTAGATAGCAGGCTTGGCTGGAGGGGAGAGATTTCTGTTGACTACTCTCATATTTCTGTTGACTACTCTCAGAGTTGATCAGATTTACTTATTCATTTAACATTTCCGTGTGCGTTACCTATAATGCCAAATCTTTTTCTTTCAAAAAGTTTTTGTTTTTTTATAATCTAGAAAGTTTAAAACATCTCTAACTTTGATGAGGCATTACACTCCTTTTTTAGAAAGTGAAATTGCTGTTCTCAAATGGAAACAAATTTTACATCAAAGAGCTTGAATTCAACGCAGAGGGGAAAAAAGCCAAATATGTAAAGCATCTAGCAGCTGGCACTGATATTGGAAAAGTCTGTCTTTAAACATGCAAAATGAAGAGATATGAGGTGGTTTTTAAATAATTCCAGAAGTTTCACACCTTTATTAAAATTAGCCGAACATTTAAACTAAAGTATATCCTAGCTCGAGTGACATGAAGACCTAACTCAAAAGTGCCCCTAATTGTATATAGAGAAAGACAGACCCTATCTATGATACTAAATACCTATTTGTTTAGAAAAATCTAGATAATTGACTGCATTTTGTAATCTCCATCCAGATACTTAGCAACAGGGAGCCAAAAAGAAGGCCAGTGAGAATATCTGCAACCTTTTCCAAAGGGCAGAGAAAACTGTTGGCAAAATATTTTGTGATGGAGAGAGAAAGAAGCGGGTTATGCCAGTTTAATACAATTACAATGGAAGCGTACTCATAGGCATAAAGTTGCCTGGATACCCAGAGCCTAGGCAAACTCTTAGAAATGCAGCTAAGACCCTCTTACTATGATCTGTAATCACTGTTGGCTAACTCTTTGTAAGCAAATATTAGTTTAGTTAGAAGGCTACGTTTTGACAAGATGACTGAAAACATGAAAGAGGTATTAATAATGTCTCTTGAAAAATTGCCTGAATTCTCACTAAAGAAGCAAAATAATTCAATAATTGAAAGAAAAAGACAAAACAAAAACCCAACAGCAACCAGACCCTGCGGCAGTGTTGAATTTCAAACCATTCAATTTCAACAATCCCCATGACTAGTTTTACTAGTACTGTGCCTCTGTGTAAGTGACTGCATAGGAGAAGGAGAGAGACAGAGAAGGAGGGGCAAGGGAGAGTGGGGGGAAGGGAAGAGGTAGGAGGGAAAAGAGAAAAGACAGAATTTTCATTCAAACAGGAGGATCTCTGTTTCAGCGTGGCAGAGAAAACCAGTTTAGATACTGGCATGTAGCTCAGGCTTCTGTTAAGGCTGTCTGCCCGTGGTTGAATCTAATTGATAGATGTGTCTGGTTCCCAGGCCCACCCTGACCGGGTTGGTATAGGGAAAGGAGGTCTAGAAGGATCCACCCTTCTCCAGATATGGGTTGGCTAGCCAGCCTTTTTCAGCAAGTTGATGGCAGTCTCCACGGTTCCAGTCAACTGAATCAACCATTTCCATTGTACAGACAGGGCCACCCACCAAAGCACTAATTTGACCCAAAAGTCTTTTTTGTTTTGGCTGCTGAGCAAATGAGTGCCCATAAAATGACTGATTCCTTCATAAGGACAAGATTCTCATAGCTGAGCAGGAATGAGAGACAGAATGTATCTCTTCATTTTTCACAGGGAAATGAGGAGATCTCACTGGTAAGGGAGAAACAGAACTCTTTGCCAGTGATGTAACAGCCAGTGTGGTTGAGAAAGGGTATCTGAAAACAGAGAAGAAAGGAAATAAAGAAAATGAGACTACCAGCACAGGGTCTGAATACGAGTTCAAATCAATGTTAGCAGAATGGAAGAAACAGCAGAAACCTGTGTGACAAACCACATCTATAACTGATTTCCAATAGTCTTTTATGTGAAAATATTTGGGTGCATAATTACCCTGTCAAGCCAGCTATTCAAAATTCTACACCAAGCTTTTCTTGGTGTGTGAATATAGTTTTCTATTTCCTTTGTGACAAGATATATTTGACAGGTGGATTAACTCCATAAGACATGTTATTTGGGCATTTTTTTATTCCGTTTGTTTGTTTGTTTTCCCTTACTAGCAGCATACAGATTAGGGAACCATGAATAATTGTGACCTCAGCCCCCATTATTTTAAAAACATGATCCATGTGATTTCTTTCTGGTTCCGTAGGTTAGCAGAAAGGAAACAAACTGGTCTTTCTCATGTGGTTGTTAGTTTGAGGAAATGTCTTAAATATAACAATTATGTCTCATAGAAAAACACTTAATCCATGAGCTCTTCAATCCAGCCACCCAAAAGAAACATTAGGTTAAATTATTGCTATGCCAAGCACACAAGGTTTTGAATTTATTTCCTTTGATCTACCCATCTGAAAGTCTATCTTACTTCGATGTTTCCAAGGTGAAGTTTCTTTGATCTCATATGACCATGAGAACGCAGGTTCTCTTTATCTCTGGAAACCTCTTGCAAACAAACTTTTTATAAGGCTTTGTCTACAGGACACTTTCAGGAAAAAAAAAAAAAAAAAAAGCTTTTCAGGACACACTAATGTTGGAAGCCATCCTGGAGTCCCTGCACCGTGACAAAGTCATGATGCAATCAAAGGCAGGACTGCAAAGCAGCACTGTGCCAGCTCGGTGGACTACATCTCTATTGATTTGTTTGGTTGTGTTAAGCTTATATATGGAAACAGCACAAGGGGGATTTGCGCCCAGGGTTAGGAAAATGAGAAAAACTACTACCCCCCCTACTATTATTACCACAAAATGTAAAGTACCTATTCCGGCCCCAGGAAACTGGGAACGCAATACACAATCTGGAAATATAGGGATGTTCCTATGGAAAACCCCCCCAATTGAACAACTGTGGCCCTACGAAGGGGTTGTTGATGATTTTGGTTTCATATGGGTCCACTATAAAGAAAGGTTAACACTCTGACAACAATTGCCGGATGATAAACAGGAGCGTAGAAGGTATTGTAAGTGCTACTAGTGGAGTCAGGTACACAGGAACTGTAGGATATATTGTAAATATTTTTAAGGCACTACTCAAAAAACTTGCCCATGCAGAAAGAACACGAAGATTGCACTTCTGTAATAAAGACTTACATAATAGCTTGGCTTAACTACTAGAAAATAACCTGCAACTAATGAGAACTTGGGGAATTATCTTGTTAGTACATCTAAAAACTGGGGACATTTTCAGAAAACTGATAAAAATATTTTGAGGTTAAAACATGTTGAAATTTAAAAATTTTGTACATAATAATGAAACCTGCCTACATACAAATACCTGCTCTAAAAAATAAATTTAAGCTTGATGTGCTGACATCTACACAAAGGGTGTCAGGTCTTATTTCCTTCGCCGACGCCGTCCATCCCTCAGGTTTCCCTGGACTCGTTGGAGCTGGACTCCGACACACTAAGATACTTCACAGCCATCTATTCAATTGTACTTGTTCAAACAAACAAGCAAGTTGTACTAAGTGATAAATACTAATGAGTTTGGCCTAACATTTCCCCCATGCACTGCATCTAGAAAATAATAAGCAATGAATTGATCATGAGATATAGGATGACTGATTTGCTTGTGCACAGAACGATCAACCTCAGAAATAATCATTCATCACTACAAAGCAGGCAGGTGTTACACAGGGAAGACAATTTTTAAAGAGGAATAGAGGGAGGAAATGCCTAACATGGATCTTGGATAGAGAAACACGCTTTATGCTCTGGCTTGAGAATTTTAGTTCATTTAAATTCAAGTGAGTTGACTCTCTTAAATGTAACTGTGTAATTCCTAGCAATTTAAAGACTTAAGACCATCCACTGGGGAAAAGCCTGTGTTGCTGTCTTTGAAATCACGAAATCTTGCTTCCATTCGGGAATGTCAAATAGCTTTGAAATTGATGTGTTCAGTCATTAAGCACGAATACTTGACAAAGCTTCTTTGATTTCATAGACTGTAATTCCCTGGAACACTGCAAGAAGCCATTTATGAAATTGAGCTATTGATTGTGCTAATCTATACAGTGATTACTAGAGGTGGCCTAATGAGTAGATGCTGCCTCTAAAGTATGCTTAAGAGGCCCCATACAGGGCTACAGCCGAAAAGTTTGTTCCTTTGGGCCTGAGCATTCCAGTCTGACCAAGTTCTTTATTAAAATAGCAATGTTCTTGTGTAGGGACACAGCCCCCAACATTTTTTATTCATTAGTCCATTCACTCTTTTAATAAATATTGAGTTTCTACTATGCCCAGTGTACTCTGAGAGGGTCAAAAATAAATATGATCTGATCCCTACTTTCAAGAACCTTATCACCTTGGGAGAGGAGATATAATATGCATACACATAAGTATGAATTAAACAGAATGGGGAGGGATTAGTTGGTAATTAAGATGATGAATGAAAACCAGAATAGGCATCGGGTAGGAGGACAGGGTTAGAAAGAACCAGCTCCAAAAAGATGTAAGAAGAAACAGGAGAACTAAACGCATCTCACTTTTGTGCATCCTAATTACGTTCTCTAATTTTTCCTTCCTTGAGTTAGCCAGAATGATGAGAAGGTAAACGAACCGCTAGGCTTTAAGCATAGCCAGCTACTCTAAGGAAGGATGTGGGGACAGCAATAGGACAAACCATCCAGTTCAGCTGAGAACATCAGCCTCGAGGGATCAAATTACAGACATACAAATGGGCAGCTCAGGGCTAGAAGGCTTACTCTAGTTTGTGTTTATTCCTTAACAGTCTAAAAGAGGGAAACAGAAAATAAACTGATATGAAAAACACATGTAACCTGCAAGAACTGTAAATGAGACCTAGATGCAAAGGGTGAGTATAGAATTCAGTTTGGAACTGAAAATACATTTGGAATTTACTGTTTTCCATTTCTCCCTAGACAAGACTTTTAATATTGCAAGGTTTGTTATTCGACGTTTTTTGGGTTTCTTTCCAAACAAAACTCTACTATCTACAGAATTTAGCTAAACGAAGAAATTTAGGGATTCCTAACAACACTGACACTTAATAACTTACACCACAACTTAGTAACACAGCAAAGGAAGCTACTATAATGATAGATGCAGATATATCTACATATATCCTTATGCAGATAGATGGTGATGGTGGTGATGGTAATTCATAATTCCAGAAAAGGCTTCTTGGCAAACAAACACTGACTGTTAAAGGGAAAGACACTCAAATGTATCTACTTTAGCTAAAAGATGTGCATCATGCTTAAATGTTGTAATATCATCTATACTTGGAAGTTTCCTACAAGCAAATATTTCAGTGAATAGGTTCCTAGGTGGACTGGCTACATTGAGAAGAGCATTACACAGTCCCTAACCTGCAGTCTAAATATATGTACTTTATAGCCAAGTCTAGAACTGGCTTCTTCTATTAGAAAAAATACAAGTATTAGATAATAATAATAATAATAACAATTGTTGTTGTTGTTTTGTTATTATTATTCTTCTAGGAAACTTTTCATTTATTTCCCTCTTGGAGGACTTAAAGATTTTCTCAAGGTTTTTTTTTCTAGACTTTTTTTTGGGGTACGCAGGCCTCTCACTGTTGTGGCCTCTCCCGTTGTGGAGCGCAGGCTCCGGACGCGCAGGCTCAGCGGCCATGGCTCACGGGCCCAGCCGCTCCGCGGCATGTGGGATCTTCCCGGACCGGGACACAAACCCATGTCCCCTGCATCGGCAGGTGGACTCTCAACCACTGCGCCACCAGGGAAGCCCTTTCTCAAGGTTTTTGACCTCTGGCTTCCTAATGTACAGTCATCACCCATTGGTCTCAATCACATGGACTATTATGGATAGTTCTTTCTTGCATGACAAATTACCAAACAGTGGAAGAAATGCACTGTGTAACTGGGTATTTTTAAAAATATTTTTTGCTTTTGTTTATTTTTTTTTAATATATTGAAAATAAAATTCAGGAGGTGGGGAAAGCAACATCCCAGTGAGAAGCAGTTTGCTTCTGACTGGAAAGCATGCCTGCATGCATATAATCTAGATATTATTAGGAATATAGGAGACGGGCTATTCTCTCACTAAGTGCTACCTGCCCCCTCCTCATTGCACATGAACAATTGCCTAATGGGTAGCCATTTGTTTCCTTCATATACTCCCATAAAATGTCTGCTAAACCTCCTCCCCAGACATGAAAACTATGTGGCTGGATCTCACTGCTCCAATCACTCAGAGACAGTGTTTGTTATTTGTTGATTCAGGTTACAACACTTATAACAACCTCAATACCACTACACAATCTAAGGTACAGAATCTCAGACTAAAATACTCCAGATCCATCTAAGATATCACATCCCATTATGAAACCCTCCTCTCTGTCCTCATGACCACCTCACTCCTGCCCTCTCACCTGCCCTCCTCAAGGCCTGAATTCTAGTCCATCACAACACCACAGATCACAGCTTGGGGCCTGAGGGCAGGATTCATGGAAGGCTTCATAGAGGAGGCCGCATTTAAGCTGTCCTAAAGAGTAGGCACCAATATGAGCAAAAAGAATGGATAGTTGTTGGTGAAAATGCAGTGCTAGGTGTTTTATAAACATCTTAATGTGTCTCAAAATGTAGTGGGTTTTATTTTTTAATTTATTGTATTGAAGTCTAGTTGATTCACAATGTGTTAATTTCTGCTGTATAGCAAAGTGATTCATTTATACATACATATATATATATATATATATATATATATATATACACACACACACACATTCTTTTTCATATTCTTTTCCATTATGGTTTATCACAGGATATTGAATATAGTTCCCTGTGCTATATAGTGGGACCTTGTTGTTTACATAGTAGATTTTAAATATTAAGATTTCTGAGCTCAACCCTAGCCCTAATGGAAAAGAATCCCTTGGAAGTGGGGTCCAAGAATCTGCAGGATAAGGACATCTCTCAGGTGATGCTGATGTACCTCAGGAATCTATATTACAGACTATAAAATCAATGTCATAAAATTTTCTGTGCTCTCAGACACAATGACTCATGGTTTTGGTGATGGTATCAGCATATCAGTTGGCTCCCACCATTTCTAAGAAAAAGTGGCCTGCTTTAATATTTTCCCTGTTTTTTCAAGACATTTTTGAGAAAGGCAACGTTACATGCAGTTGGGAAATAAAGGAGTTTGGCAGACTACTGCAAAAGGAGATGAAAAGTAGCCTAATGGGATGGTGAAAACATTTGAAAGACTATTTTGGAGAGGGAATTGGATGTGACTTAACTCAATGCTCAGGCTTTAGTCTGAGTATGAACATTTA
Organism: Monodon monoceros; assembly: GCF_005190385.1. Lineage (NCBI taxonomy): Eukaryota > Metazoa > Chordata > Mammalia > Artiodactyla > Monodontidae > Monodon > Monodon monoceros. Next base: position 98,230,174 of record NW_021703779.1, on the reverse strand, counting down.
CATTGTATATTCCCAATTCATTTTGGAAGGACCTTTGGCAAAATGACATTAAATAGAAATTCACTATATTTACATAGAATTTGAGATAAATGAAAATTAATTGCCCTTTCAGCAAATTCATAGTGGACTCATAAAAATGCTTTTTTATTCTGTAAGGCCCTTCAATATTCAAACTCCTCCAGCACACCATCTGTTCAGTCTTCGGTGCATCTGCAAGTTCCATCTCAGTGACAGAGAGATCGGAGAGCTGTACAGCTTTAGAATATTTTAAAAAGACTGAAGTATTTAAAAAGTATACCACTACTGAAAAGTCTCATGATGCTTGTTCCCTGAAATGTGGGAATTTTAGTCAATAAAGTAATATTTGTACAGCCGGTACAGACCTCATTGATGTTATTTGCCTTGATTCAGAAATCAAGGAGGTTACTTTTCTTCATCAGACATTCTAGTTGAAATTATTACAGACAGCACTGTGAATCTCATCAAAGTTTATAAACTATTAATCAAAAAATCCCAAATGTCAGTTGATCTCATGCTTCTCTTTGGGGGCAGATTCCTTTTCTAATTTTAGATGCCAGAATTTATTTGAATGAATTTCATCATTACATATAATAATTCATTAGGTATTCAGGAAGCTTTTATAGTTTCAATTTTAAATGTTCATGTCAGCATTTGGAATCTCTTTTCTTCCCCCCCAGAGAAAGGAGAGTACATTTTTTCAGGAGTTAAAAATTCTCTGCCCCCAAAATTTGAAATTAATCTGAAAGAAAAGTCTAGATTCTTAAGAAAAACCATTCTCACCAGCTATCTTAATCTTATTAAATTAAAAACTGCAAGTTGTAAAATTCCCATAACATTTTTCCATATGACAACTACAAAAAAGTTTAATGACTAACTCATTGAAATGTATTTTATTGTTAAATATTCAATATTGCAGAACTGACATCTATTTATTTACTGATCTTTGATACTAAAAACAAAGATACTGTCAAGGTGGTGTCACAGATCCTTTTCTTTTCTCCTTGGTGACACCAAAAGAAGGCATGCAAAAATAATATTCTGGGATTTCAAAGGTGACTTGAGACACTATGCTTAACATAATACAAGAGAGCAAACTTAGAATCTTCACCGCTGCTTCTACTAATTGTTGACCTAATTTATCAGCGAAACGAGTAGACGTCAATCTTCTTGATCAATGTGATGAATAGAACCTGTGTGTTTCAGCGAACACCTTACAGGAAGGTCAGCAAATTCTGAAGGGAAAATGTTTGATAGATGCTATTAAATGCACAAGGCCTGGGTGTATTGCTTATTGACATGTTCTTAAGGTAAATGATTTTCACTCATGCTTGAAGGTCAAACCAGCCACGCTTTGATAAATCACCAGCGACAAGACCACTCTTGGTGAAACGCTGAACTCTTAGTCAGAAATTTAAGAGTTTTTCATAAGCTTAAGATAGGTCTGAGGGCAAGGGAGGGAGAAAAAAACAAAAGGGTTGTTAGGGAACTACAGAGAGAAGCAGTTTCTATCTGCAGTTGTTTTTCCTCTGGACAATAAAGCAGGAAATGCCTCTCATGGCCTCCTAATGAGGGTGTGATAGGCTCCAGCCTTCCTAATTTGCATATGCAGACATCATGGCATTAGTACTGAGCATCATGGTGCTCAAACATCTCCCTGGTAGTCGAATGCTGGTTTTCAAAGTGCCCTTGGATCCCAAACAGCTAAAAAGGCATTTGTGAGCAGATGGCAATTGTGTGATGAAAAGTCTAATTGTATTTGCCTTCTCTAATGGAGTGAGAGCCAGGACAGTCAGGCAGGTCAAGGCATGTGGGCAGGACTAACATATTGTGTGCGAAGAGAAAACTTGGAAAGCTCAGTGTGATAGCTAATGAGATAACTTACAGGGCCCCAGGCTGATAATGTGCCTGCAGAGTGAAGGAAAGGCAAGAATTGAAGCACTAACCCAGAAAGTGCAGGCCCGTAAGCCAAGCCTCCTGAACACTTCATAGAGCACAAGAGCACTGAAACCAGACAGAACTGTGTTCTTGAATCCCAGCTCTACCACCTAAAAACTGTGACACTAGACAAACTAGTTTCTCTCTCTAAGCCTTACTTTTCTCATCTATAAAATGTTGATAATGATAACCCTACCATAAGTTGCTGTAAGGATTATGTGAAATAATACAAATACAGGGACTTCCCTGGCGGTTCAGCGGTTAGGACTCGCGCTTCCACTGTAGGCGGCACAGGTTCGATCCCTAGTCGGGGAACTAAGACCCCGCAAGCCATGGGACGTGGCCTAAATAAATAAAATAAAAAATAATACAAATAGCACTTAGCAAAGTGTTTGCTTCGTCATAAGAGCTCAATAAACATTATCAATTAGTTTTAGCAATTATCAAAATGATGAATGTGAAAAATATTTGGGTGGGGGGCTCTATTATGTTGGGTTTCCAACAAGCAGAGCCTGAGGTAGGAATTATTTATAATGGAAGACAGCTTCACATACTGAGGTATGGGGAAGTCATTCTGGCTTATACATGATTTGGCTTGAACTTGATGCTAACTAGAGCAGCCTGTCTTATGGCCTGTCAAACATGCACTGTGTGTCTGCTTTAACCATCTAAGAATGCATTTGAAAACCCAAAATGGAAGAGCTGTGATTCAGGCATCCACAATGGAGCTAGGTGGCCATTGTGGATGTGGTTTCAGACATGTTCCTGTATCACTGAGAACTTGAATTTCCTGAACTATATCGCACTCAAGGACACCACCAACCATTCTCAAAATCATATCTGCTAGCAGCTGCCAGCTATAAACTTATAGTCTCTCAAGGTCTCCCCTTGTAACTATGCAACCATTCTGGACCCCAACCAATCCTTACGTCTCGCCAGCTCTAATTATAATTCTTGACAAACAACTTATGTAACTTTGCAGTTTTTGCCTATATAAGCCTCCTCCATTTTGTAGTCTGGCAGAACACAATTCAAGTGCTTCTTGGATCTGTGTCTCCTGGGTTATACTCCTCAGTTTGGCTCAAATAAAACCCTTTTCTATTCCTATTATAGATTGTTTATTGCTTATTTCTGTCAACAGTTGGAACTAAATACCAGTGGCAATTTCAGGGTGACTTCCCAGGTTTTCGCAGAATCAACAGTGATCTCAAAAGTTGGTTGTGCACATCCCTTCCTGAGTGTGTGTTCAGGGATGTTATGTTGGTAGCTTGAAATCAGCTATGGTGGGAGTATTTATACCATAGAAGTCAGCAAATGTTATAATCAGCCTCCCTCACTCTGCCCCCTCTAGCCAGTTGTTAAACATTTACCAACACACCACTGTTTGTTACTAAATAAGGAAAAGATATTTCAAAACCTGATCTCCACATATGATTTCTAAGGTGGGGTAAAGGCTGAACAGGGAAAGGTCCCAAATGTCTAGAAACAGCCAAGATGTTTCCAGCTAATGGCTTTTTTAGTACACAAAAATATTCTTCCACAGAGTCGGACCTCCAGTGCCCCAGGTTCTGCATATGGGGATTCAACTAACAGGGGATCGATTTTCCATGGATGTGGAACCAGCTGCTAGGGCCCACTGTACTACACCTTTTTTATATAAAGGACTTGAGCATCCATGGATATTGGTATCCATAGGAGTCCTGGCACCAATCCCCTGCAGATACCAAGGGATGACTGTATGTATACCTAATTTAATCACTTTCCCTTATTTCTGGTTTTTGTTTTTTTTCTTTACTCACCCTTCCCCACACCTCTGCTGATAAATAATGTGGCTCTAGTAATGGACTGAGCTGCTACAGTAACATGACTCTAACAACAGACTGGGAAGGAACAGCAGGATAGGAACACAGAACTGAGTCACTTAGCAACCTGAAGTCACTCAGAGGAACAAATGGAATCATTTACGCCACAGTTGATTTTCCCAAAAGGATAATATACCCTGACCCAAATAGACAGTTCAAAGTTTGTGGTACTACTTCCCAAACTGAGTAATCAGATTCACTAGAAATGTTTTCAAACCATGCCTAATATCCTTGCAAATCAGTCTCCCTGTCTGGTGGACAGCAGTTATACAGCAACAACTGCAAACTGGATCAGACCGAGAATGCAGCAAATATCAGCCCCAGGGATTCCTTTCAGTGCTGAGATACAATAATTTAAAGTAAGAAGTTCTGTCTCCCAAATCCCTGATCATCATCCCACCCTTTGGGAAAAACAAAAACTAAGCAAAAGATAAAAACAGTGAAACTTACTTTCCAAATTCACGTATGTCTCCTCAGGGAGTTATGAGGCATTTAGAAAACAAGGGTTGATTATACCCCTCAAGATGCCCCCCACACCCCAACTACATACCAGGCACTGAAAGAATAAGACGCTGCTCAGCTTCATCAAACAGCACATGCTGCTGATGGATTACACTGCTAGGTATCCTAAATCTAATATAAAAAGCAGTAAGAAGCAGCTTTTTCAAGTTCCCCTAAAACCCTAGGAGCAACACATTCTGAGCCCACGAGCAATCTGACACTTGGATGGGCCCTTAGGTTTATCCATGGCATTATGCAGTGTCATCATTATTACATCTTAGAATAATAAATACTGGATATAAAATAGCAAGGATGGTGGGTTATATTTTTTAATAACTATTGGTTAATGAGATTTTAAATTATACAAACAATACAGGCTCATGATTTTTTAAAAACTCAAGTCATAAAAAAACTTATAATGTTCTAGAAAAATTCTAATGGCTGGCTCTTTCCCATTCTTTAGGACTCAGCTTCAGTATGATTTCCTCAGAGATGCCTTCCTTTCCTAAAGCGGCCATTCCTATTCCTATTGTTCATTCTCTCAGGTCCCGTTTTTTCCATTTTTTTTGGTCTTTAGTAGCAATTACAATGTATGATTATTTTATTTATTTAGCATATCTCATAAAACCTAAAATGCCATCAATTATTATAAGGTCTATTATTTTATGAATCGATATAGTGCTTTCTTATCATGTGACTTTTAAAATACCCCCTCTGTAATGTACACTTCATGGGGGCAGTGATTATGTCTTTTTCACTGTCGGATTTTCAGTGTCTGGCACAATGGCAGGCTCGCTGTTTACTGAATGAATGAATGAGATCATGTTAATCATACTGCTCTGAATCTTCCCATATCAGTACGTAAAAAAGGGTCTGTTTTCTTTTTTAACAGTTTTATATTATTCCATTGTATTTATTTAATAACTCCTTTTTGGATGACTATTAACAATATTTCCAATTTTCCTATTAAAAAATGTTCACTGGGGCTTCCCTGGTGGCGCAGTGCTTAAGAATCCGCCTGCCAATGCAGGGGACACGGGTTCGAGCCCTGGTCTGGGAAGATCCCACATGCCACGGAGCAACTGGGCCCGTGTGCCACGTCTACTGAGCCTGTGCTCTAGAGCCCGTGTGTCCCAACTGCTGAAGCCCACGCACCTAGAGCCTGTGCTCCACAGCAGGAGAGGCCACCGCAATGATAAGCCCGCACACTGCAACAAAGAGTAGCCCCCGCTCATCGCAACTAAAGAAAGACCACGCGCAGCAATTAGGACCCAACACAACCAAAAATAAATAAATAAATAAATAAAATTAAAAAAAAAAAAATGTTCACTGAACATCTGGTACGTATGACTTTTGGGTAACTGTAATCTCTTTAAGGTAAATTCTTAGGAGTGCAATTGTTAGGTCAAACATATATGTATTTTTAATTTGGGTACATTGCCAAATATAAGATTTTGTTTCTGGAAGAACACACAGCATAGAGGAGGTATCCTAGTAAGAGTTATGATTTGAGTGACCTATTTGGAAGAACACCCTTCCCCCTTTACAATTTTTTTTTTTTTTGGCTATACATGGGTCCCGAGTGGCAACAATTTCTCTACATTTCTTAGAGACATCCTCCAAGATGTTCTAAGTTTCACCAACCTCTCTCCTTTGGAAGAGACCAAACAACTCTCACCCCCTTCAATCTATCCTGCACACCACCACCAGATTAATTTACCATAAACACTCTTTTCATCTTGTTGGAAAACCTGCACTGGTCTGGGATTACATGCAATTACAAACCTTAAAACTCCCTCAAGGCCCAGATCAAGTCTTACTTCTTTGGGAAAGACTTTTTGTTTTTAATGAGCTTACTCTGAAAACTATTTCTTTTTGTTTTTATCATGTGAGATAACACTAAGTTGACTATTTTTGATTCTGATGAATTATTTAGCTTTTCATATACGTAAGTACTGTCTAAATAATTTTAAGAACTGAGAGCTGCATTCTTCAATAAAGTAATCACAAGTGATTATATTTAAATTAATTTATTTTAAATTACCAATTATTGGCTGATCACTAAACTAACCAAACAAGAGACTTCAGTGGCTACACGTGACAAAGAATACAGACTTTACAGGATTAGTTCAGAAATACCGCTAAACAAACAACAAACAGCAACAACAACAAACCCCGGGGAGGAGAGAGAATCTGATTTCCAGAGTTTCCATGTTATTTAAAATGTCCAGTTTTCAACAACAAAAAAATTGTGAGACATGCACAGAAACAAGAAAGTATTGCCCACACACAGGAAAAAAACAATAGATACCACCCCTTAGGAAGCCCAGACATTGGACTTACTAGACAAAGGCTTTAAGTGAGCTTTTATATATGGTCAAAGAAGTAAATGAAATCATGACTAAAGAACTAAAGGAAAGTATGAAAACAATGACTTACCAAATAGAGAACATTAATAAGGAGATAGAAATTATCAAAAAAAAAAAAAAAGGAATCAAGAAGAAATTCTAGAGTTGGAAAGTATAATAACTGGAGTGAAAATTTTACTAGAAGGGCTCAACAGCAAATCTGAGCAATCAGAAGAAAGAATCCATGAATTTTAAAACAGATTGATAGAGATTATGCAACATGAAGAACAGAAAGGAAAAAACAAAGAAAAAAGAATTCAGCCTCAGAGACCTGTGGCACAGCAACAAATATACTAAGATACACACAGTGGGACTTCCAGAAGGAGAAGAGAGAAACAAGGGGGAAGAATGAATGTTTGAAGAAAGAATGGCCCAAAATATCCCAGAATTGATGGGAAAAAAACATTAATCTATAAATCCAAGAAGCTGAAACTCCAAGTAGGATAAATTAAATACAATTAAAAAATAAATCCCCAGTTACAAAGCCACATTTCAAGGGCTCAATAGCCACATGTGGCTAATGGCTACCATATTAGACATTGCAGATATAGAAAATTTCAATAATTGCTGAAAGTTCTGTTCGACAACACTGACCTAGAATGCAAGGCCAGCGTCTTTTATGTAGATTTTTGGTCCTTCCTAGCTCCCAGTTCCTGAATCCCTTTAACTCCTTATTTAAAGCTACTCCTCCCACTCTCCCCCGAGATGTCTATAAACTTACTCTTATTTATAGAATAAATGATAATCCTGTAAATTGGGAGGGATTTTAGGAGCTCTAACCATGGTCACAAGACTCAGTATTACGTTACTCTTACTCATAATCCCACCCTTGCTCTGCACTCTAGTTCCGATGATGGGATTTTTTTTTTAAACATCCTTACTGGAGTATAATTTCTTTACAATGGTGTGTTAACTTCTGCTTTATAACAAAGTGAATCAGCTATATATATATACATATATCCCCATATCTCCTCCCTCTTGCCTCTACCTCTCACCTTCCCTATCCCACCCCACTAGGTGGTCACAAAGCACTGAGCTGATCTCCCTGTGCTATGCAGCTGCCTCCTACTAGCTATCTATTTTATATTTGGTAGAATATATAAGTCCATGCCAATCTCTCACTTCCGCCCAGCTTACCCTTCCCCCTCCCCGTGTCCTTAAGTCCATTCTCTACATCTGTGTCTTTATCCCTGTCCTGCCCCTCGGTTCTTCAGAATCATTTTTTATAGATTCCACATATATGTGTTAGCATACAGTATTTGTGTTTCTCTTTCTGACTTACTTCACTCTGTGTGACAGTCTCTAGGCCCATCCACCTCACTACAAATAGCTCAACTTCGTTTCCTTTTATGGCTGAGTAATATTCCACTGTATATATGTGCCACATCTTCTTTATCCATTCATCTGTTGATGGACACTTAGGTTGCTTCCATGTCCTGGCTATTGTAAATAGAGCTGCAATGAACACTGTGGTCCATGACTCTTTTTGAATTATGGTTTTCTCAGGGTATATGCCCAGTAGTGGGATTGCTGGGCCATATGGTAGTTCTATTTGTAGTTTTTTAAGGAACCTCCATACTGTTATCCAAAGTGGCTGTATCAATTTACATTCCCACCAACAGTGCAAGAGGGTTCCCTTTTCTCCACACCCTCTCCAGCATTTATTGTTTGTAGATTTTTTGATGATGGCCATTCTGACTGGTGTGAGGTGATACTTCATTGTAGTTCTGATTTTCATTTCTCTAATGATTAATGACGTTGAGCATTTTTTCATGTGTTTGTTGGCAATCTGTATATCTTCTTTGGAGAAATATCTATTAGGTCTTCTGCCCATTTTTGGATTGGGTTGTTTTTTTGATATTGAGCTGCAAGAGTTGCTTGTATGTTTTGGAGATTAATCCTTTGTCAGTTGCTTCATTTGCAAATATTTTCCCCCATTCTGAGGGTTGTCTTTTGGTATTGTTTATGGTTTCCTTTGCTGTGCAAAAGCTTCTAAGTTTCATCAGGTCCCATTTGTTTATTTTTGGTTTTATTTCCATTTCTCTAGGAGGTGGGTCAAAAAGGATCTTGCTGTGATTTACGTCATAGAGTGCTCTGCCTATGTTTTCCTCTAAGAGTTTGATAGTGTCTGGCCTTATATTTAGGTCTTTAATCCATTTTGAGTTTATTTTTCTGTATGGTGTTAGGTAGGGAGTGTTCTAATTTCATTCTTTTACATGTAGCTGTCCAGTTTTCCCAGCACCGCTTATTGAAGAGACCGTCTTTTCTCCATGGCATATCCTTGCCTCCTTTATCAAAAATAAGGTGACCATATATGCGTGGGTTTATCCTTGGGCTTTCTATCTTGTTCCATTGATCTATATTTCGGTTTCTGTTCCAGTACCATACTGTCTTGATTACTGTAGCTTGGTAGTATAGTCTGAAGTCAGGAAGCCTGATTCCTCCAGCTCTGTTTTTCTTTCTCAAGATTGCTTTGGCTGTTCAGGGTCTTTTGTGGTTCCATACAAATTGTGAAATTTTTTGTTCTAGTTCTGTGAAAAATGGCATGGTAGTTTGATAGGGATTGCATTGAATGTGTAGATTGCTTTGGGTAGTATAGTCATTGTCAAAATGTTGATTCTTCCAATCCAAGAACATGGTATATCTCTCCACCTGTTTGTATCATCTTTAATTTCTTTCATCAGTGTCTTATAGTTTTCGGCATACAGGTCTTTTGTCTCCTTAGGTAGGTTTATTCCTAGGTATTTTATTCTTTTTGTTGCCGTGGTAAATGGGAGTGTTTCCTTAATTTCTCTATCAGATTTTTCATCATTGGTGTATAAAAATGCAAAAGATTTTTGTGCATTAATTTTGTATCCTGATACTTTACCAAATTCATTGATCAGCTCTAATAGTTTTCTGGTAGCATCTTTAGGATTCTCTATGTATAATATCATGTCTTCTGCAAACAGTGACAGCTTTACATCTTCTTTTCCAATTAGATTTCATTTCTTTTTCTTCTCTGAGTGTTGTGGCTAAAACTTCCAAAACTCTGTTGAATAACAGTGGTGAGAGTGGACAATCTTGTCTTGTTCCTGTTCTTAGTGGAAATGCTTTCAGTTTTTCACCATTGAGAACAATATTGGCTGTGGGTTTGTCATATATAGCCATTATTATGTTGAGGTAAGTTTCCACTATGCCCACTTTCTGGAGAGTCTTTATCATAAATGGGTGTTGAATTTTGTCAAAAGCTTTTTCTACATCTATTGAGATGATCATATGGTTTTTCTCCTTCAATTTGTTAATATGGTGTATCACATCGATTGATTTGCATATACTGAAGAATCCTTGCATTCCTGGGATAAACCCCACTTGCTCATGGTGTATGACACTTTCAATGTGTTGTTGGATTCTATTTGCTAGGATTTTGTTGAGGATTTTTGCATCTATGTTCATCAGTGATATTGGCCTGTAGTTTTCTTTGTTCTGTGACATCTTTGTCTTGTTTTGGTATCAGGATGATGGTCGCCTCATAGAATGAGTTTGGGAGTATTGCTCCCTCTGCTATATTTTGGAAGAGTTTGAGAAGGATAGGTGTTAGCTCTTTAAATGCTTGATAGAATTCGCCTATGAAGCCATCTGGTCCTGGGCTTTTGTTTGTTGGAAGATTTAAATCACAGTTTCAATTTCAGTGCTTGCGATTGTTCAGTTTATATTTTCTATTTCTTCATGGTTCAGACTCGGAAGGTTGTGCTTTTCTAAGAATTTATCTATTTCTTCCAGGTTGTCCATTTTATTGGCATATAGTTTCTTGTAGTAATCTATCACGATCCTTTGTATTTCTACAGGGTCAGGTGTTACTTCTCCTTTTTCATTTCTAATTCTATTGATTTGAGTCTTCTCCCATTTTTTCTTGATAAGTCTGGCTAATAGTTTATCAGTGTTGTTTGTCTTTTAGTTTTATTGATCTCTGCTATCGTTTCCTTCATTTCTTTTTATTTCTGATCTGATCTTTATGATTTCTTTCCTTCTGCTAACTTTGGGTTTTTTTTGTTGTTGTTCTTCTTCTTTCTCCAATTGCTTTAGGTATAAGGTTAGGTTGTTTACTTGAGATGTTTCTTGTTTCCTGAGGTGGGATTGTATTGCTATAAACTTCCCTCTTTGAACTGCTTTTGCAGCATCCCAGAGGTATTGGGTCATCGTGTTTTCATTGTCATTTGTTTCTAGGTATTTTTTGATTTCTTCTTTGATTTATTCAGTGATATCTTGGGTATTAAATAGTGTATTGTTTAGCCTCCATGTGTTTGTATTTTTTTTTCCTGTAATTGATATCTAGTCTCATAGCATTGTGGTCAGAAAAGATGCTTGATACAATTTCAATTTTCTTAAACTTACCAAGGCTTGATTTGTGACCCAAGATATGATCTATCCTGGAGAATGTTCCATGAGCAGTTGAGAAGTGTATTCTGTTGTTTCTGGATGGAATGTCCTGTCAATATCGATTAAGTCCACCTTGTTTAATGTGTCATTTAAAGCTTGTGTTTCCTTATTTTCATTTTGGTTGATCTGTCCATTGGTGAAAGTGAGGTGTTAAGGTCCCCTACTATGATTGTGTTACTGTTAATTTCCCCTTTTATGGCTGTTAGCATTTGCCTTATGTATTGAGGTGCTCCTATGTTGGGTGCATAAATATTTACAATTATTATATCTTCTTCTTGGATCGATCCCTTGATCATTATGTAGTGTCCTTCTTTGTCTCTTCTAATAGTCTTTATTTTAAAATCTATTTTGTCTGATATGAGAATTGCTACTCCAGCTTTCTTTTGGTTTCCATTTGCATAGAATATCTTTTTCCATCCCCTCACTTTCAGTCTGTATGTGCCCCTAGGTCTGAAGTGGGTCTCTTGTAGACAGCATATATATGGGTCTTGTTTTTGTATCCATTCAGCCAGTCTATGTCTTTTGGTGGGAGCATTTAATCCATTTACATTTATGGTCATCGATATGTATGTTCCTATTACCATTTTCTTAATTGTTTTGGGTTTGTTATTGTAGGTCTTTTCCTTCTCTTGTGTTTCATGCCTAGAGAAGTTCCTTTAGCATTTGTTGTAAAGCTGGTTTGACGGTGGTGAATTGTCTTAGCTTTTGCTTGTCTGTAAAGGTTTTAATTTCTCCGTTGAATCTGAATGTGATCTTTGCTGGGTAATCTTTGTTGTAGGTTTTTCTCCTTCATCACTTTAAATATGTCCTGCCACTCCCTTCTGGCTTGCAGAGTTTCTGCTGAAAGATCAGCTGTTAACCTTATGGTGATTCCCTTGTATGTTATTTGTTGTTTTTCCCTTGCTGCTTTTAATATTTTTCTTTGTATTTAATATTTGATAGTTTGATTAATATGTGTCTTGGCATGTTTCTCTTTGGATTTATCCTGTATGGGACTCTCTGTGCTTCCTGGACTTGGCTATTTCCTTTCCCATATCAGGGAAGTTTTCAACTATAATCTCTTCAAATATTTTCTCAGTCCCTTTCTTTTTCTCTTCTTCTTCTGGGACCACTATAATTTTTGTTTTTTTTTTTTGTTTTTGGACCACTATAATTTGAAGATTGGTGCATTTAATGTTATACCAGAGGTCTCTAAGACTGTCCTCAATTCTTTCCATTCTTTTTTCTTTATTCTTCTCTGTGGTAGCTATTTCCACTATTTTATCTTCCAGGTCACTTATTCATTCTTCTGCTTCAGTTATTCTGCTATTGATTTTGTCTAGAGAATTTTTAATTTCATTTATTGTGCTGTTCATCATTGTTTGTATACTCTTTAGTTCTTTTAGATCCTTGCTAAACGTTTCTTGTATTTTCTCCAATCTATTTCCAAGATTTTGGATCATATTTACTATCATTAGTCTGAAATCTTTTTCAGGTAGACTGCCCATTTCCTCTTCATGTGTTTGGTCTGGTGGGTTTTTACCTTGCTACTTCATCTGCTGTGTGTTTCTCTGTCTTCTCATTTTGCTTAACTTACTGTGTTTGGGGTCTCCTTTTTGCAGGCTGCAGTTTGGTAGTTCCCATGGTTTTTGGTGTCTGCCCCCAGTGGCTAAGGTTAGTTCAGTGGGTTGTGTAGGCTGCCTGGTGGAGGGCACTAGTGCCTGTGTTCTGGTGGATGAGGCTGGATCTTGTCTTTCTGGTGGGCAGGGCCGTGTCTGGTGATGTGTTTTGGGGTTTCTGTGACCTTATTATGATTTTAGGCAGCCTCTCTGTTAACGGGTCGGATGGTGTTCCTGTCTTACTAGTTGTTTGGCATAGGGTGTCCAGCACTATAGCTTGCTGGTTGTTCAGTGGCTACCTTTAGTCCTTGTAGTTGGATTCCTTATTTGTACTTTTTCCCTGTGTTAGAGTATAGTTCCCTGTCTTATAACCAGCCTGGGGCCATCGTTCTAAGACTGAAGTCCTGCTTTGCCCTTGCCAGTTTCCTTCCCAGGGACTAAAGATCTTCAAAATTAAAGGTCAAAACTGGAGCTTCTACTACCTGATCACAACTTTAATAAACACTAATAAGGGAACAGTCCCCCTAAATGCCAGATATAGTCTAGCTGCTTTAATTCTGTGTACTATCCTGAATTGTTGATTATATATTACTTCTACCTTAGAGATAAGAAAATCAAAGGTCAGAGAGATTATATAATGTGTCTAAAATCATCTAGCAAATAAATAAGAGACCTGGAGTTTTAACCACATTCACCTGGCTTCAGAATTCATGTCTCTTCTACTATTCTATATGCTGAATATCAAGGACCAGCTCTTAATAGTATATTCTAAGCGAGTGAATGGGATCATGCAACCAGACATGGTCTGTTACATGGTCACAGAGCAGACATCCCTTATTCCAATTCTCTACCTCAATTGACTTTCTACTGATCCAGGATTGCTTATTGCTGTCCTTGGCTCACTTTATTGCTTCCTGAATGGATTCTTTGATGTTGACTGACATAGTGAACTACTTGCATGTGATGTCTTCTCCTGATTTTCATGATTGATTTGTTGACCTGGACTTCTTTCTAGGACCCACACTTGAGTTTGCCTCACAGAGCCTACTCCAAGCCAAGGGAGACATCTAGTTCCCTGGTCCTGACCCCTCTCAGTCCTTTCCATTTTAATGCCATTAAAAAATTCAAGCCTGGGCTTCCCTGGTGGAGCAGTGGTTGAGAGTCCGCCTACCGATGCAGGGGACACAGGTTCGTTCCCCGGTCCGGGAAGATCCCACATGCCACGGCGCGGCTAGGCCTGTGAGCCACGGCCGCTGAGCCTGTGCGTCCGGAGCCTGTGCTCCGCAACGGGAGAGGCCACAACAGTGAGAGGCCCGCGTACCGCAAAAAAAAAAAAAAAAAAAAAAAAAAAAAAAATCAAGCCTGATCTAAACATGACACTGTTTGACATGGAGCCTAGCACATAGTAGAGCTAAATACACATTTGAAGTGGTTATACAAATAGTGAGTTTTTAATAGGAAGCATTTAAAAATGTGCATGCAAGAAGTCTTAATTGCTCAGTTTCAGGTATGGATGTCCCCTATGTGGTATAAATACCATTGGAACCAAAAGAGGAAAAAAAATCAAGAAGTAACATAGTGCCAGGTAAAAGGGAATGCCTTCAGTCAAGCTAAGCACAACCAATAATAAAAACCACAAGTACTGTTACTTTTATTATTATTAAAATCTTAGTGCTATTAATTTTAAAAGGTGATAATAAGCTACCATTTATTTAGTGGTGAATATATCTCAACAACTATGGTAAATTCTTTACATATATTATTTGATTTAATCTCCCCACATTGAAACGTAGTTTAGTAAGCTATTATTACCTTTTTCAAAATGAGAGTTTAAGTACCTTGAGCAAGGTCAAAGAATAACTTTAGAATTTCTGGAAAAGAGGGCTTTAGGAATGGTAATCAAAGGGAAAAGCAAAGGGACTTGTCTTGAAGTTTTGTTGGCAGAGCAAAGATGGTGGCTTTAATTAGTGGTTAATGGGTATTATGGGCAGAGGAAGGCTGTGTTAAAGTCACTGCCGCTGCTAACCTAGTTAATTGTGTGCTGGGATTTGATTATAGATTGTCTGAATCCAAACTCAGAACTATAGCACCACTCTACCCTCACTCAAATCTGCATTCCAAACAGGGACTCCAACACTCTAGGAGATGAGCACTGATTAGGTATTTATCTTTAAGGGACAGATTATTTCAGGAGGAACTTCATCTGGAGTTTCTGTGTTTTAACAAAGCAGTGTTTTGTCTTGTTTTGTAAAACAATTGACAAGGTCCTTCAGATTTATGTTTGCTGAGATTTTAGGTCGTTGCATGCAATGGTTTTTCCTGGCTACCCGCAGGCAGTGAGTGATCTTTGAGGAGGTCTTTCTTGATTCATCCATCAGTGTGACTTCTTATTTCCTGTCCCCTAAGAACATCCAGCTGACTGATAACCTCCACAATGCACGGGATTTCTGTATCTATCAAGAGAGCTCTGCAAAAGGAGAGTGAGATGGTTGCTAAGTTTCTTCCTTGGTAACTGACTAAATCCCCTGTCAATAGTGTTACCTCTCAAGGCAACTATGATCAAAGAGACAAACTGTGAGATTCTGGAAAAGTTCCTAAGGAGGAAAGACATTTGAAGTTCCCCGCTATACTGACTGTCTCATTTTTGTCACTCATCTTGCAGGACCTGGTGTTCTGGGAGAAGTGCAAATGTCCTTAGTGAGCAAGTTATTGTGCAAGGTCTGCCCATTAGCTGATTGCTGAACAAGTGACAACACAGAACTCCTCTGGGTTTTGGAACAGTGCTGATATCAGCCTGCCTTTGTGCTATAGTACTCAACCTCAAAAAAGGCACATGATGACTCAGGTCACATATTTTTATTTTTATATTCACTGCTTATCCAAACATAGAAAAAGCAAACGTGCAGACTCCTGCCTCCTGCTTCTTTGCCACTGTTGGAAAGTCCAATCGGTATCTACAAAGAGGTGCTAAAGCTTAAGGAGGAAGCCCAGAGGGTTCAAAGTTAGATTGACAGCAAACAATCCATCTGCTAATACATCATTCAAAATCCCTTCCTGAAATGTCTGTGGCCCTTAGTGATTCACAATAACAGAAAGCCACCGTCCCCCTTCAGCAGCTGTTCCTGTTTGGTGAAAGCTAGACGGCCACAAATCTGTCAGGGAGTGCTTTCACTCAGATAGAGGGGTTAGTGTTTCCCTGGCAGCTTCTCAGTAGTATTCACTTTCAAAATGAATGTCTAGCCTTTCAGGTCATCAAGCATCCAGGTGAGCAAATTTAAGGGTTTACTGAAGGGTACCATGATGACCTGAAAGACCTAGTCATTCTCAAGTAGGGATGTCTAGATCCAAAGGAAGGTTATATAAACTGAATGGCAAATACAGAACAACAGGACTGCCAGAGAAAAGAAAATACAGCAAACCTCTCTCCTCTCCCATGCTTGACACCACTTCAGGCCTCCTTTCCACATGAAAAGGACTTGCCCTGGCTGGGAAGCAGGGCTTTTTACACCACAGTGTTGCCTCTGCTTCCCTCTTTTCCTCAAAGCTGAAGTTTATGGGTGCTTCTGTTAGGCCCAGGTATGTCCCAGCTCCTGACTGAGATAGACAGTTTATCTGTAATCTCAACCATAACAGTTAGTGGGACTTAAAAGTAAGCTACCAACCCCAGGCTAGATTCCAGTCACAAGTTAGGAGCCCCTAAATTGCTTCCCAGTTCAACATGGTTGACAGATATATCGGTGATTTTGTGTCTAAAGACGGAGAGGTGCCTGGTTTGCCCCCAAATTGCATCTTTCCCTTGCCACTGCCATCCCAGACTGAGTCCATAGTTCTTACTTTGGTCCTTAAAGTTTAAGAGCTTGGGATGTAGAATCCGATTTCATGGTTCATATCCTAGCTAGCATGGAAATGCTATGAGACTGTACAAATAACTCAATTTATTTGAACTTCAATTTTCAAAACTGTAAAGTTAGGAAAATAATCATACATGCAGCATAGGATCATTGGGGAGATTAAATGAGATGATACATTTAACACACTTAACCGGGTCTCAACATGACAAGGACATGCTACATGTTACCCATTGTTGCTATTATCCTTAATCGCTCAACTAACCTGCTTGCCGTCCTGATCCCCTTAGGGGTCAAGAGCTTTCCCAGAACTTCTCACCCAGCCTTGTGACTGCATGGGGAGCTGTGAGGAAGAAGGCAGCTAATGGTATAGTTTTCCCTAGTCAACCATAGTCTCTCCTTATGCACAGATCTCCCAGAGGATGACTACCACCCACCTACCTATCTTCTATACATCCTACTCGGTTTTTGATTGACTAGATTCTCTCCACCTGATTGAAACATCGAAACCATCTTTAGCCTGTGCTGTGACCCGGTACGCCATGCCTTTACCCTGTACCCGATACTCTCAGCCCCATCAACCCTGACTGGACGCTTACATATACCCACTCACATATGCCCTGGAACAGGATCTCAACCCCCTCCTCTCAATACCTCTTTAATACTGCCTCTAGTAATCCTGAGTCATGCCAATGAATGATAGGCCAATAGCCACCATTGGGGGTTCCTTTTTGTTTTCTTGAGTCAGCAGGTGTAAGAAAGGTGAGGTTAATAAGGCTGACCTTTCACAGAGGCACCAACTTGGTAAATATCAGAAGCATTAAAAAAATATCCTGCTCTTTCCCTATCCTGAAAAAAATATGTTCCCCATCTACAGGCTGATCCCAGAAATTCCACAGCTAAAACTATCCCTAATTTAAGAACACAAGCCTTGGTTCAGGCAAAAGCACATGGAAGAGCTAACATCAATCTACCATTCATCACATATTTCAGCCCTTTTCGTCTCTTCCAATTCTCTCTTTATCTGATGGACCAATCTGTAAACTCAAGCCTGTCCCACTTCCTGAGCCAATCCCAGTAGAGTCAAGATTCCTATTATCAACATCTACCCGCTCCTACCCTAGTCCCACAGAGCATAAGAAAGACGAAATGGTCCTCTTCTCAACAGCACATACTATTTCCAAGCCACCAGGCTATCATTTCATATGTATAGGAAGTTCTAAAAGTGATCTGTTAGTTTACTGACGTTTTTCAACTGGAAGGGATTTGAGAACATAAAAAATGGAAGTTTGAGTAGGCTGATGCCACCAACACAGGCTCACAGAACCAAGAAATAAGTATGCACAATTCCATGCAGATGTGCATACTTGCAAGCGTACGCACCCTGTCATACTGAAAGTGATAGACTAATAGACATGGTATGTGCAAATGAAAAGGCAGGAAGATGGAGCGGAAAGAACCAAGGTGAGATGAGGCAGAACTAACGAGAAAATTTTAGATGAAAAATAAAGGCAATGAAATCAGGTGAACAGGGATTCATATAAAGAGAAATGATAAGATCACAGAGCAGAGGAATTAGAACAAGTCCACAAGTTCACACAAATATGTCTATAGAGAAATAGCTTAAAGCTTCACATTAATACATTAATGTTTTGGATATTAAGACATGTTAGATTAAAAGAGTGAGTTCTGGGCTTCCCTGGTGGCGCAGTGGTTGACAGTCCGCCTGCCGATGCAGGGGACACGGGTTCGTGTCCCGGGTCCGGGAAGATCCCACATGCCGCGGAGCGGCTGGGCCCGTGAGCCATGGCCGCTGAGCCTGCGCGTCCGGAGCCTGTGCTCCACAACGGGAGAGGCCACAACAGTGAGAGGCCCGCGTACCGCAAAAAAAAAAAAAAAAAAAAAAAAAAAGAGTTCTTCTCAATGTTGACAAATGCCACTGACACTGTACCAATCTAGCCCAATATAATTTCCCTAGTTCTAGATGGGTAGGTCCATGGGGTGTGGTAAGAAGAGTTTCTTAGTAAAAAAATGTGTTACTCAACCAAAGCTAATGATCACAGAATTCTTTATTCAACGTTTTTGAAAATAATCACTCACATGATGCAAAAATTAAGTTTAAAAGTGTAGAAATTGAAAAGTCTCCCTCCCATACATTTTTTCATCTCTACCCAATTTCCAACCCCACTTCCAAACAGGTAAATGCTCTTTTGAGTTTCCTGTATAGCTGTCTGGTGGTTTTTAGGCATAAAAATAATGATTCTTATTGCTCTCTCCTTTTTATCAGAATGGCAGCACACTGAACACAATTTTCTGCATCTTGTTTTTCCTCCTCATTTAATTATATTATCTTGGAAATCTTCATTGGTAAATAGAGCTTCATCATTCTTTTTTACATTTACATAACAGTCCATTGTATGGATATATAATTTATCTAGTCTGCCCCTAATGGTAGATATTTACCTTGCTTTTGGTATTATAAACAATGCTGTGATCAGTAAACAGGTACATATATCAACACATACTTCACTTTGCACATTGTGAGAGTCAATCTGTGGACTACTTTCTTAGAAGTGAATGCATTTGAATATTGCGAGGTATCACCCAACTGGACTCCATACGGATTGTGCAATTTGCACTCCCATCAGCAATATGTGAGAGTGGCTATTTCCCCACGCCACAGCCTCACTAGCCTTTGGATTTATTTCAATCTAAAAGGTGATAATGGCATCTCAATATAACTTTAATTAGCAGGTCTCTTATGAGTGTATATGATTAAATTAAATGGAAATAAGGGCCATATGTATCTATTTTTCTGCAAACTATCTGTTCATATCCTTTGTCTACTTCTGTTAGCTTTTTCTCATTCGCTGGAAGATGTTTGTATATATTGGGGTGATTAACCCTTTGTATATGAGTTGTCTCATGCCATCTGGTATGCACTGGGCTATCCATTTCTTACTTCAAGGCTTTTATTACCAACTCTTGCGTTTGTGTATATACTTGCTCAAACTACAAATATTTAATTGTGAGTTTTTCATCTACTTATTTCTAAGGGAAGCTTTGCTTCTACATATGCCCCAAAGGAGATGTCTATTGCTGCATGATGGTGCAGTTCTGTGTTTAGTCTCTGCACACCAAATGTTCCTCTGCCACTGTGGTGATGGTGGTGTATTATAAGCGACTTTTAGTGAGAAAAGGTCACTTTCCCTTAGTATATGAGCCAAAAATGGAACCCCTTCTTTACACAGCAACACCTGAGAATTTTGACATTTCCTGTGGCACAATATTAAAAACTCACCTGCTCTATTTTTTCTTTTCTTATAGTATTTTAAAAATGTATTTATTTATTTATATTTTTTGGCTGCATTGGGTCTTCATTGCTGTGCGTGGGCTTTCTCTAGTTGCGGCGAGTGGGGGCTACTCTTTGTTGCGGTGAGTTGGCTTCTCACTGTGGTGGCTTCTCTTGCTGCAGGGCACAGGCTCTAGGTGCACAGGCTTCAGTAGTTGTGGCATGCGGGCTCAGTGGTTGTGGCTCACGGGCCCTGGAGTGCAGGCTCAGTTGTAGCGCACAGGCTTAGTTGCTCTGCAGCATGTGGGATCTTCCCCGACCAGGGCGCAAACCCATGTCCCCTGCATTGGCAGGTGGATTCTTAACCACTGCACCACCAGGGAAGCCCCCCACCTGCTATATTATCAATGATAGCAGTTGAATATTTTGTACATGACATCAGAGATAGTGTTACCAGATAAAATTCAGGATAATCAGTTAAGTTTAAATTTCAGATAAACAGTGAATTTTTTAAGTATGTATACCCCAAATATTACACGGCATAAACATATACTAAAACATTTTCTTTTTTTAGCTGAAATTCAAATTAAACTGGGCCTCCTATATTTTTATTTGCTAAATCTGACAACACTGATTTTCTTTTTTTCTGAGACCAGGATCCCAAGACTATGGTTTGCTGATTTTGAAACATGTACATTGGCTGACAATACATGGAATTTTGAAACATTATTCTAAAAAAACTCCAGGATGGATAAAAATATTTTTAAGATCATCAAATTCAGCCACACATTTGATGTGTGAATGCAATCTACAATATCCTCCACAAGCAGTCATCCACCTTTTAACTGGATACTTTCAGTTGTAGGAAATTGTCACTACCTAAAAGAAAACTCATTTGGTGCCTGCATTGATCATTTAGTAAACCATTTCTCAAATAAAGCAAATACTCCTTTCTTGACATTTTTTCCCATTCATCCCAGTCTTAGTGGTCACTGAAAACAAGTTAAATCCCTCTTCCATATATATGTCAACACTTCAAATATCTGAAGACAGTAGACCACTCTTAAGATTCTTTTTTCTCTTTGATAAATATTTTCAGTTCCTTCAACTATCTTTTATAAAAAACTGTTTCAAGTCATCTTATGCACTACCAAATATTGATTTTTTTTGTACCTTCTATGTACCCGGCACCGTACTAAGTGAAATGACACTATAATGAACAGTATAAAATTCCTCAACTCTCAGGATATTCTTAGTCTAACGCAAGAAAATGACAAACATTTACAAAGCTCTCTGACAAGTGCTATAATAAAATTATGAATAGCAGTTTTTGAGAACATGGAGGAGGAGTGTCCAAATCTACCTGAAAAGAAAGGGGAGAATGGGTGACAGGGGGAAGATTCACAGAAGCCTTAGCATGTGATACGTGAGCAGTCTTGAAAGTTACACAGGAATTTTCCATTTGAACAAGGAGACAGGAAGCAGAAATTGCTGAATTCAACCTGTATTTTAACATCCTTATCCTATAGGAACTCTGCTACATTAGACAATGAGTTGATCAGTTACTTCTTGAAGCACTAGGTTCCTATTAAACTGCACTCTGCTCTCAGTATTCCTTTTACCTTTCAGGGACTCCTTCTGGGCCTGCCTCTTCCCCTTCAGTGTTGTTCTTCTCCAGGGTTCTGTTCTCTGTACACTGCTTTTCTTATTCTCTATTTATTTTTTAACAATTCCATTTACTTTTGTGGTTTTCATTACCATGTTAAATGTTGGTGATTTCCAAACATATATTTCCATCCTGGACCTCTCCCCTGGGGTTCACACATCTGTGTGTGATCCACAAGCACCTCAAGCTCAACATGTCCAAACCAGAGTCCTCCTCCCATGTTCATCACTTAGATGGAACTAGCTTTATCCACACAATCACCTATATTAGAAACCTGGGGGGTATTTCTGACTTCTTTGCCTTGTTGCATACATACAATCACCAAATCCTCGACTCTCTTAAACCATCTTAGTTCAGGTTCTCATTATTTACATCTTTGACACATAATAATGCCTGACTCTAGTCGTTTTCTTTTAATCACTCATCAACTCTAATCACACCTACCACAATGATCTATAGCAAATACTAATAGGGCGATTAGCTTCCGGCACCAACAGCTTGAGCAATTCCACTGATCCAGTCCTTAGCAAAATTGGTGAAAACTAAAAACAAAACAAAAATCTTAAAGCCTCTGAAAATGGTCTTAAGGGGTAAGATAGCAAATGATGAATAATCTATTCAAGAACATCTATGAAAATTCAGTAAGAAAGGCAAGAGACTGTGATATTTGAACCAAGATCACACCTTCCCTCCCCATCAGCTCAGCAAGGCAAAGACTCCACTCCAGACTGTCTTCAGCCAAGAATACAGGACTCCCTCTCTACCCAATATCCCGACAGAAGGCTTTCCTCCTGGGGGAACAGGATATCAGTGATTTTCATCCTGCTCTCAGCTACCTGATATTGAGGCTAAGTCCCAGGCAAGTGTGGCTAAGAGACTGGGGCTCCCTTCTGCCTAACCCCCACTTGTGGAACAGAGACCCTACACCTTGGGTATAGCACACTGAGATACTGAGGCCCTGACCACTCTTGCCCTGACTTGTGATATGGTAGTTCCATGCTAGGACAGGTAAAGTGAAGACACCTGAGGCTGCTGCCCACCCACTCCACTGAGCAGGGTTGTCACTCAGAAAGAAGCTTGCCATTGTCCCCAACCCTCACTCCAGAACACTGACTCAGAGGTTTAACTTGGGGGAAGAAACAAACCATAAAACAGATAAATCCTAATCTCTTTCCAAAGGAGCTAACTTCATTTGCAAGAGAGAATGAAAATTTAAGCCTAAAAGCACTTTCAAAAACAAAGGAGTTTGTGGTGAAAGGCAACTGGGAAGAGACTGAAGATACAGACTAAACTGTAGGCCAGCTAGTTTGCTGGAGAGAACCAAAGAATAAAAGAGCTAGGGAGAGCCCTCCCAGGGTCAGAACAAAAATCACACACCAACCTCAGAAATTAATCTTTCAAAGGAGCCAGAGTTTGATGGGGTTAGTTTGTAGAGTGATTTATGCCCCAGGGCATTATTGAAAACAACAGAGCAATAGGCTTCAATTAGAGGACTTTAACAGCTGAATTTGCCCAGGGAAAGAGTAAGAGAAATCTACTGACATTGCAGAGTGATTGTGGGCGTACCCAAAACTATGCCTCCCTCAGCAACATCAGAAGTTGAATACTGTGGGGTAAGGGAGAACGGCCTTCACTGAAATAACCCAGTTAGTCACTAAATAAAGAAATAGTAAAAAATAACAAGCCCCAGGGTGGGGGGCAGTACCCACAGTTGCTACAGTATAAAATGTCCAGTTTCCAACAAAAAATTACAAGGTATGCATGAAATAGGAAAGTATAATCCATACACCAAAATAAAAATAGGCAGCACAAATTGCCTGTGAGAGACCAGATACAAAGATTATCAGAAAAAGTCACTGAAGTAACCATTTAGTTCACAGAACTAAAGGAAACCATGAGTAAGCAAGAAAAGGAAGGTATGAGTACAATGTTGTATCAAATCCAGAATGTCAACAAACAGAAAGAAATTATAAAAAGAATCAAATGGAAATTATAGGGTTGGAAAATATAGTTCCAAACTTTAAAAAATTCACTAGATGAGTTCAGCAGTAGATTAGAACTGGCACACACAAAACGAATAAGTGATCTTGAGGACAAAAATTATGCAAGCCAAAGAACAGAGAGAAAAGAATGAAGAAAAAGAGCCTCAGAGAAATGTGAGACAGCATATAATGCACCAACGTACACATAAAGGGAGCACCAGAAAGAAAGGAGAGAGAGAAAGTAGCAGAAAAAAATATTCAAGGAAGTATGGCTGAAAACTTCCCCAATTTATTGAAAAACATTAACCTACACATTGAGGTAGCACACACACAAAAAAACACAAACAAACAAACAAACCCTCCAAGGATGATAAACACAAAGAGATTCAGAAACAGTAAAAATGCTGAAAGTCAAAGACAAGGAGAAAGTCTTCAAAGCAGCAAGAGAAAAATGAATCATTACTTACAAGGGAGTCCCAATAAGATTAAAAGTTGAATTCTCAGCAGAAACAATTGAGTTTAGGAGGGAGTGGAATAATATAGTCAAAGTGCTCGAAGGAAAAACACTGTCAACCAAGAATCCTGTACCCAGAAAAGCTATCTTTGAAATATGAAGGCAGCTAATGCAGTGCTGAGAAGAAAATTTATATTTGTAAATGCCTATAAGAAGAAAGAAATCAATACCTAACACTTCACCTAAAGACAGTGGGAAAAGAAGAGCAGACTAAACCTAAAGCAAGCAGAAGGAATGAAATAATAAAGATTGAGCAGAAACTAATGAAATACAGAATGGAAAGTAGAGAAAATGAATAAAACCAAAAGCTAGTTCTTTGCAAAGATCAACAAAATTGACAAATCTTTAGCTAGACTGACCAAGAAAAAAAAAGATAAAATTCAAATTAATAGAATCAAAAATGAAAGAGGGGATATTACTACAGACCCAACTAAATAGAAGGGCTTATAAATAAATACAACGAATAACTGTATGCCAACAAATTACATAATTCACCTGAAATGGACGAATTCCTAGAAAGATACAAACCGCTAAAACTGATTCAAGAAGAAATAGGAAACCTGCATACAGCTAAAACACATGAAGAGATTGAATTAGTAATAAAAACGCAACTTACCAAAGAAAAACCCAGACCCAGACAGCTTCATCACTGAATTCTACCAAACATTTAAAGAATACCAATTCTTCACAAACTCTTCTAAATAACAAAAGAGGAGGGAAGATTTCTCAACTCATCACAAGAAAAAAAGAAAAGCTACAAACCAATATTTTTTATGTATGTGGATGTAAAAGTCCTCAACAAAATACTAGGAAACCAAATCCAGAAACATATAAAAAGAATTTTATACCATGACTAAGTGGGATGGATCCCAAAAATGCTAAACTGGTTCAACAACTGAAAATCAATTAATATATCAACAGAATTAAAATGAAAGTCACATGATCATCTTAATAGATGCAGAAAAAGCATTTGACAAAATACAACACCATTACATGATAAAAACAAACTGAGAAATGGAGTGGAACTTCCTCAACCTGATAAAGGGCATCTAAAAAACCACACAGCTAACTTCATGCTTAATAGTGAAAAATTAGATGCTTTCCTTCTAAGATCAGGTACAAGAATGTATGTTCTTCCCACTTCTATTTAATACTGTACTGGAGATTTTAGCCAGGACAATTAAGCTAGAAAAGGAAAAAGGCATCCATACTGGAAAGGAAGAAGTAAATCTATTTCTATTTGCAGATGACATGATCTTATATATAGAAAATTCTAAGAAATCTACTTAAAAATTATTAGAATAAAGAAGTCCAAAAGAGTTGCAGGATACAAGATCAATATACAAAAATCAGTTGTATTTCTATGAACTTTTACTGAACAGTCCAAAAATGAAATTAAGAAAACACTTCCACTTACAATAGCATCAAAAAGAATCAAATCCTTAGGAATAAATTCAACAAAAAAAGTGAAACAGATATACTCTGAAGACTACAAAACATTGCTGAAAGAAATTAGAGAACAACTCAATAAGAGAAAATGTCCCATGACTAGAAGAATTAACATTGTTAACACATTACTGACCAGGGGATTTTTGCAGAAACTAATGCCTGTGGCTGTAATACGTCTCCGGTCAAAAATGTGTTAAGGTTGCAATACTCCCAGAATTTATCTGCTGATTCAAAGCAACTCCCACCAGAATCTCAGCTTATATCTTGGTAGAAATTGCAAGCTGATTCTGAAATTCATATGGAATTGCAAGGGGCCCAGAATGGCCCAACAATCTTGGTAAAGAAAAACAAAGTGTGAAAAACATACTTCACAATTTCAAAACTTAATGAAGCCAAACATAAGAAATAAAGTGTGGTACAGAGAAAGGATGGACGTATAGATCAATGGAATAGAACTGAGAGTCCAGGAATAAACCCATGCATCTCTGGTCAACTTAATTTCAACAAGGGTGGCAGGACCATCCAATAGTCTTTTTAACAAATGGTGCTGGGACAACTGGATAGCCACAGGAAAAATAATGAAACTGTGCCCTTACCTCACACCATATACAAAAATCAACACACCTTAGATCGATGGCATAAATGTAAGAGCCAAAACTATGAAACATTTAGAAGAAGACATAGGGGTAAAACTTGATGACCTTGAATTTAGCAAAGGACTTTTTTAGATATGACACCAAAAGTACAAGCATCAAAAGAAAAAATAGCTAAGTTGGACTTCATCAACCTCAAAAACTTTTGTGCTTCAAAGGACAACATCAAGAAAGTAAAAGGACATAATAGAACAAAACATTTTCAAATCATATATCTGATTAAGTCACTGTATTTAGAATATATAAAGAACTCTTAATGTAACTGAGCAGGACCCTATGGGGCCTTCTGGGGAAAAAACCCCCACTGCCATGTCCTCTGCCTGCCTCTTGTTTGTAGAAAAGCAGTACTCTCCCAGGCCTCCCCCAAGTCACAAAAGCCTGGCTCAAGAATGAATGATTGAAAGGATGTGAACATGTAGTGACAAAAGTAGCAGTTGGGCCAGGAGAACTGGTAACAATTTAAACAGTAAATCAGCCATATGGCAGTCACAAAATGTTTAGTTCTTCCCTGAAGGACATAGATAATAGTGTCTGATGCACATTCCTGAGTTGTTTTCCAGATACTAAAACTGCCACCAGAGGGAGAAAGCTAACTGCCTGATGACTAGACTCTAGGCATAACACATGCTGCTTGATTTTTTTTGAACTGTATTTTTTTTTAATACAGCAGGTTCTCACTAGTTATCTATTTTATACATATTAGTGTATATGTGTCAATCCCAATCTCCCAATTCATCCCACCACCACAACCCCCCACCCCCCACTTTCCCCCCTTGGTGTCCATATGTTTGTTCTCCACATCTGTATCTCTATTCCTGCCTTGCACACTGCTTCATCTGTTCCATTTTTCTAGGTTCCACATATATGCATTAATGTACAATATTTGTTTCTCTCTTTCTGACTTACTTCACTCTGTATGACAGTCTCTAGGTCCATCCACATCTCTACAAATGACCCAATTTCATTCCTTTTTATGGCTGAGTAATATTCCGTTGTATATATGTGCCACATCTCCTTTATCCATTCAGCTGTCGATGGGCATTTAGGTTGCTTCCATGACCTGGCTATTGCAAATAGTGCTGCAGTGAACATTGGGGTGCATGTGGCTTTTTGAATTATGGTTTTCTCTGGGTATATGCCCAGTAGTGGGATTGCTGGGTCATATGGTAATTCTATTTTTAGTTTTTTAGGGAACCTCCAAAAGCTGGACATAAGCTGTTCCGTCTTGCAGAACTCCAGAACTGGCCTCAGGAAATGGGAACAAATTGACCCTGGAGTTAAAGATTAACTGTGCTTAAAACAATCAAGATGACACTGACCAGACCACCACACGACCAGTTTCAAGATGGTTGTCAGAGTTGACTGTGCTGTCCTGCACGTAGCCCCCTGCCTGCACACCCTTGAAGCTTTCCCTTATAAGCTCTTACCCCGGATCGGCGATGGGGAAATGGTTTGGGGGACATTAGTCCACCATGTTCCCAGGTTGCTGGCTTCCTGAATAAAGCCTCTTTCTTTTTCTACCAACACTTGTCTCTTGAACATTGACTTTGGGGCAATGAGAAGCTGAACCTGAGTTCATTTCCAGCTCCAGCTGGTAACATTACAATTCAGTAATAAAATGAAAAATAACCCAATTAATAATGGGCAAAGGATCTGACTAAGCATTTCTCCAAGGGACATATATAAATGGCCAATAAGCACATGAAAAAGTTCTCAACATCATTAGTCATGAGGGAAATGCAAACCAAAACCATAATGAGATACTACTTCACATTCACTAGGATAACTCTAATTAAAAAATAGAAATTAACAAGTGTTAGCAAGATGTAGAGAATTTGGAACCCTCCTATGGTCCTGAAGGGAATGTAAAATGCTGCAGCCACTTTGGAAACATACTGGCAGTTCCTCAAAACATTAAACATAGAGAGGTACAACATGACCCAAAAATTCCACTCCTAGGTATATACTTAAGAGAAATGAAAAAATATGTCCACACAAAAATTTGGACATGAGTAGGTATAGACATAACACTGCAATTAGCCAAAAGATTGAAGCAACCCAAATGTCCATCAACTGATGAATGAACAAAATATATATCAATAAAACAGAATAGTAAAATGGCCATAGAAAGGAGTGAAGTACTGATACATGTTACAACATATATGAACCTTGAAAATATTATGCTAAGCGAAAGAAGCCAGTCACAAAAGACCATACAGTATATGATTCCATTCATGTGAAATGTCTAGAACAGGAAAAATCTATAGAGACAGAAAGGACATTAAGTGCTTGCTTAGGGCAGGGAGAAGAGGTTGGGAGGATAGTCATGTGATATCTAGAAAGTAAGGGGTTTATTTTTGAAATGATGACAATATTCTAAAAACGTGGGAATTGTTGCACATATCTGTGAATATACTAAAAAAACATTGAATTGTATATTTTAAATGGGTGCACTGCATGGCATTTGAATTACATCTCAGTAAGGCTGTGAAAAAACAGTTAATGCTAAAATATGAGACACTGTTATCAAAGATCACTAAAATTACAAATACTAATGAGATGATTTCAATTTTTTCTTCATGAAATCTTTTCATGGCTCACTGCTGCCCATAGAATAATGCCCATGGCCCTTATGATGTTATTGTAAGCTGGGCCCTGCCTACCTCTTCAGTCTCATCTATAGTCAGCCTTCTATCTCTCGCTCTACCGTATATCAATACCAAACATTCTGTTTTCCCACATATACTTGTCTGTTTCTGATCTTCATAACCTTGCTTATGCTCTATACCCTCTACCAGGAATTCCGGAATTGGCTAATTCCTATGCCCTCTGAACTCAGGTCTCATCTCCTTCAAGAAAGTTTCCCACCCCAGCCTTGACTTACATAGGTTTTCCCCTCTGTACCTCCGTAAGACCTCGATCTTTACACTTAATGTTTTAATAATTGTATGGCTTTTTCTTTCACTAAACCATGAGCAAATTGAGGGCAAATACATGTTTTTAATCTCTAGCACATAGCATAATATTCAATATGTGTATCTATCATAGGTTTAAATAAATACCAGTAAATGCAAAAGCAGAGACATAAGGGAAATTTGGGGTTCAGGGAACTGCAGGAAATCTGAGAAATGAACTGATGTCTGAAATTCAGGCAGTGACAAGCAGATACGAAGAAAATAAAGGGATTAAGGAGAGATGCAATAGTAGAAATGATAGGAAATTGGTAATTAACATTGGGTACATGGAGTGAGGTAAATGGAATCAAGGATAACTCCCAGTTCCCAGGATCTTCAGATTAAAGCAGGTGGATGCCATTATCAGAGATTTTAAAAAATTCATGGAAGAACAGGTTTTATTGTGTGAGCACTGGTGTTGTAGGAGATGGTGACATATGGGTAGGAATGATGGCTCTGACTTTTGACGTCTTGAATTTGAGATGTCAAGAGCACAATCAACTAGAGATGTCTGGTGAGCAACTGGAAATAAACAAATGTAGGTGTGAGAACCAGAAGAAGGTTCTGGCTGGAGATACAGACTTGGGAATCATTGATTTCCAGGTGAATTTAATTTTAATTTTTTTTTTTTTTTTTTTTGCCGTATGCGGGCCTCTCACTGCTCTGGCCTCTCCTGTTACGGAGCACAGGCTCCGGACGCGCAGGCTCAGCGGCCATGGCTCACGGGCCCAGCCGCTCCGCGGCATGTGGGATCTTCCCGGACCGGGGCACGAACCCGCGTCCCCTGCATCGGCAGGCGGACTCTCAACCACTGCGCCACCAGGGAAGCCCTTTCCAGGTGAATTGAAACTGTTACCTTAATGTGTAGAATGAGAAGGAAAGAGTCACTTAAAAGGTAGGGTTCAGAATTTAACACAATACTCCAGACATGGTCTGTTAAGCACAAAGGACTATGAGATATGGACCTCTCATCTCACTCCATCCAGATGCTGCATTTCTATTGTAGCTTAGGGTTGCATTAGCTGTCTTAGCAGTACTGACTTGATACTGATCAGTGAAAACATTTAAGTCTTATTCACAGAGGCTGCTCCACAGTTGGTTTTCTGCATTTAAGTATATAATTTGCATCTTATTAGATTTGACCATCACTCTGGTATATTCAGATCACATCATATCTTGATTCTGTCATTTAATGTATTAACTATCCTTCCCAATTACTTGACACCACAGATTTTATAAATATGCCTTTGTTACAACATGCAAACCTTTAGTAAACTACTGGAAGGATCAGACTGAGAACAGATTCCTCACCGGAAATCTCTTCAGAACAGCAGTCTATTGATCACTCTCTTTGGGTGTGGCCATTCAAGCAACTAATAATTCCCCTCAACTGTACTAACAACTAGACACATTTCTCTGTTTTTTCCACATATACCTCATTCTATACCTAGTCAAATATCAAATCTCATTGATGAATTTCAGATTCACTTGTTTAGTGAATTTCCCTGATATCAAAGGGTATTAGGTTATACCGGTATGACTTATTTTTAGTAAGCTAAAATTGGACCCCAGTGATCATTTCGTCTAGTGGCTCACAATCTATGCTTTTAATAAATCATTCTAGAATTTGCCTCAGGATCAACGTCAGGCTCACTCTTGTCTCTTAAAAATTGAGATGCTTTCGGTCTATTTCTAATTTTCCATCACCCAGTTTGGAATGAGGGAGATACTGAAACATTTAGTTCTATGAAACATGCTTGTAAAAAAACAATGTTAATAAAAAGTAGATACCGATGGTAGCCTTCAGGGCTGTTAAGTGATGAAGTATCTGCCAATGTTCTGGAGATGTCATTCATCTGAGCCTGGAAACTGGGATGCAACTCATGTGAGGGGTTCCTAGATTCTTCCTGCATAGCAAAGCAGTCAGGGGAAAGCAAATTCTAACTGGTTCAAAGGATCAGTCACAAGAATTAGCCAGCCATCAACAACATAGTACACAGGACAGGATACTGGGCTCCCATCTTTGCTGCACTCTGACAGAGATATACGTCTTGCCCCTTCTCTTGGGAAGAAGCAATTAAGAGCATGTACAAGGTAAAACACAAGTGATCAGAGATAATCATCCTACCTTTTGGCAACCCATACCTTGACTCCTATCAGAAACATAATCCTGGAACTGTTTTTATTTGTTTGTTTGTTTTTGGCTACATCGCACGGCTTATGGGATCTTAGTTCCCCAACCAGGGATTGAACCCCGGGCCCTTGGCAGTGAGACTGCAGAGTCCTAATCACTGGACCGCCAGAGGATTCCCAATCCTGGAACCGCTGAACATCACATGGATTGTGGACCAAAGTCACAATTACAATTTTAATCATAGCAGTTACAATGAATATACTTATTGAGTAAAGCATATGAGAACTCAGGACATGAAATAATAAGTGATTAGAGTAGAGTGAATTTGATCAAGAAAAAGTTTTTGGAGGAAGCGAGTTTTTTTTACAAATAAAAATTGTATTTGTTTAAGGTATACAACTTGATGTTTTGATATGCACAGTGAAATGATTACTACAGTCAAGCTAATTAACATATCCATCCCTTCACATAGTTACCTCTGTGTGTGTGTGTGTGTGTGTGTGTGTGTGTGTGTGGTGTTTGTGGTGAGAGCACCTGAAAAACTCTTAGCAAATTTCCAGTAAATCACAAAAGTAGGTGATTTTTTTTTTTTTTTTTGCCACACCGCAGGGCATGTGAGATCTTAGTTTCCCAATCAGGGGCCGAACCCATGGCCCCTGCAGTGGAAAGGCAGAGTCTTAACCACTGGACCACCAAGGAAGTCCCAAGTAGGTGATTTTTTGAGCAGGTTTCAAAGGAAGGGAGGGACTCAGATTCAAAGACCACAGTGCAGGTGGGGGATCTGACCAGGAGCAAAACCCAGAGGAGGGAGAAGCTGGCTGTACTGGGAAGGGTGGAGACAGCAAGTAATTGGGTACTTCTAGAGCTGCAAATCAGGAATCCTGGGAGGATGGGAGCAACACAGAGAAGCAGAGCTGCAGAGGTTCTATAGGATGGTCTGGGAGGGAGGGGTACAGGCAATGCCAATGACAGGTTTCAGACTCTCCCACTACTGTTGGTTACAAGGTGCCAAGTAGACAGTAAGAAGCATCATTCGCCATGTATCTCAGGACTTAAATTGGTGTCTGGATCACTGGATGCTGAATGAATGAAATATGAACTAATTTGATAAAGTTACGTCCTATCTTTCCATCAAGTTCAAATTCCTCACAGCCATTTTTGTTCTCTCCTTTTCCATGTGAAAATAATTCTCATTGACAGAGAACACAGGTGTCAAGTAAGGGTTGAATAACTGATTTCTTTTGGCATTTATAAAATATTACCTAATATACCTCAGGAAGCAAAATATCTCTTTCTTGACCACTTTATCGTTCTGCATGTAGCTTTAATAGGGTGATCAATTTATCCTGGTTTGCTTGGGACTGTCCCAGGCTTAGCACTGAAAGTATCGTGTCCTGGGAAACCCCTCAGTTCTGGGAAAACAGGATGGTTGGTCATCCTAGCTTTAAATATCCTTATTTGTATTCCTAACATTTGTTGAAGGCCTCAGTTGAGTTGGGACATTAGCCTCCCAGAATCTTCATATTGGTCTGTTTGTCTCTCTCCTGTATGGTCTCATCACCCCAGCCCCTTCCTATGGAATCTCAGGAAACACTCATTTCTTTGCTTATGTCCTCCATTCATCATTATTGGCATCAAAATTTTAAAGACATTTTCCTAGCAGTAACTCCATTTTACAATGCTAAATTAATCTAGCACTTCAGTGTGTATCATTACATTGTATCTAGAATTCAAGGAACATAACTGTATTAGTTCCCTAGGGCTGCCATAACAACGTACTACAAACTGGATGTCATAAAAAAACAGAAATTTATTCACTCATAGTTCTGGAGGCTAGAAGTCCAAAATAAAACTGTCAGCATGGTCATGTTCCCTCCAAAGTCTCTAAGGAAGAATACTTCCTTGTCTCTTCTAGCTTCTGGTAGTTGCTGGCAATCCTTGGCATTCCTTGGCTATGGCAGCATTGTTCAAATCTCTCCCTCCATCATCACATGGCCATCTTACCTTTGTGTGTGTATGGTCCAAATTTCCCTCCTCTTATAAGAGCACCAGTCATTGGATTAGGGGCTACCCTACTCCCGTATGACTTCATCTTAACTTGATTACATCTGGAAAGACCCTACCTCCAAATAAGGTCACATTCACAGTTTCCAAGTGAACATGAATTGGGGGAGGGGCACTATTCAACCCAATACAATAACCTACAGTAATTCATACAATAATTCTAACGTTATCAATAGAATGTCAAATCATTTCTCCATGTCCTCCGTTCAATAGTTCTGTATTCATTCTTAATTATACCACTTAATAATAATCATTACACTTCTCAGCTGTCTCTTCATTATCATGGCAGATCCAGCTTCTGGTTTCCAGAAATTCTATTTAAGTTCCGTGATTATCAGTCAAGCAGTGTACTCTCTTTGCCAGTTGTGTTTCTGAAGATTTTGTATAAATTCAACTGCTGCAGTTTAGAAGCTGGTATCCTTAATATACAGCTCTTGATTTAGCTTAATACATAGGCTTTTCACCAATTCCACTGGACCCTGAAGTATAAATATCTTCAATCATACATATCATAAATGAAAAACATGAGGGAAAAAAACCCCTTCTTGGTTCTTCAGCTCTACCCTCTGCCAATCCACTTTCAAAATAACATCCCATTTCTGCATGCATCAGTGTGTCATGAAGACATTAAATTGCGTTCTTTCAAGGCCAAAGTCGAGAGGCAATGCTGTGGTCTTCCTAGTCATACTCTCATATTCAGAATATAAGAAAATCTGTGATTTTTCTGACTTTTCAATTCATGTATTTTTATGTGTCATTTTACCAGTACCACTCAGTCAAATAATACTCCAAGGTAAGTCATATTGATTTGAAGCATGCATCTTCATATCAGAAAGTTACTTCTACAGGTTAAATTCAATTTTGTCACCTACAAAGTACAGTTTTTACGAGACATTTCAAGGTTTCCAAACCTGGCTGTTTCCATTCATTTTCGTTTTGTTTGAAAAATATACATCGATTTGAATTTTCAGCTGGAGTGCTCACCTTTTTATATGTTCTCCAATAGCTTTTATCTTGATTAGTTGACTTGGACACAACATAAGTCACAATTTGGCCACGCAAAACAATGCTCAATACAAAGCAATGTGTTTGGGCTGTTAGGACACAGATCAATGTCTTATAAATTGCATCTTCAAAAGTCATATAACTCTTTATCTACATGATAAACAGAATTAATAGTTCAAAATAGATGACAGGAAGTTAATTGCTATTGCAACATAAATTTGTACTGTGATGTATTTGTGTCTGCTGAGTGAACAAGACAGAAAATACTCCCATGGCTGGGAACTTATATTTCTTACACTAAGACCCTAATGCATCTTTCATTCTGTGCTAACCACTAGTCTGACAGTAGAATACCAAAGGCTTAGTTAATCTCTCCAAGTCTTGGTTTGCAAAATATAAAAACAGTAAAACTAAACAAACAAACAAAAACCAAACTAAACCCTGGACTGTTTTCCTTACCAAGAAAAAGTATAGCCAAGAATTTCGAAAAACAACAATGAAATCAATGATATAAAATTACTTACTACTTGAGGGAGGCTATGGACACAAGGTATCAGGCCCTGTGAATATTCCGTGAAAGACTATATACATGGGCCAGGATTATTTAGAGGGCAAAAAAAGATTTCTTTCTTGCTGGAAAATTGGATTAATTGAGAGTAGAAATCTGGGCACACCACTTGGATTCTAAACCCAGCTTAACTACTTACTAGCTGTATGAATTTTGACAAGTAATTTAATTCCTCAGTACTTCAGTTTCTTCATTTTAAAAACACTGGTGAAATCATAAAACCCAACTTACGTTGTTGTTAGGATGAAATGCTATACTATAGGTAAAGCACTTGGAATAGCATCTGGCACAATGTGGGAAGTCAATAAACGTTAACCAGTCATACTACAGGTGGTGGTGGTACTATAGTAACAGTAGTAGTAGTAGCAACAATCATAGGTAGTGATAGTATAGTATCTTTAGAATTATTGCTCTAAGTTGCCTTTGACCATGAATCAGAAAAGTAGGGGGTACTATCTATGTCAATGATGAGGATACTTCTCTTAACCCAAACACCTTCCCAAGAAGACAATCTCCAAAATCTGTGGTAAAGCATGGAAAAGCAGTAACTTCAGAGATTATTATTTCTCACCTTTCAGAGATTATTATTTCTCACCTTTCAGAGATAAGTGGGGGGAGAATTGCAAGGAACCAGGTGCATGCTGTGGGAGAGTTTTCTGGCTCTAGATTGGATCGGATTGTTTTATTACTGGTTATTATTCTTGTGGTTGCTTTTTTTGTAGAAAAATGGAATCTCACCTCTTGGAGAGAGATCAAGAGTGGCAGCAGCCAGGGATATTGTCTTTGTGACAATGATAAAAAAAAAAAAGGCAAAGGGAGAAGAAATAAAGCCTCAGGGGTGTCCTACAGATAGTGGTGGGTCTGTATTCTGCCTAACCTGTGCCCAACAAGGGAAGGTCAAAATACTCTGGTGCGGGGAGGGGGCACTGAGTAGCCAAGAAGACCAAGCAACAGGAGAGATGGTAAGAAGAAGGCACAGTTGACTGAACATTCTCTGAGGGTTTTTTTTTTTTTTTTTGTAGGGAGACATGCCAGGTAAATTCTTTGGTGGAATGAAGGGTCAGGCTGAGCTTGAAACTGAGAAGGAAGTATCCACATGATGTTGGGACTCTCCTGGATACAAGTGAACAGAACATTCTATTATGATTTCTCCTGGCATTCCTCCCTCCCCCCAGCCTATGTTACATTAAAGAGCTCTACAAAATGTTGGCTTGGCCAAACAGTTCGTTCGGGTTTTCCGTAACGTCTTACAGAAAAACCTGAACAAACTTTTTTGGCCAACCCAATATATCCCTATTCTTCCTATACTGATTACAATCAGAGACAGTTAATCACTTCCCCCAAGGTTCTAGATTATACAGCTGAACCATTCCAATGGTCCTCAGACCTTAGTACAGCAACATCTACCTGGGAAGCTTTTTGAAAATATATAACCCTGGGTCCTACCTTGTAGAAATTC
Source organism: Monodon monoceros (assembly GCF_005190385.1). Lineage (NCBI taxonomy): Eukaryota > Metazoa > Chordata > Mammalia > Artiodactyla > Monodontidae > Monodon > Monodon monoceros. The sequence continues at coordinate 98,193,842 of NW_021703779.1, read as the reverse complement.
TGTTACAACAGTAGTTTTGGGGTGAGGTGGGTCTTAGGAGTCTGCATTTCTTTTTACCAGTTCCTTAGGCAAGTCTGATGAAAGTGATCCATAGACCACATTTTGAGAAACAATGACATATCCCTGGATCTCAGGGGTGACTTGCAATTCCCTAGCTGTCCCAAAATGTTTACTCTCATTGCCACAATTCCTGAAATTTTACCACTGGAGTAATGCTTTTTCCCTCTGTGGAAGCACACTTCCTTTAGGGGACATCTCAGAATCTCCTATGGGGCTTTTTCAAATTGCCTCTGAGACTTTGTCTCATTCCCCTTTATTGAGAATCACTGCCACTAACTGAGCCACTGTTACTTACGAATGTATGCTGTATCCTTAGTTGTGCTGGAGAGGAAAAGTACTATTTACAGTGCTAATATCTAACAATTTCTAACTATGTACTGCTTGCAAAGCACTATGATAATCACTTAATAAAAATAAATAAACAAAAACTATCATTATCCCCAACTGACAGATAAGGAAACTGAGGATTTGAGGGGTTAAGGACTTGTGAGAGGTACACATGTGTTAGTGATATAGCAGAGAAAATGTACTTCTCTATGTTATCAAATTCTATGTTCTTGCCACACTGCAAGAGTGCTTTGGAGATACATTCCAGTGGGGTAAGCAATCCCTCTCCAAGAGCCTCATATAAAGGGCAATGAACCCTGAGAAGATTAGCACAATGCATCACTGACACCTCAGGGACCCAGGAGAGCAAGTGAGTTGGCCCTGCCAGGTTATTATCTTTTGTAAATAATTTCTGCTTGTCTGGGCAGGGTGAACAAGTGAAGGGCAAAACTTGATAGAGAGGAAAGAAATGTGCTAATTCAACTTGTCTGAAGTTTTACATCAAAATTAAAGTTTCAGCTTCAAAGCAATGGACGTGAGTGCCTGAGAATTTATCAGACACACTCTAATGTCTTGAACAGCTGTGAGAAGAGCAAACTGCAAGTTTGGGCAAAAATCCCTTTCAGAGCCCTGTCTGGAGAGCAGATATGAGCCTGGAGTTTCCCCCTGCACTGAATTGTGTGGAAGATGAATAACAACAGAAATCTTCGGGGCAACCGATAAAGGTACATAGGCTTCCAGGCTTCCCAGCTGCATTGCACACATGTCCCCTCCAACTCCACTAGTTCAAGAGGTATTTCAATAAATCCTCATTTAAGTCAAACGAGGTTGTTCTCAATGGAGTCTTCTTCAATAATTGAAGGTTGATCAGAAAACCTGTTTGGCTTCAGACTTCATTACAGCACCAATTCTAGAATATTCATTGCATTTTCTCGCAAAGAATGATACAATGGGGAACTCCCTGGCGGTCCAGTGGTTAGGACTTGGTGCTTTCACTGCTGGGAACTAATATCCCACGAGCTGTGTGGCATGGCCAAGAAAAAGGAAAAAGAAGAAAGAAAGAATTACACAATAGATATAATCATCTTTCTCTTCCGACTAAGGATATTATAGGGCACCCGCATGATGATCATAAACACTGATGATAACTTTGTAAAAGTCACCCTGAAAAGATGCCCAAACAGTGAAGAGACTGGCATGATGCCAGGGAATGCCACCTAGTTTCCCAAACAGGTCCTCACCAAGAGGCATCACTCTAGGTTCATCACAGTCCAAGGTTTATTCTCCTACTGCCAGGCTTGAACAAATAATTTTATTAAGTTGCAAATATAAGTACAACTCTCAAGCTTGGAATATTAAGCCAATATCATAGATACTGACTTATATAATCAGAATATCAAAATGTTAATTTTTATTGAAGGGTAGCAGAATTTGCCACATCAAAGTATGCGGCTGGCATAATGATTGTTTTGAGCTGTTTTCAGCAACAGTAGAGACAGGAGACGTTCTGAAAATAGAGTAGAAACCTTTCTGTAAGGTAAATTTACATTTGGAAAGGAAATCTCCATTTGTAAGGGTGTCTCTCTCTCTGTACAAGGAAGGGAAGGATGACTAAATCATGAGAAAAAAAATCAATGGAGTAGGCACTGACTTCTGTGTAACAAACCTTACCCTTGTTTACCACGCTTTTCCTGGCAATCTCCACATAACTGTTCTACTACTGTCCCCTTCACCCCACACACCCACTTTTCTTCTTTGCCTTTAGTTGAAGATGGTGTTTAAGCCAGAGTTCGAAGCCATTCCTCCACAGAAGGTACACAATTGGACCTCAGTTGAGCAAAGCCATACTAAAACAAAGTAAGAATTGTGGAAATTAGAAGTTATTCATAGCAACCTATTCTTAAGGACAGATCTGAGAGGGGGCGTCTATGGACATCCAAAGGTATCACGGCCTAATTCTATCTGGTTTTTAGCAAGAGAGTATGGAATTTCAGTTTCCCCTACATATAAGGAATACTCGGAAAGGATCTGTGCTCAAGCATTTTCCACACCTAGAGGCTTTCACCGTGTAATATATGCTAATTTGCTATGTGGCTAACAGGTGTGGGACACTCTTAATATATACAGTTGACCCTTGAACAATGTAGGGGTTAGGGGGTGCTGACCCCCTGTGCAGTTGAAAATCCAAATATAACTTTATAGTCGGCCCTCCATATCCATGGTTCTGCATCTACAGATTCAACCAACTGCAGATCGTGTAGTACTGTAGTATTTATTGAAAAAAGTTCCCATATAAGTGGACCCACACGGTTCAAACCCATATTGTTCAAAGGTCAGCTGTAGTATTTATTTAGAAATGATCTGGCAATGTAACCTAAATGGATACTGGCAAGGGGAAAGGACAAGCCACATGATTGTTTATTGGCAAACAATGGTTCTACAAAGACCTCTCTGTCTAATAGGTAATTCCAGCAGAGCCAAACCAAATAAAAAATACTCTAATCCAGCTATGTAGAACACTGACAAGGAGACCCACTTGCTTCTCACCCCATCCAGAATACTGAGGTGTGCTGCATGACTGTGGGGTGGGGAGCAGCTGAGAGAATAGCATCCACAGCTCCTGGAGGGTATCAAAGAGGCATGGATTCAATGAACCACATCTCAGGCTCCATCAGCAATCCTGCCTACGAGCTGCTGAGGACATCTAAGCCGTGGATTCCCCCCAGCTGGCCCACAGGCACTCCCAACACTCCATGTGTCCCACCCCCACAATCCACCCACCCCATGGCTAGCTCCCCATGAATGCCCCCAAGGGTGGTCAGAGAGAGCCTTTGCAAATGTCTCTTGAGCATGCGCAGAAAGTCAGCCTGACGCTGTGGGAATGGGAGAAAGCATACCAATGTGTGTACTCAACAACACCTTAGGGAAAGCAAATAGAGGCTGTCAGCACCCAGTCTGGCTCTGCAAGATTGAGACGAGGCATACAATCTTAAGAGTTCCCCCACAAGTGAGAACAAGAATTATGGAGCAGGCATATACATATGAAAGTTCTGGGAAGGCCTCAGAACCCCTAACAGGGCTGATGGAAGGTATTTCTCTCTCAAAGCAAGTCAGTAAAGACTGGTAATTACTGGAAAAGGTAACTGCTTCTCCGAATGTGAAGACAACAATGGAAGACTCCAAGGAACAGGAAAATTCAAGGAAATATGATGCCAAAGGAATATAATTTTCCAAGCCAACTATAAAGAAATGGAGATCTGCAATTTGTCCGGTAAAGCTTTCAAAATAGTTATTCTCAGGAAGCTCAGTGAACTGCAAGAAAACATGGAAAGGCAATTCAAAAAAACCATGAAACTAATACACAAAAAACCATCAAGATTTACAGAGAGAGAGAAATCATGAAAAAGAAACAAAACAAAAATCCTGGAGTTGAAGAATACAATGAATGAAATGAAAAATGCAACAGATTATATCAACAGCAGACTAGATCAAGCAGAAGTAAGAATCTGTGAAATAGAAGTTATTTGAAATTATCCAGTCAGAGGAGAAAAAAGAAAAGGAGTGAAAAAGAATGAAGAAAGTCTACATAAAGTATGGTATACCATTAAGAGAAACAGCCTGTGTGCTATTGGAGGCCCAGAAGAGAGGGAGAAAGGGGCAGAAAACTTTTTTAAAGAAATAATGGCTGAGAACTTCCCTAACCTGTGGAGAGATTTGGGCATTCAAGTTCATGAAGCTCATAGGTCCCCCCAAAATTTCACCTTGAAAGATCTTCTCCAAGACACATCATAATAAAACTGTCTGAAAGCAAAGACAAAATTTTTAAAGCCTCAGGAGAAAAATATTCTTCAAATGCAAGGGAACTCCCACAAGTTTACCAGTGGATTTCTCAGCAGAAACCTTGTAGGCCATGAGAAAGTAGAATGATATATTCAAAATGCTGAAAGAAAAAACCCTGCTAATCAGGAATACTTTACCTGACAAAGTTATCCTTCAGAAATGAAGGAGAGAGAGACTTTCCCAGACAAATAAAAGTTTACAAGTGCATCACCACCAGACCTACCATAAGAGAAATGCTGTAAGCAAGTTCTTAAAGCTGAAACAAAACACCCTAATTAGTAACATGAAAACATGAAAGTATAAAACACACTGGGTAAAGGCAAGTATATAGTCAAATTTAGAATAATTTGTTAATGGATACACAATATAAAAAATGAAAATTATGACATTAAAAACATAAAATGGTGGGAAGAGAGTAAAAGTGAAGAGTTTTGGGATGCATGATACTCAAAGGTAAAAGGCTGAAAGCCTTACCTCTAAGATTAAGAACAAAGTTGCCCACTCTCACTGTTCCTATTCAATATAATACTGGAAGTCCTAGCCAGGCAATTAGGCAAGAAAAAGAAATAAAAACATATACAAATTAGAAATAAATAAAATTGATTCTTTTTGCAGATGATATCTCACATATTAAAGATCCTAAAACTCCACCAAAAAAACTGTTAAAAACTAATCAATAAATTCAGTCAAATTTCTGGACAGAACATCAACATACAAAATTCAGTTGCATTTCTATATACTAGCAATGAACTACCTGAAAAGGCAAGAAAGAAAACAATCCTACTGTGTGATCTCACTTATATGTGGAATATAAAAAACCAAACACATGGGTACAGAGAACAGATTGGTGGTTGCCAGAGGCAGGCGGTGGGGGGGGTGGGGGGGTAGGAGCCAAAATGAGTGAAGGTGATCAAAAGGTACTAACTTCCAGTTATGAGATAAATAAGTCCTGGGGATGTAATAATGTACAGCATGGTGACAATAGTTAACAGTGCTGTACTGTACAGTTGAAAGTTGCTAAGAGAGTAGATCTTAATCCTCATCACAGGAAAAAGATCTGTAACTATGTGTGGCAATGGATATTAACTAAACTTACTGCCATAATCATATTGCAATATATAAATATATCAAATCATTAAGTTTTATACCTAAAACTAATACAATGTCAATTATACCTCAATTTAAAAATGAAAACAATCACATTTACAATAGTATCAAAAACAATAAAATCAGTAGGAATATATTTAACCAAGGAGGTAAACAAAGTATACACTGAAAACTATAAGACACTGATTAAAAACAAAAATTAAAGATACACAAAAAGTGGAAACGTATCCCATGTTCATGGATTGAGATAATTAATACTGTTAAAATGTCCATACTACCCAAGTCATCTGTAGATTCAATGCAACACCTATCAAAATTCAATGACCTTTTCCACAGAAATAGAAAAAAACAATCCTAAAATGCATAAAGAACCACAAATAGACACACCAATCTTAAGAAAGAAGAACAAAGCTGGAGGCATCGAACGTCTTGATTTCAAACTATATCACAAAGTTATCATAATCAAAACAACATGGTGCTGGCATAAAAAGAGACACAAAGACCAATGGAATGGAATCTAGAGCCCAGAAACACAACCATACATATACAATCAACTAATCTTTGACAAGAGAGCCAAGAATACTCAATGGGGAAAGGTAACTCTCTCTGATAAATGCTGGGAAAACTGGAAAGCCACATATAAATGAAACTGGATTCCTATTTTATACCACTCACAAAAACTAACTCGAAATGGATTACTTAAATGTAAGACCTGAAAACATAAAACTCCTAGAAGAAAATATAGGAAAAAAGCTCCTTGGCATCAGCCTTGGCAACAGTATTTTGCATATGACACAAAAAAGGACAAGCAACAAAAGCAAAAATAAATGAGTGGGATTACATCAAACTAAAAAGCTTCTGCACAGCAAATGAAACAATCAACAAAATGAAAAGCAACCTACAGATTGGAAAAAAATATTTGTAAACCATTTATCTGATATGGAGTTAATATCCAAAATATAAAAGAAACTCATATAACTCAACAGCAAAAAAGAAAATAATTTAGAACGTGGACAGAAGACCTGAATAAACGTATATCAAAAAAGACACAAAATGACCAACAGGTACATGAATAGATGCTAAAAATCACTTATCATCAGGGAAATGCAAATTAAAACAATGATATATCACCTTGCACCTGTTAGAATGGCTATGACAAAAAGGACAAGAGATAACAGGTGTTGGTGAGGATGTTAAGAAAAGGTAACCTCTGTACACTATTGGTGGGAATGTAAATTTGTACAGCCATTATGGAAAATAGTATGGAGCTTCCTCAAAAACTTGAAAACAGAACTAGCATATGATCCAGTAATGCTACTCCTGGGTATATGTCTAAGGAAATGAAATCCAGATGCCACAGAGATATCTGCACCCCCAAATTCATTGCAGCATATTTCACAATAGCCAAGTCATGGGAACAATTTAAGTGTCCATCAATGGATGAATGAATAAACAAGATGCAGTGTGTGTGTGTATATATATATATATATATATACATACACACACACACACAACAGAATAATAGTCAGTCACAAAAAAGAATGAAATCTTGCCATTTGCAACAACATGAATGGACCTTGTAGGTTTTATGCTAAATGAAATAAGTCAGACAGAGGAAGACAAATACTGTATGATCTCACTTATATGTGGCATCAAAATAAGCTGAACTCATAGAAACAGACAGTAGAATGGTGGTTGCCAGGGGCTGGAGGCTGGGAGGAAATGGGGAGATGTTGGTCAAAGGGTAAAATCTTCCAGTTAAAAGATGAATAAGTTCTGGGGATCTAATGTAAAGCATGGTGACTATAGTTAACAATAGTGTATTACAGACTTCAAAGTTTCTAAGAGAGTAGGTAACAAATGTTCTCCCATAAAAAAAGGTAATTATATTAGGTGATCTATGTGTTAACTAACCTTATCTGGTAATCGTTTTACTGTACATATGTGCACCTACACATGACATTATATATTTTAAACTTACATTATATATGTTATTTATCAATAAAGTTGTGGAAAAACGGCCCTAAGATCTTAACAGACACCTCACCAAAAAAGATATACAGATGGCAAACAGACATATGAAAAGATGCTCCACGTGGGATTTACCCCAGGGATGCAAGAATTCTTCAATATATATGAATCAATCAATGTGATAAACCACATTAACAAGCTGAAGAATAAAAGCCATTTAATCTCAATAGACGCAGAAAAAGCTTCTGACAAAATTCAACACCGATTTATGATAAAAACTCTCCAGAAATTGGTACAGAGCTAACTCATCTCAACACAATAAAGGCCATATATGACAAACCAAGAGCAAACGTCATTCTCAATGGTGAAAAACTGAAAGCACTTCCTCTAATATCAGGAACAAGACAAGGATGTCCACTCTCACCACTATTATTCAACATAGTTTTGGAAGTCCTAGCCATGTCAATCAGAGAAGAAACAGAAATAAAAGGAATCCAAATTGGAAAAAAAGAAGTAAAACTGTCACTGTTTGCAGATGGCATGGTACTATACATAGAAAATCCTAAAGATGCCACCAGAAAACTACTAGAGCTAATCAATGAATTTGGTAAAGTTGCAGGACACAAAATTAATGCACAGAAATCTCTTGCATTCCAGTACACTAACAATGAAAAATCAGAATGAGAAAAAGAAATTAAGGAAACAATCCCATTAATCATCACAACAAAAAGAATAAAATACCTAAGGAGGCAAAAGACCTGTACTCAGAAAACTACAGAAGACTGATGAAAGAAATCAAAGATGACACAAACAGATGGAGAGATTACCATGTTCTTGGATTAGAAGAATATTGTGAAAGTGATTATACTACCCAAAGCAATCTACAGATTCAATGCAATCCCTATCAAATTAACAATGGCATTTTTCACAGAATTAGAACAAAAATTTTTACAATTTGTATGGAAACAAAAAGACCCCAAAGAGCCAAAGCAATTTTGAGGAAAAAAAAAAAAGGAGCTGGAGGAATCAGGCTCCCTGACTTCAGACTATACTACAGACTATACTACAAAGCTACAGTAATCAAAACAGTATGGTACTGGCAGAAAAACAGAAATAGAGATCCATGGAACAGGATAGAAAGTCCAGAGACAAACCCACACATCTATGGTCACCTAATCTATGACAAAGGAGGCAAGAATATACAATGGAGAAAAGACAGTCTCTTCAATAAGTGGTGCCGGGAAAACTGGACAGCTACATGTAAAAGAATGAAATTAGAACACTCTCTAACATCATGCACAAAAATAAATTCAAAATGGATTAAAGACCTAAATGTAAGGGCAGACACTACAAAACTCTTGGAGGAAAATATAGGCAGAACACTGACATAAATTACAGCAATTTCATTTTTGATCCACCTCCTAGAGTAATGAAAATAAAAACAAAAATAAACATGAGACTGAATGAAACTTAAAAGCTTTTGCACAGCAAAGGAAAACATAAATAAAATGAAAAGACAACTCACAGAATAGGAGAAAATATTTGGAAACCATGCGACTGACAAGGGATTAATCTCCAAAATATACAAACAGCTCATGCAGCTCAATATCAGAAAAGCAAACAACCCAATCAAAAAATGGGAGGAAGATCTAAATAGACATTTCTCCAAGAAGACATACAGATGGCCAAAAAGCACATGAAAAGATGCTCAACGTCACTAATTATTAGAGAAGTGCAAATCAAAATTACAATGAGGTATCACCTCACACCAGTCAGAATGGCCATCATCAAAAAATCTACAAAAAACAAATGCTGGAGAGGGTGTGGAGAAAAGGGAACCCTTCTACACTGTCGGTGGGAATGTAAATTGGTACAGCCACTATGGAGAACAGTATGGAGGTTCCTTAAGAAACTAAAAATAGAGCTACCATATGATCCAGCAATCCCACTCTGGGCATATATCCAGAGAAAACCATACTTCAAAAAGATACATGCACCCCAATGTTCATTGCAGAACTATTTCCAATAGCCAGGACCTGGAAGCAACCTAAATGTCCATTGACAGATGAATGGATAAAGAAGATGTGGTGTGTATATATATATATATATATATATATACATATATATATACACATACATATATATACATACATACATACACAGTGGAATATTACTCAGACATAAAAAAGAACAAAATAATGCCCTTTGCTGCAACACGGATGGACCTAGAGATGGTCATACTGAGTGAAGTAAGTCAGAGAAGGACAAATATCGTATGATATCACTTATATGTGGAATCTAAAAAAATGTTAGAAATGAACTTATTTACAAAACAGAATTACAGATGTAGAAAACAAACTTATGGTTACCAGGGGGTGAAGGGGGGTGGATAAATTGGGAGATTGAGATTGACATATACACACTACTATATATAAAATAGATAACTAATATGGACGTACTGTATAGCACAGGAAACTCTATTTTGTACTCTGTAATGACCTATATGGAAAAAGAATCTAAAAAAGAGTGGATATATATATATATATATGACTGATTCACTTTGCTGTACAGCAGAAACAAAAGATTATAAATCAACTATATTCCAATAACAATTAAAATAAAAATTGAAAAGATGCTCCACATAATATGTTGTCAGGGTAATTCAAAATGAAAAAACAATGACGCATCACTATATACCTACTAGAATGGACAAAATCCAAAAGTGACAACACCAAATGCTGATGAGAATATGCAACAACAGAACTCTCATTCATTGCTGGTAGAAATGCAAAATGCTACAGCCACTTTGGAAGACTGTCTAGTTTTGTAAAAAACTGCCAACATAGACTTACTGTACACTCAACAATACAGGCCTTTGTATCTACCAAAGAAATTGAAATTTTATGTGCACACAAAGACTCGCATATGCATGTTTATAGCACTTCCTTGGAAGCAGCCAAGATGTCCTTCGGTAGGTGAGCAGATAAGCAAACTGGCACATCTAGACAATGGAATGTTATTTAGTGCTAAATAGAAATGAGTTATCAAGCCATGAAAAATCACAGAGGAATTTAAATGCATATTACTAGGAGAAAGAAGCCAATCTGAAAAGACTACATACTGTATGATTCCAACTATATGACATTCTGGAAAAGGCAAAACTATGGACAGAGTAAAACAATCAGTGTTTGCCAGGGATGGGGTGGGGAGGGAATAAATAGGTAGAGAATAGAGGATTTTTAGGGCAATGAAAATACTTCGTATGATCCTACAGTGGTGGATAAATGTCATTATACATTTGTCCAAACCCAGAGAAGGTACAAAACCAAGAGTGAATTCTAGAGACTTGACTCAAGATGGCAGAGTAGGAGTATGCAGAACTCACCTTCCCCAATGAACACATCAAAAATACATCTATATATGGAACAATTCTCACTGAAAACTAACTGGAAACTGGCAGAAGGACCTCTGTACAACCAAGGCCGTAAGAAGGGTACATGTGGAATCAAGTAGGAAAGGAAGAGAAGTGATCAGTTTGGGACCTGTGCCCCTGGGAAGAGACTCAGAGGAAAAGAGAGATTACACAGTGGAGACTCTCCCTGAGGAATTAACAGTTCAAGCTACATCTCGGGCTTCCCAGCCCTGGGATTCAACAAAGGGAAGACAAGCCCTCTTGGTGGGTTGGGGGGCTGGTGGAACTAACAGAAGGGTGATGGGAGGCCTGGATTCTGCTCATGAGGAGCACAAGAATGCTTGCTTGCTCCTGAAGCAGGGCAGATTGAAACTGTACTGCTGGCTGACTGGTTTCCTGTGACCACCCTGTTGCACGCCCCAGCCTGAGCAGAGCAAATGCTCCAGAACCATTCACCTTGTGTCGCAGCTCCACACTGGAGCAAGGGCTGCCATGACCCAGAAAAACACTTGGCTGTGAGTCACTGTAGTGGCTCAGATGCTAAGAGGTGTCTGAAGAGGGAGGGGGTAGCCATTACTGTCAATTGTGCAGGTGGAGCACCAGAGTAAGACCAGATCTCTGATGGCAGCCAGACTGCCACACTCCATGCCTCAACCCTCGCTAAATACCCACACTGGCCCCTCTTACTCCAGCACTGCTCCCCTCTGGGGGCTGGGGGTGCTGGTACTGGGAGGGGGAAGAGCACACACTTAAAGTGAACTGAGCCAGCTAAGACCTGACCCTCAGGGCTTCTGCCCCAGCAATTTTGGAGCTGACCCCACCCTCAATAGAATGGTGACAGCCACTGAACAGAGATGAAGCCCCACCTCACCCCTGGCTCTGGTCCCACCCCTCCTTCTCCAGCCCCATATCCTACCAAGGTAATAGCTGGCAGCAAATCCTGAGAAACGATATGACTTGTGTTCATGTCAAATCCAGCTCTCCCACCCATGCCACTGGGCACATGCAGACTCTATAGGGAAGCTCCCACATTAGGACATCCCTCCAAGACTGCCATAGGTAACTGTTTCACCTATTTTCATAGAGACAGAGAAAGATAAGCAAAATGAAAAGACAGAGGAATTTGTCTTAATTGGAAGAGCAACAGAAAAGCCCTGAATAAAAGAACTAATGAAACAGAAATAAACAATTTACTAGATAAAGAATTCAAAGAGGTAGTAATAAGAATGCTAACTGAATTAGGGACAAGAATAGATGAATACAGCGAGAATTTTAACAAGGAACTAAAAAATATAAAAAAGAACCAGTCAGAATTGAACAATACAATAACTGAAATAAAAAACTCACTAGAAGGAATGAACAGCAGGCTTGGGAAGTTTTCAGCCATAATTTCATTCTACCAGGCCATCATTACCTACATACCAACCAACCAAAGACAGTACAAAAAAAGAAAACAATAGGCCAATGTCTTTGATGAACATAGATATAAAAATCCTCAACAAACTATTAGCAAATAGAATTCAACAATAAATAAAAAAGATCATACACCATGATCAAGTGGGAATTATTCCAGGAACAGAAGGATGGTTCAATATTCACAAATCAATCAATGTGATACACCACATTAACGAAAGGAAGGATAAAAATTACATGACCATTTCAATAGATGCAGACAAAGCATTTGACAAAATTCAGCATCCCTTCGTGATAAATACTCTCATCAAAGTGGGTATAGTGGAGGCATATCTTAACATAATAAAGGCCATTTATGACAAACTCTCAGCTAACTTCATACACAATGTTGAAAAGCTGAAAGCTTTTCCTCTAAAAATCAGGAACAAGAGAAGGATGCCCATTCTCACCACTTCCATTTAACATATATTGGAAGTCTTAACCACAGCAGTCAGACAAGAATAAGAAAAAAAAGGTGTCCAAATTGGAAGGGAAAGAAAACTGTCACTATTTGCAGATGACATAATATCATGTGTAGACAACCCTAAAGTCTCCACAAAAAAAACACTATTCAAACTAATAAATGTATTCAGTAAAGTTACAGGACACAAGATTAATATACAGAAATCTGTTGCATTTCTATATACTAATAATGAACTATCAGAAAGAGAACTTAAGGAAACAATTCAATTTACAATCACATCAAAGAGAATAAAATACCTAGGAATAAACTTAACCAAGGAGGTGAAAGACCTGTACTCTGAAAACTATAAAATTGATGAAGGAACTTGAAAATGAAACAAAGAAATGGGAAGACATCCTGTGTTCTTCGACTGGAAGAATTAATATTCTTAAAATGTCCATAAGACCCTGAATTCCCAAAGCAATCTTGAGAGAAAATAATAAATCTGGAGGTATTATGCTCCCTGACTTCAGATTATACTACAAGGCTACTGTAATCAAAACAGCATGATACTGGTGCAAAAACAGACACACAGATCAACAGAATAGAGAGCCCAGAAATAAACCCACACACTTACGGTCAATTAATCTATGACAGAGGAGGCAAGACTATACCATGGAGGAAAGACAATCTCTTCAATAAATGGTGCTGGGAAAACTGGACACTGTATGTAAAAGGATGAGATTAGAACATTTCCTCACACTATATACAAAAATAAACTCAAAATGGATTAAAGACCTAAATGTAAGACCGAAACCATAAAACTCCTAGAAGAGAACACAGGCAGAACATCTTTGACATAAACCGTAGCAATATTTTTTTGGATCTGTCTCCTAAGGCAGAAGAAATAAAAGAAAAAAATGGGGTACGTGATTAAACTTAAAAGCTTTGGCACAGCAAAGGAAACCATAAACAAAATGAAAAAGCAACCTAGTGAATGGGAGAAAATATTTGCAAATGATATGACCAATAAGGGGTTAATATCCAAAATTTATAAACAGCTCATACAACTCAATTTCAAAAGAACAAAGAACCAATTAACAAATGGGCAGAAGAGTTGAATAGACATTTTTCCAAAAAAGACATACAGGTGGCCAACAGGTACATGAAGAAATGCTCAACATCGCTAATCATCAGAGAAATGCACATCAAACCCACAATGAGATATCACCTCACACCTGTCAAAATGGCTATCATCAAAAAGTCTACAAATAACAAATGTTGGTGAGGATGTGGAGAAAAGGGAACCCCACTGTTGGTATAAATACAAATTGGTGCAGCCACTATGGACAACAGTATGGAGGCTCCTCAAAAAACTAAAAATAGAACTACTATACGATCCAGCAATTCCACTCCTCCATATATATCCAAAGAAAATGAAAACACTAATTCGAAGATATATACACCCCAATGTTTATAGCAGCATTATCTACAATTGCCAAACTATGGAAGCAACCTAAGTGCCCATCAACAGACTAATGGATAAAGAAGACATGTTATACATATACAATAGAATATTACTCAGCCATAAAAAAGAATGAAATTCTGCCATTTGCAGCAACATGGATGGACCTGGAGAGTATTATGTTTAGTGAAATAAGTCACACAGAGAAAAACAAATACTCTTATGTTATCACTTATATGTGGAATCTAAAAAATAAAACAATCAAACCCAAACAGACTCACAGATATAGAGAACAAACTAGTGGTTACCAGGGGGGAGAGAGAAGGAGGGATTAAGAATTACAAACTACTAGTTATAAAATTAATATGCCACAAGGATATAATATACAGCACAGAGAAATAAAGACATTATTTTGAAATAACTTAAAAAACAGTATAGTCTATAAAAATACTGAATCACTGTGATGTACACCTGAAACTAATACTGTAAATTACATGTCCATTAAAAAATGGGGAAAAAAGTCAAACCAAAAGAAATCATTATGCTATACACCTTAAACTTATACAGTATCTCAATAAAATTGGAAGAGAAAAAAGAGTGAATTCTAATGTAAATTATGGACTTTGGGTGATTATAATATGTCAGTATAGACTTATCAATTGTAACAAGTATACCACTCTGTTGGGGGATGTTGATAACGGAGAAGGCTGTGCATTTGTGCAGTAGACCAGATAGGAGATATCTCTGCACCTTCCCTTCTATTTTGCTGTGAACCTAAAACTGCTCTACAAAAATAGTCTCTAATAAAAATAATACAAATATAAATGTGAAAAAATTAAATGATTGATTTTCTAAAAGACTGGATTAACACAGTTAGTTAGTAGAAGATCAACATACCTGAGAAGATCAATAACTATAGGATTAAAACGGTAATGCTGTGAAACAACTATCATTAAAGAGGTTTCCAAGCCCAGATAGATCTATAAATTTTAAGTAGCATATAATTTCCATGGCATAGAAATTATTTTAAACCATAGATGAAAATGGGAGTTTCTCAAATGATGTCATGAAATTTAGATACCTTGATACCAAAATTTAACAAATACTGGAAAAAATAGACATTACAAAACAATCATACTTATTAATATATATGAAAAATACTATAAAGTACTAGCAAATAATATATCTGACTTGTATTTATGCAATGAATGCAGGTATGGTTTCTTACTAGGCATACTTAATGAATCACACTATCACTAAGACATAGCAGAAAAAACAGCATAAAAATTTATATAGCTGCTCAAAAGGCATTTGATAAAATTCCACACCCATTCCAAACTTAAAAAAAATTCTGAAAGTTTTGAATAATAAGTTGCAAAAAGCAAACACAAAATTATTGGAAAGGAAATAAATTATCACTATTTATAGATAATGACTACTTAGAAAACTAGAGAATCATCTGAATAAATATGAGATGTACCAAGAGCTACTCTAGATGCTAGAAATAGAAGATATAGTAAGGAAAATTCCATTCCTTATAATATGAATATTAATGTTTTTCACATGTATGAAATCCCACTATACATACATAATTCATTATATATACATACGTATATAAATATATGTAAATAAAAATTAATGCAACAAATTAACAAGAAAAGAAGAAAAGTGCAATGGCTACGTGAGAAGATCTTCAAAATTTTCCTAAAGGACATACGACCTTACTTTAATAAAAGTTCCTTGATAGGAAGAATAAATGTGGACAGAATTGCAAATTTTCCAAAATTTAACATATAAGTTCATTGAATTACGAAGTACAACTAGATTTTTTTCCTTATTTCAAGTAGCAATTCATTTATAAGGATAAACTGTAAAACTAAAAGAAGTTTGGGAAAAAAGGGTACCAGATCCCAAATATATTTTAAAAGAATCAATTATCAGAATATGTTACATTGCCACATTATTCGGACAATGAATAGAGAAGAACTGAGTTTCCCAAAATTGTTACATTTGGATGTGTATAGGAGTATGATGTTGAAGAGATACAGTCACCTTGTATTTAACATCAGTAATCCATATATGAAAATCAGATATTCTGTGTAAAAGACCTAACCAAGAATATTTAACTGCAATGTTGGAAATAACTGCAATATTTCCAGTTCTTTAAATGGGAAAAAATTATAGTGCAATATACTTTACCGAAATCCCTCAAGCAACTTCCTAAAACAAAACTACTACACAGTAAAACTATCATATTATGATATAAACTGCTTAAAACATTGATTCCCAATCACCAAAAAAATTTACGTGATTGATAACAAACCATTGCATCTTATTTAGTAATATGGCCTCTGAATTGCCTTTGAATTAATATTTAACTCCAGTAGAGGGTTAGGGGATGAGGCTCAAGAACAAAAAAAACCCTAGTTTTTTATAGTTAAAAAGTCCTTGCAAACATATGTGTGTATATATACACACACACATACACATAGATCAGATACATTAAAATTTAACATAGTGAATAAAATTATAAAAAGCAGAATAAAAGGTAAAAATGTATCTGACTCAACAGAAGAAACATTTTTTAAAAAATATAAAAGCACTGAAAGAAGCCATAAAGGTAATGATTCACATAATTGACTATGTTAAAAATGATAAACTTTTATGCATTAAAGCTCCATAAAGTCAGAGGCAAATCAGAGCCTGGAAAAATATATTTGTTACATACATTACACATAAAGGGTTAACATTATATGTAAAGGATTTCTGGCAAACAATAAGTCAAAAATGAATAACTCAAAAGAAATTTGGACAAAAGACACGAACAGAACATTCACAAATAAAGACAAAAGGTAAATAAACATGTAAAAGTGTCCAAACTTATCCAAAACATAAGTTAAATCCAGACACCAATGTTTTCATCTATGAATCTTACAAACATGTTGGTATCCAGTGTTGATATGACTAAGGGACAAACAGACTTCACATACTGGTTGAGAGGATGAACTGTTAAAATCTTTCTGGAGGGAAATTTGTCATTATTAGTCAAAAGACTTAAAATCTGCATAATCTCTAATCTAAAATATGTCCCTCTGAAAACTTATCCTTTAAGGCTGTCTGGCAATATTTGACAAAAGCCTTAACAATGTACATAAACATCAACCTAAAAATTCTACTTACATAAATATACACTAAGATTCATGGACAAAGGTGTTGATCAAAGATTTCTAAATGTAAAAAAAAACTGGAAATAAGCCAGTTTTCTAACAATAAGGAATTGATGAAATAAATTATGTTTCCCTGCTACATGCTCCTAAGGAACCTTTAAAAATCATGTTCTCAAAAGATATTTAAGGATTTTGGGGGAAAAGTTCTTTACAGCATGTTAAGTAAAATACCACCATATTGATTTATATAATGTTCCAATTTTGTAACACTTGTATATATATTAAACATATTTCTGTGTACCTGGGGAAATATATCTCCATATCAAGTTACATAGTTCTAAAAGCATAAAATGAGAAGGGAATATACCAAAATATTAACAATGTTCGTTTCTAGGTGGTAGCACTATAGTCAATTTTCAGTTTATTCTTTATACTGTTTGTATATGACTTTTATAATGCATGTACAATTGAATGATATAACATTAACAAAAAAAGCCTGCATGGTGAGCATGGATTTAGAACCAGGGGAATTATTTAAAAGATTCAAATTACTGTGACTTCCTTGGACATCTATCTTTTGTGACAGTATTGTTTCTATGGTGATATGGTCCTTTGTGACTGACATTTTTTTCTTGGGCTATACTAATGTATTGAGTTTACATTCATTTCTTTCTGGTTTTGGAGAATTTCTATCTCAGGACATGGAGAGACGGGGGTACAATTACCTAACTACAGCTGATTATGTTCCATAAACACGCTAACGTGGTCTGGGACTAGAGATGGTCCCAGACTATCTCTGGGACTAAAGTAGAGGGGATTTTGCTGTCTCCATGTAGACCCGAACTGCAGTCTTATATAAAACCCAATGGTAATAACCTTATTTTTACTTGATATTTTCTTATGAGTATAAAAAAAAGCTCAGTGATGTGTGCAATTTACATTAAATGTGTTCCAGTTAAACACGGTTGGTTTTGTTTGTTTGTTTTTTTCAGCTTTGCCACTTTCTCTGGTTCTTTTCTACATAGTGGCTCTATTCGATTTTGAAGCCCAGGCATTGGTTCCGCTCTAATTTCACTAGGACTTAATGATCCAGTCCTATCCCTTCCTTCACTGCCGTGAGCTTAGTTTTATCTATTACTGCTCTCTGTCATCTTCCCTGCTTGACTCTCTGAACACTCAGGACTGCAACACCTTTGTTAAAAGGCCCAACCGCCTAAGCCCTATATTTATATATGTGAAAACCTTAACTGTATTTTTCCCAACCAAAAGGTTTCTTTTCACCTAACCACCTCTCTAATGTTTCTTGGTTTTCTTCTCCTTGAGTGAAATGGTTTGAAGCTCTCTCCCTCCCACCTGATCAGTAGCTTAGCTGGGTGTTATGTAAAATGAAGTTTGCATTCGATTGTTTCCATAGCAACCATCACACATAGGATTAGATATAAAACTGTTTTCTGATATGACTGCTTTCTGATAAAGGGCTTAGAGTTGCCAAACTAAGCTTTCTAGAACAAAACTTTGAAAAACACATTTAAGCAGAATTTAGTAACGTTGTGAATTAAGTATAGTGAAAGTTCGCTGTCAAAATGCAAATAACTTTAAGGGTATCTGTATTTTACTACCGTAAACCTTTTACTCTAAGAAAGAGTCCATAGCTTAGCAGATGGAGTTGCCCCCTCCTTTACAGACAAGACTGAGGCCATCTACCATGAACTCCTAAAAATTGCCTTGCTTCCATTTTATACCTTCTAACTCTACCTATCCTTTCCTCTTCCCTCCTAGCTTGAAAGAAGTGTCCTTCCTAGGTGGTAACCTTTTTGCTGTGCTCTTGTTTGCATCTCTTCCTGTCTTTCTGGGGCCTTATTTCATCAATCATCTCCATCTTCAGTATCTCCATTGATTCCTTCCCCTTAGTCGACAGACATACGCAAATCTTCCCCTATGCTGTAAAACTGTTCTTTATCCCTGCTTCTTTTTCAAGTTACAGTTCTTTTTTTTAATTTATTTTTATTGGAGTATAGTTGATTTACAATGTTGTGTTAGTTTCTGCTATACAGCAAAGTGAATCAGTTACAGATATACGTATATCCACGCTTCTTTAGATTCTTTTCCCATATAGGTCATTACAGAGTATTGAGTAGAGTTCGCCGTGCTATACAGTAGGGTCCTACTGTACAGTTCTATCTTTCTAATCCTTCCATTTGTCATTTGCGGTCTCCATTTCCTCGCCTCACATCCCTCTAATAACTTGCAATCTAGTTTCTAACCTCACTGGTTTACTGGATTTACTCTCAACAGAAACGCTCTTCCAATTAACAAATCCAGCGACCTCTTCTCTGTCCTTTTTTGGCTTGACCTCTTGACAGTTGTCAGCATTAGATGGCTACCTCCATCTCTCCTGCTTCCGAGACACTTAACGCTCCTATTCTGCATCCTGACTGTATCTCTTCAGCGTCCTTGTATTTTTGCTTTTACTGTCCACTATTTTAGCAATATTATAGGCACTTCTTAAGGGGCTACATTTTGCTGCCTCCTCTTCTCATTCCACAGCTTCTCTACATCTTTGTTCCTCCCATGGCTTCAAAACTGCCATAAACTATCTTCTTATCCTCGATCTCTCTGCTGAGTTTCAGGTCAGTATATTCAAATGCCAGGAAATAGATAGACCTATCTATGTATCCCAGAGGCTCCTCAAACTCAATATGTACATCTCTGAATTCATCTTCCACCCACCTACCCCATCCATCAAACTTGCTTCTCTTTCTTATTTTCCTTTTCTAATTCAGTGCCATTATCATCCTTCAGTCACTCAGGCTAAAAATCCTTGAGCTATCTTCAACTTTCCCTTGCCCGTACTCCTCCCCTTTCTACATCGCCTCTACCCTGTCCTTTCTACTTCCAATTAGGGAGCTCAGATCATTATCTCCTGCTTAGACTACTTAAAAATTGTCCTAACATTCCCTGTTCCCTGATTCTCTCCCTCCTGCAATACATCCTATAAACTCCATCCAGACTCGCCTAAAGCAAATTAATCAATCATTCATTCATACAAATTTTTATTGAGTGCCCATTATGTCCATTATTTATAAAACTGCACAACTCTCAGGGACATTATTTGCATTGTAGTGTATGTGAATGCCACCCACTGAAATTATGCAGGTTATAAACCTCAGGGCTATAGACAGCAGCTCTAATTATATTCTAGACACTACTCTGGTTACTGGGGGCACAGTAGTCAACTAAACCGAAAAGAAGCCCTGCTCTCTTGGAGTTCTCAACCTACCGATGGGAAACAGACAATAATAAGCAAAGGTACAGACCTGATTGTGTCCATTCTAAGCTCAAAACCTTCAATATTTCCTCATTAAAAACAGAAAAAACTCCAACTCCTTATGATATTGGAGTTATTCCAGAGTCCAGCTCTGTTTCCTATCTTCTTTTTGTCTGAGGTTCCTTACAATCTAGCCATGCCAAACCACTTCAACCCATTCTTCAAAATATGCCTTGTACTACACTGCTGTCTCTGTGTTCGTCCTGCCACCTTAAATATTCTTCTACTCCAACTCTACCTGTGTAAGTTCTAGCCATCTTAAAAGCCTATCTCTCAGTTTCCTGATCTGTAAAATGATGGTTTTAATACACACCTTGCAGAATTATAAAACATAGACATAACTCATAGCAAGCATCTAGCAGGCACTCAATAAATGATAGCTATTAAAATGCTATTGACTGTGGGTTTAAATTACTCACTTTGCTATTTACTAACTATATAAACTAAGTTTCCTCCTATGTAAAATAGAGATAATAAAAACTAAGCCTCAGGGTTGTTGTGAGAATAGGGAAAGTTCAAGTACAGTGCCGGGCCCACAGGAGGGCCCGGAACGGATGTGAGTTCCTGCTTACCACACTCCGACTTCAATCATGGCCTGTATGTGCTCGCACACATGCGCATGCCACATTTGGGTCTATTTCTCCCACTAGATTATAGACTCCTTAAGCCAAGTATTGTGTTTTCACTCACCCTTCTATTGCCCCCACTACTTTTCACAGTGCCTCCCAATTGGCTGTTACTTGCTACGTTTCCCTTCCTATCCCCAACTCCTCCCTTTCTTTCCTCTTCTGAAATTACATAACAGGTCATATTATTTTTCTACAACACAATCTTCCTCACTGTGCCCTTGTCATATCTGTGCCACCATCTCTTTCTCCCCCTCACCCCTACCAGGTAGCTTATGTTTGAGTAACAACATGATGCTTGAGTGATGTATTATTCTGTGTCACCCAAGAGGAGTCTTAGAACTGGGACTTTTAGAGTAGGAGCTAAACATCTTGGTTAATTTGAATTAAATCCACTCTACCTGTACCATAAAAGCCTCTAATGAGAGCTTTAGCTTGGGTTAAACAGGGGAAGTACAAGTTTATTAGACATTATCCACAGAGTGTATTTGTATGGAAACAATCAATTGTTTGGGCCCACACATGCTGAGCGTCTGTGTGATGAGTGACGCATTTCTTAACTTTCAGATATATTTCAACCACAAAAATGAACATTCATGCCAATTTTCCCAGGCACGCCCCAGGTGATTCTTTCGACTTTGTCCATTGCATCTGTATTTTGATAAAGTGATATAACTTATTGCAATTTCATAAAGATATTCTGAGAACAAATTCATCTTACCAAGATGTCAACTATAAGATAAGAAATCACAGTTAGAATGTGATTATGCTACAGTTTTCTTCTACTTTCTCCCCTGTGATCTTTGATCAGAATGTTTTGTATTAAATTCGCATCAGAAAGTCACAAAGGTGACAACTTCTCATTTGGGCTTTAAACCTAATATATAGCCATAAACTGCTTTGCTAAGTC
This sequence comes from Monodon monoceros, assembly GCF_005190385.1. Classification (NCBI taxonomy): domain Eukaryota; kingdom Metazoa; phylum Chordata; class Mammalia; order Artiodactyla; family Monodontidae; genus Monodon; species Monodon monoceros. Next base: position 98,171,774 of record NW_021703779.1, on the reverse strand, counting down.
ACTTTACACAGATCCATTTAAAGTGCTAGCTCTGCACTGACAGATGTGCTGACTTCTGGTAAAAACTGCCCAATGTATTTTACTTCATGTTACTTGGTTTCATGTTGGATGATGAAAGTGTACCACTAATGCTTCTGCTTTTGTCAGCAACCAAGTTTTTCTTTATATCCATTTTCTCTTCTCATAATAAAAATCCAGAAATCAGTGTGATGTAAACAAAAATGGCCACACTAAGGATTCACAATAAAATAAAGAATATTAGAGGGTAGAAAGTGGCCCTGGGAATCCCACACCAAATTCTTTCCACTTGTCTTTATTTTATTAGATCTGTGCATAGGGACTTAATATATAGTCATAGACTGCTTTGCTAAGTGCAAAGCCCAAACTCCAAACAATTGGAGAACAGTTATATACCTAAATTATAATGTGTATAAAATACTATGCAAACATTAAAAATGGCACATATCTCCATGGAAAAACATTCAAAACACATTATATTTAAAAGGAGGAAATAAAACTGCACATATATATGTAACACACCACCTGAATGTCCCATTTTTTATGAAATTTTTGCAGGGCAAGATGTATTTCCTCCTTACAACTGTCTTCCTGGAGATTATGAAAGCTGGAGGCTATAAAAGGGAACTTTCATGACATAACTTGAAGTTGAAAAGAAGATAGTTTTTTTTTTTTTTAAAAAGCATATAAAGTGTAGGATATAATGCCGAGAGGAGACTACTTTTCCTACTGTAAAGGGCCTGGTTTTGTTTTTTCAAGCATTCACCTGCAGCACAGACATCAGTGAGAGCTTACTTTTGTCCCTTCCTCCCACCTCAAAGATCCAAAGCCCCCAGCTCTCCATCCAGTAGTTGAACTGAACAAAGGACACAAACTTACTGACAACTTCTACCATATGGCCCGACACAATAGGCAGGACTTTGTTTGGTTTTCAAATGATCGAGAAACTATGAGGGATGGAAGAAAATAGAACTGAAGCGCTGGCTACATGATGTACCCCAAAACGTTAGTATTAAGGCCCCACATCCATGAGGTTTGGGGACAAGTTGAATGGAACGAGAAAGCTATACCTGATGTCCACCACGTTGTAGATTCTGTGAGATATATCATACCATTTAAACCCAAGACAAAAAAAAATTATATATATGTGTGTGTGTATATTATATATATATGTGTGTATATATATATATATATATATATATAAAACATTCTTCGGTATTCCAAACATTTTCTTGTTTTGCTGACTATTTTAACATGAACTGTCCCCATCCCTCCTTCTCTCATAGAGAACATAGGACCAGTTAATCACATTCGTAATTGCATCTTCCTAGCAAATGGGTACATTGAACATTTCTAGGAAAGACCTCATGATATTCTACTAGATAGCCTAATTCATATGTTACTGAGCTGCAAGGATGTAAAATGTGATAGTGGCATCTCGACTTATAGGCACAGAACCTAGAAGCCTTAAATCTGTTTAAAAACCATGAAACTGGAAACGTTCCAGATTGATATGCAGTGAATAATATGTATAGTAACAGCTACCATTTATTACTGAGCACCAGGTAAACCTCATACCCACTCTATGTGAACTATGTCCCAGCTGAGAAATGAAACAAGTTGAGAGAAGTTAAAAATTATTTTTTCCCAAGGTAGGTAGCAGAGTAACTGAGAGAGCCGGAAGTCAATCACAGCTCTTATTCCAAAGTCAGTGCTCTTTCCACTGTGTTGAGCTGCTGCCTAAAAACCGTGGAGAGGGAGGGAGGGAGACGCAAGAGGGAAGAGATATGGGAACATATGTATATGTATAACTGATTCACTTTGTTATGAAGCAGAAACTAACACACCATTGTAAAGCCATTATACCCCAATAAAGATGTTAAAACAAAAAAAAAACAACCGTGGAGATATCTGTGGGAAGAAGTTAGAGAAGTGAGCCCTGTTCTCCAGAGACACTGAAGAAACATAAGAAGTTAGAAATTGGGAGGGAAGAGAGATGGGAGCATGGAAAGAGAAGCCAAGTAAGCCGCACTCATCTTTCGACTAATTTTGACCAAATACACTCCATACTCATTCTGTGGATTAAAATAAAACCACTCTCCCACTTTATAAAATCCTTCTGAGCTTCAGGGCCCATGACGGCAAGAAGACTAGCCAACGATAGTTTACATGACACTCTTCGGCAGTTGCTTTCTCGGCTCTGCCAAAAGTAATTACTTCCACTCATTCAGGGGTTGGGTCAAAGCAGTATCTCTTAGGGAGCTGATTATCGTTTTTCCTTCCTCATGGAAGGAAGAAAGTGAAGAGAAGAATCTACAAATAAGGTTCCTGACCATCCTCCTATAAAATTAGTTTAAAGCTTATGCTGCAGATTTGGTATTATTTGGAATATTGTGTTTTAATCTCAATCTGAGACCTGTTCTCATCCACTAAAATTTCATACAAAGCATCAAAAAAAGCTTTATTGACATAGTTTACATACCAACAAATTCACTCATTTAAAGTATACCATTCAATAGCTGTTAAGTATTTTCACAGACCTGTGCATCCATCACCAAAATCAATTTCAAAACACTGACATTACTGCCCCAAAGAAACAAACCTCCTGCCCTTTAGCACTTACCCCGTAACTCTCCTAACAACCCTAACCTTATACAACCACTAATCTACTTTCTATCTCTACAAAGCAACTTAGAGATAAAATCCTAAATGTTTTCTGGTTTTGAAGAGATCAGTACTATCATGAAAGCTATCTGGAGAATATCGGAAGTAGTCAACTTTTGCGAGAAAAAAACAAAAACAAAATAGAAAGAAAAAGAATAGCACCACATGTTCTGATGTGAAGTCTGCTATCCCTATTTCCTTTTTCTTTTTGCAAAGAAGCAGCTTTTATAATTAGGAAGTAAATCAAAAGAATACATTAATGTCTTGTGTTTGCCTGCTAATAAGTTGAGAAAACTCACAAAATGGATTATTGATAGTTTTTTTTTTTCTTTAACCAAAATAAAAGTAGGCTTTAGATTCACCTGGTAAGGCCTTATTTAAACAGGCAGTGCACCAATACAATTCACTAAACTATGCTTTCTATACAATTAGGAATTAAACCCCTTTTAGAGACTGACCTGAGATGACATTTAATGCTAAAACCAAAATAAATAATGTAGCAAGAATACAATTTTTAAAATTTCAATAATGTCAGCCTTGGAGATATTTGTTCACCAAAATTAATCAGCATTTCTAAAACACCTTAATACAAAATTATAAAAGAAAAGTGAAGTTGGCAGTTATTCTACCCTCACTTTGGCTTTCAAGAACTTTCAATGCACTCACCAAATGGAGCCTTTCTCTTCATCATCAGGCTGGGTCCCTTAAGTTGGCTTTCTCAGAACACCGACAGCATATTCAGGTCACAGTCTTCTTCCCGGAAGTCTCCGTGAATGCAGCAGAGGCTGCTGGGAGAGAGCGGTGCTCTCTACTGGTCACATCTCCACTTACTGGTTTCTGAAAGCTCCAGGGAACCCAGGAGTTCCCAGTTTCTTTCAAGGTAGGCAAAGAAAGGTGTCTTTGAACCCCTGACCCATTGGGGTTTGACAAAATTGTGAGCTGTGTCTTCAGGGGCTTTCTCTTTGGGCAGCCCCTTCCTCCCACTTTGGACACAGCATGATGTGGTAGAAAAATCCAGTCAGGCATGCTTGCTTCGACTCCTAGGTCCATATACTAGGTGTATGATCTTAATCTCTTTGATCCTCAGTTTCTTCATCAGTGAAATAATAATGCTACCATCCCACTGGTAGAGTTGTCATGAGAATTAAATGTAATGGCACATGTGCTAAGTGCCAAGCACAGTGTAGTGTACGTAGCAATGGACAAGAAATACTAGCTTGTCCTGGGTGAGCCTGATGTAATTAAGGGAGCCCATTAAAAGAGGGTCTAGAGGACAAAGGGAGAAGGTCAGAGACGCTCATGCTGGCCTTGAAGAAGTAAGCTTCTATGAGTTCTACATCTACAAGGAAATGAAATCTGCCAACAACCACGTGAGCCTGAAAAAGAACTCCTTGCCTCAGATCACAGCCCAGCCCTGGCTGACATCCTAATTGCAGCCTTGCGAGATCCTGAGCAGAGGACCCAGCTAAGGTGTGCCCAGATTCCTGACCCACAAAAACTATGAAATAATAGTGTGTTGTTTTAAGCTGCTGAATTTGTGGCAATTTACTACACAGCAATATATAACTAATTCAGTAGGTCTGGGTGAGGCATTTCTAACAAGCTCCCAAGTGACTACTGATGCTGGTGAACGTCCACACCGAGTAGCAAGGATATATCAGTCATTCCGAGGCTCACAGTGATAATGGATATTAAGGATGAACAACTGGGTGTGCTTTTATAATTTCTTCAACCTTAAACATAAAGTTTAATGATTCCTAATCCCTCATTATAACCTCTATTTTCTCAAGTTGACTCTCATGTGACTTTTGTTGGAAATTCCCACTTAAACTTCCATGCACCTATTTCCAATTAGAATCTCAGCCCTTTAATTTCCTACACTTGCAAGAAAATTAAATATGTTCCTAGTCAAATGCAAAGAGCACAGGGATGTAATTATCATTTTATCAATTCAGTCCAATCCTCTTTAACCACACTAGATAGTAAAAGTAACAAGAGCTTAATGATTACACATGAGGATATTAAAGACTGAACAAAGATGAACTGTTTCTTGGTTTTGCCAAATACAATATATTATTCACAAAATAGGTTTTTTAGATTATCATATTAAACCATTTTTGACAGTTCTCTTGTTTGGACCATGTGGTTGAATACTACTAGGTGTGAAGGAACGTCTGTTCTACACAGTCTGGTTGATTTAGTGGGTCAAACCATCAGGAGTCTTAGGACTGCAGGACTTATTTGCATGGGACTACAGGTTTCAGAATTCTATTAGCTGACAGCATCATTTGGTACAGCAGTTTATCCTGTGTGGTTGAAGAAGAGAGCCTAGCCTGGAGATCTGAAGGTAGAACCAAAAGAACTCAATTGTTGCAGATCTCTTTTTGGACTTATTATATGAAAAGAGGAAGTCGTTTTCTCTGGATGCTTTATTCTTCATTTGTTAAATCTCACAAAACTTTCAGTTCAGTTCAGTCTAATTCATTTCAAAAAGTATTTAGTACATGACTGTCCTAGGAACTACAAAAACAGTATGAATAACATGTAGTATCTGCCCTTATGCAGTTTATGATCTAGTGGGAAATAGAAATTTGATTTCTAGAATCAAACCAACCAGATTAGAGGCTGAATTTTCAATAGAATGAACTGGATCTTTTGGCATGTTCTGAATAGAGACTTAATGTGTCAAGCTCACCATAATTGTTTTTTAAGAACTTAAACTTTAAGTAGAACTGGGTTTACTGAGAGGTAAATACTCTCTAAATGTCAAGTAATTATAATAATACTTTTACCTATGACACTGGAAAAAATTCTTAACTCCTTGTACTTACAGCAAAACCCTTTTTCTTTTAAAGATCACCCGTCAGCATAAGGCACAACATCAACATAGTTTCAAAAAGTTCTTTCTTCTACTTTTGTAAACACGCATGCACACGCACACACACAGCCCACTTGGCTATACGCTGAACTTTTATTGTTCCCTTTTGCTTAGTTAAGGACAAAGTCTGCCATTTCAGGATTGAAGCAGAGTCCTTTCGGCTTCCAGGGAGAGGTTGATAAACATTTTTCTTTATACTGCACCAGCAATGCAGTCTTAGTTGAGAACATTGCTTCTCTAAGGACTACTTCTTAAGACTGGGAATCGATGCAGTTGTTTTGTTGGTCACCAAGCTACTTAGAATCATTGATATACAAAAATGCAAGTTCTGACTTTACAAGATACTCTCAAAGCTATGAAAAAGTGTTTTAAAAAGTAGGCTGAAGTCTGATCTGGAAAGACAATGGAAAAAAACAAACATTTCAGTTGGACATAACCTTTCTTTCTTTCTTTTTTAATGGTAGTCAATCATACCAGAATCATCTGGAAAGATGCTGCAGGATCTTTACTGGGGGTAAAGGAGACAAAAGGATCAAGGCAAGGCAGAGGACAGGGAGTACGTTTGTGTTGGGCTTACAAGTTTGTCCACTGGGACATATTCTGTTCTCATGTATAAGTAATACCAAGGAGTCGTAAAAGAGAAATGTATTCTTCATCTCCAAAAATGAGAGGAGAAGAAGAAATAAAGGAATCTTACTTGCATATGGAATCTTATAGTTGGAAAAGACCTTAAGGACCATCTAAGCTTAGTTTCCACATTAAATGCCTTCCCAAAGGTCATACAATTAATGACAGAACTAGGACCAGAATTTCCATTTCTTGATTCATGATTTAGTGTTCTTCTTAGTTTACCATAAATCATAAGTAGAGTCCATATAAAATTTTTTGTAATGTATTTATTAAATAGGCTATTTGGAAAGGAATTTGTAAGTTATTAAAATAAGTGAGAATCCCAATATGGTGGAAGTGCCTAAGATAATACCCAAATCAATTCCTGGTAGACAAAATTCACTGCCTGGTACATCTACAGAATGCCAAACTAGAAAAAAGAATATCAATATAACCATCAAGATGCACGATAAAGGGAAAAGCCAAGAAAACAGCAAGAAGAGATAAGAGGCAGTCAGAAGTAAAAACAGAAACTTTTGCTCAGCCCAGTAATAGGTGGTGAAGACTAGAGAAGCTCAACTATGAATGTGGGAGATGTATTTCCAAATGCCTTGCCTCTTTCTGCTTTGTCTGTTAAGTTCAGTTCTTACACTGAAATCTCAACTCTTACAACTCTCACTCTATCCTTTCCCTGGCTTTCCTCTTTTGACCCACAAAGGATTTATGCTGGCACTTCAAGATGTTCATTTAGCCATCAAATCCCATACTCCCTCCTACAGTCTTGGTCATAAAAGTAGAGAAAGACAGAAACGTATGGGTTAGCATTATGATGGATATTCTCAAGATAGCTACTACATAGTAGATACCCAATAAACATCCAAGAAGCATAGCTTAATTGTATTCATTCCACTACCAGAGATGAAGTCCTATGAATCCTACAGGCTATAACATTTTCTAGCATCCCAATAATCATGAAAATTACTCAGGAAAATATCACACCCTCAGCTTTTATAATAAGTTATAAAAGCTTTAATAAGCTTTTATAACTTATTAAAGTTATTTATTCATAGCTTCTCAGAGTAAGACACTAGAAGCAGGATATCTGCGAGGGGGATAGGAAAAGGAGGGAGAAGGCCATGATGTAGAAAAAGGACCAAAAAAGAAGACTGGGAGAAGCTAAAAAGCAAGCCTCAAAATCCCATTTCCAGCTATGCTGATATAAGTGGTACCAGACTTGCCCTCCCACTGTAAACAGTTATAAAACTTTACAAAGTATATGAAGCAACTGTCTTCAGGCACTGAACAAAAGGCAACACAGAATGCAATACTCAAAGAAGAGCAACAGAGGAGATGAGAACCATGTTCTCTATTAGTGTACAGTTCCAACCTCAACACAGAGAGGTGGAGGCCAAGCAGAGCACGACAGAGACAATAGAGAAAATGAAATAGAATACTAAAAATATGTGATTAACCCAAAAGAAAGCAGAAAAGGAGGAATGGATGAATGAAAAGAACACATAAAACAACTAAAATACAACCAACAAATTACAGAATTAAAATAAGTCATATTGATAAATACATTAGATATACATGGAAGAAGCACAGTAAGAATCATTTATTATCAAACTGGATAAAAATGAGACTCAAAAATATACTTTCTGCAGGTGTTACACTTTAAATATAAAGACACAAATAGATTGAAAGTAAAATAATGTAAAAAGAAAGCCAGAGTGTCTGTATTAATATTGGACAAAGCAGATTATGAAACAAAGATTATTACCAGAGATAAACAGAAATGTTGCAAATGATAAAAAGGGTACCTTAAGAGTTAAACATAATCATTCTAAATGTGTATGGTCCTAATAATAGATTTACAAGATACATGAAGTAAACACTGACAGAACTAAAAGGAGAAATTGAGAAATCTACCCTATTGGTTGAACATGTTGCACCCTTTTCTCAGTAACTGATAGAAGTTGAAAAGAAACTACCAAAACACAGAAGATATGAGCAACCCTATCAATGAACTGGACCTAAATGACATTTATAGAATACTACACTCTGTAATGTCAGAAAACAACTTTTTAACTCCACATACAATATTCATCAAGATAGACTATATGCTAAGTGATGAAATATAACTCATTAATAAAAATGTTTGAAATCTTATAAAGTGTATTATCTGATAACAATGAAACTCAATTAGAAGTTAACAATGAGATGTCTAGAAAGTTTTCAAATGTTTGAAAATTAAATATCACACATCTAAAATAACCCACAGGTCAAAGGAACAAAAGGAAAATTAAAAATTATTCAGCTGAAAGATAATGAAAATAAAATATATCAAAATCTGTGGGAAGTAACTAAATCAGTTATTAAAGGAAAGTGTAAAATTTAATGACTATATTAGAAAAGAAAGGTTTGAAAAAATTATATAGTTTTGCCTTAAGAATTTAAAAAAAGAAAAGTTAAAATAAATGGAAAGGAAAAATAATTAAGTGCAAAATTCAATTAAATAGAAAAAATAATAATCAGAAAGAAAAATTAACAAAGATATTTGAAAAAGTTAATCAAAATGATAAACCCTTAGCAAGACTGATCAGAAAAAACTCACAATTTACTAACATTAAAATTGAAAGTGGGAATATCATTACAGATCCTACAGACATTTAAAAGATATTACTGGGAAAAACTTTAGGTCAATAAATTCAACAAATGGATGAGTGGAGAAATTCCTTGTGAGACATTACTTAACAAAACTGACAGAGAAGAAATAGAAAATTTCTATAGAATTATATTTATTAGGGAATATATTATAATAAAAACCTACAAAAAAATCTAGATCCAGATGGTTTCACTGGTGGATTCTATCAAATATTTAAGGAAGAAGTAATATCAATCTTATATATACTTCTTCAGAAAAATAGAGGAAGAGAGATCTCTTCACAACTCATTTTAAGAGGTCAGAGTTACCCTAATACTAAACCTGACAAAAACATTACAAGAAAACTACAAATTGGTATGCCTCATGAAAATAAATGTAAAAATTCTTAACAAAACATTAGCAAATAGAATCCAGCAAATAAAAATGTTCACTGCATCAAAGAAAAGTGCAGTTTATCCCAGGAATGAATGATTTGTTCAATATTTGATTGTCAAATCATGTAATATACCACATTAAGTGAAAAAGGAGAAAAAAAAAACCGTATGATCCTCTCAGCAAATTCAGTAAAGGCATTTGACAAAATTCACCACCCATTCATGACTAGAAAAAAACTCAGCACCCCCATGTTCATAACAGCATTATTTATAATATCTAAGACATGGAAACAACCTAAGTATCCATCAATGGACAAATGGATAAAGAAGTTATCTTTATCTTACATATATATGGAATATTATATATATGGAATATAATATATATATAAAGGAAGATTATATATATATAATGGAATATTATTCAGCCATTAAAAAAACAAGGAAATCCTGTTATTTGCAACAACATGGAAGGACCTTGAAGGCATTAGGCTAAATGAAATAAGTCAGAGGAAGACAAATACTGTATGATCTCACTCATATGTGGATTCTTAAAAAAAAGAAAAAAGAAAACAAAAATACCCCCACCAAACTCATAGAAAAAGAGGAGATCAGATTTGTGACTACTAGAGGCAGGGGGAGGGGGAATTAAAGGGGGTGTTCAAAGGTTACAAACTTCCAATTATAAGATAAATAAGTACTAGGGATACAATGTGCAACGTGATGACTATAGTTAACACTACTATATGATACGTAGGAAAGTTGTTAACAGAGTAGATCCTAAGAGTTCTCATCACAAGGAGGCAATTTTTTTCTTTTCTTTTTATTGTATCTATATGAGATGATTGATGTTAATTAAACCCATTGTGGTAATCATTTCAAAATATATATAGATCAAACCACCATGCTGTATACCTTAAACTTATACAGTGATGTATGTCAATTATTTCTCAATAAAACTGGGGAAAAAAGGATCATACATGATGGTCAGGTGGGATTGATCCCTGGGATGCAAGGCTAGTTCAACATATGCAAATTAATAAATGTGACATAGCACATTAACAAAATGAATGATAAGAATTACATGATCCTCTCAATCAATGCAAAAAAGAAAACATTTGACAAAATTCAACATCCTCTCATCATTAAAAACTCTCAACACGTTGGATATAGAAAGAACGTGCCTCAACATAATAAAGACCATATATTACAAATCCACAGCAAGTATCATACTCAAAAGGTGAAAGTTTGAAAGGTTTCTCATGAAGAACAGGAAGACAAGGATGCCCAAACTCTCCACTTCTGTTCAACATAGTACTGGAAGTCCTAGCCAGAGCAATTGGGCAAGAAAAAGAAAAAAAAAAAGGCAGTCAAATTGGAAAGAAAAACATAAGACTGTCTCTGCTTGCAGATAGAATCTCATACTAGAAAACCCTAAAGACTCCACCAAAAAACTATTAGAACTAATAAACTCAGTACAGTTTCAGAATACAGAAATCAACATACAAATATCAGTTGCATTTCTGTACACTAATGACAAATTATCTGAAAAAGAAAGAAAGAAAACAATCGCATTCACAATAGCAACAGAAAAAAATACTTTGGAATAAATTTAACCAAGGAGGTAAAAGCATTATACAATGAAAACTGCAAGGCATTGATGAAAGAAATTGAAGATGACACAAATAAACGGAAAGATATTCCATTTTCGTGGATCAGGAAAATTAACATTGTTAAAATGTCCAACTACTCAAGGCCATCTATAGATTCAATATAATCCCTATCAAAATTCCAATGACATTTTCACAGAAATAGAACAAACAGGCCTAAAATTCATATGGAACCACAAAAGATCTCAAATAGCCAAAGCAATCCTGAGAAAGAACAAAGCTGGAGGCATCACACTTCCTGATTTCAAAGTTTATTACAAAGCTATAGTAATCAAAACAGTATAGTACTGGCATAAAAAGATACATAATGGAACAAAACTGAGAGCCCAGATATAAATCCACATATATATGGTCATCTAATTTTTGACAAGGGAGTCAAGAATACTAAATGGGGGAAAGACAGTATCTTCAATAAATGGTGTTGGGAAAACTGGATAACGATGTGTAGAAAAATGAAACTGGACCTCTTACACCACTCACTCACAAAAATAAGCTCAAAGTGGATTAAAAACTTAAATATAAGACCCCAAACTGTACAACTACTCTAAGAAAACATAGGGAAAAGATCTCTGACATTGGTCTTGGCAAAGACTTTTTGTATATGACACCAAAAGCCTAGCAATAACACGGCAGAGCAACCTTCCCCCCCCCC
>NW_021703779.1:98109768-98160147 GCF_005190385.1 Monodon monoceros | reverse complement strand
AAAAGCCTAGCAATAAAAGCAACAATAAACAAATGTGACTTCATCAAACTGAAAAGCTTCTGGACAGCAAAAGAAATAAACAGCAAAATGAAAAGGCAACCTACGGAATAGGAGAAAATATTAGCAAACTATATATCTGTTAAGGGGTTAATATCCAAAATAATAAAGAACTCATACAACTCAATAGCAACAAACAAAATTTGGTTTAAAAATGGGCAAAGGATTTGAATAGACATTTTTACAAAGAGAACATACAAATGGCCAACAGGTACATGAAAAAGATGTTCAACATCACTAATCATCAGGAAAACACACATCAAAACCACAATGAGATACCACCTTGCACCTGTTAGAATGGCTATTACCAAAAAGACAAGAGATAGCAAGTGTTGAGGATGTGGAGTAAGGGACCCTTGTGACCTATTAGTGGGAATGTCAATTGGTACAGTCACTACAGAAAACAGTATGGAAGTTCCTCAAAAAATTAAAAATAGAACCACTGTATGATCCTCAACAAACTTAAAACAGAAGTATCATATGATCCAGCAATCCCACTTCTTGGGATATATCTGAAGGAAATGAAAACACTATCTAAAAGAGGGGTCTGCATCTCCATGTTCATTGCAACATTATTCACAATAGCCAAGGCACGGAAACCACCTAAGTGACAATTCACAGATAAATGGATGAAGATGATATGGTATATAAAAACAATGGAATATTATTCAGCCAGAAAAAAGGAAATCCTGCCTTTTGCTACAACATGAATGGACCTTGAGAGCATTATCATAGGTGAAATAAGTTAGGCAGAGAAAGATAATTATTGTATGTTTTCACTTATATGCAGAATCTAAAAAAGCCAAACTCATGAAAACTGAGAGTAGGATGGTGGTTGCCAGGGGGTGGGGGAAATGGTGAGATGTTGGTCAAAGGGTGTAAACTCCCAGCTGTAAGATGAATAAGTTCTGGGAACCTAATTATATTCACCATGATGTTCATTAACAGTATTTGAAAGTTGTTAAGAGAGTAAATCTTAAACCTTATCACCACACACACACACACAGACAGACACACACACACACACACACACACACACACAGGATAATTATGAGAAAAGATGGAAGCATTAACTAACCTTATTGTGGTAATCATTTTTAAATTTAATTTTTAATTTATATTGGAGGATAGTTGATTTACAATATTCTGTTAGTTTCAGGTGTACAGCAAAGTGATTCAGTTATACATATACATATATCCATTCTTTTTCAGATTCTTTTCCCATATAGATCATTACAGAGTATTGAGTAGAGTTCTCTGTGCTATACAGTAGGTCCTTGTTGGTTATCTATTTTATATATAGTAGTCTGTATATGTCAATCCCAATCTCCCAATTTATCCCTCCCTGCCACATTTCCCCTTTGGTAACCATAAGTCTGTTTTCAAAGTCTGTGAGTCGGTTTCTGTTTTGTAAATAAGTTCATTTGTATCATTTATTTTAGATTCCACATATAAGTGATATATCATTTTGCAATATATACATGTATCTAACCACAGTGTATACCTTAAACTCACATATGTTATATGTCAACAATATCTCAATGACTCTGGAAAAGAAAGGGATGCTCAATAGCATTAGTGATGAGAAAAATGCAAATTAAAACCACAATCTGATAGCACTGCACACCTACTAGAATGGCTCAGCTGTAAATTATGTCTCTATTACCAAATGCTGGCAAGGTTGTTGAGCAACCAGAGCCCTCATGCGTCTCTGCGAGGAATGTGAAGTGATACAATTATACTGAATAACTGCTTGGCAGTTTCTTATAAAGTTAAGCATACACCTTCCAAGTTTTAGGTATTTACCCAACAGAAATGAAAACATATGGCCACCAAAACATTTGTGAAAAAATATTCATAGCACCCAAATGTCCATCAACAGGAACATAGATAAACAGACTGTGGTATATTCACACAGTGGTATACTATTCAAAAAGGAACAGTCTATACATACAACAACATGGATGAATCTCACCAACATTTTGCTGAGGGACAGAGCCACATGCCAAAGAGTATAGGTTGTAGGATGGTATTTATATGAAGTCTTCGAACAAGCAAAATGAATTTAGAGTGAAAGAAAACAGATCAGAGTTTGGGGGAGGGAGGTATTAAATTTGTCAAAATTAATTGAGCTGTACACTTAAAAAACAGTGCACCTTATGGTATGGAAATTATACCTCATTAATCAAACAAAGGAAACCTCACGTAAATTAAAATTTTGTCGAACACCAGTAGTATACTCTTGAGGCTCAGTGCATTGCAACTCTATTTGCACGTGAGAAGCACCTAGGATTCTTTTTTAATATACAATCCTATGACTCATTACCAAATATTGAGAACCCCTGACCTGCTATGAGAACCATTCCTGTATCAGCTGGGAAGTTGCTACCAAAATAGAGTAGTTTGATTTTCACAGCATCTTTTAGTACAGAAATCCATCCCCGCGTCCAAATGAACTTGCCCATGCCTGCTTAGAACTGTGAATTGTTGATACACGGACATGGCTATGATATTAACAATTATGTCACATCTTCCAGAAATAGATCTCCCCTGCCATAAAACTGTCAAAAAAGGGCTTCCATTTGTTATTTTAGCTCTCTTCTAAGCGCACATAGTGGGAAAAGCCTACAGAAACCAAAACCACGCGTTTATATGCTTTTGAATTACAGATGGTTCTGTAGCTTCCTAGCTTCAGAACGAATCTAGCTTCCTCTTCAGAGCCTGTACACCATTTTGTAAAACACCTCTCATTAGCAGGCTTGTTTTTCGGAAGTGACAGTGGAACTCTTCAAGGATATGCAGTCCAGTGGTAGACATTAGCAACAGAATCTTAAATAGAAAAATTCTAAAAGACAGAATGGGCCCCAGAGAACAGAAAAATGATACCACCACAAGAGGAGGAAATAGAAGCGATAGGAAACTGGCTTGGAAGGCAACGAGAAACCAGCTATGTCCTTTTCCACTTCAGAAGGACAGCCCTAGGAACAAGACTGAGAACTCACTGCTAACACAAACCAAACTGAATCGCCAAACGCAACACAATTTAAATAAGTGGTGTAGGGGAAACCATCTCTGACTAATCCTCTGGTAACCTAGCTCAGAGACGAAGTCAATCGACTTTCAGAAATTTCTTTTTCCTCTCCAAGCGGTTTCACCTTTTATGAAGTGAGGGGTTAGGATTATATAACTTTTAAGCCTGGTCTATTTCGGCTATTGTGATTCAGTGTCAACTCCAGTATATACTATCTTCCAGGATGTGATGCAGTTGCGGTATAGAGGTCCATTGCTTGGGTCCCAGTAGCAGAGAGGCAAAACCACACGTGGGCTTTGCTTTGATATCATGTACAAGACAGGTTAAACGGCAACTGAACAAATCGGTGTTAATTCCAGTTCAGTTGGCTTGTTCTCCATCTTTCTCTGCACCTGGCACCTCTAAATCTCTCAATGTAAAAACTCCAGTCTTAACCTCTGTTCTGTGTTAAAGCAGTGATCAGTTTATAACTTCTATCTGCAACTTCCTCTTAGAGAATGACTGTTGTTTAAGGAGGAGTGACACTGCATTTTCATTAGAGATAAGGATTTCAAGCAATGCATTTGGGTGTGGGTTTAGCCTTGTGATCTCATTTTGTGAATTAAATCCTCAGGCATGCGCTTAGGCTTGGAATATCCAGCGGTATGGTGGTAATGTTTTCACGGAGGAACTATGTACACAAATGACACAGAGCGACTTAAAAATATTATGCTGTTTTGAAATTATATCGGGGCACCTGTGTTTGTAGGTTCTAGTCAGAAGCATCACATCAAAAGACCAGAGTTGTTTGTGGTCAGATCATTAACAGCTGTGCCCCTTAAGTAAGTTATCGAAAATGAGTTCTTGCCTAGAGACAGCAGCAGGATAATTAGCTTCTCCACTGGTAATCTTCACTCAAGAGAAGACAAGCTTGCCCAGGAATAAATCAATCTTGTTCTCACATCCTCGCTCTGTCTCTCTCTTTCTCTGTCTCTCTCATATATATGTATATGAAATCCCATACGAAGTCAAAAATCCCGTACAAGTCAATAATAACACAAGCAACTTTCCCCAAAACTGGGCAAAAAAACTAAGTCAAAAACTCACAAAAGATTACGTGCAAATGGCCAGTAAGCACACGTGAAAACATACAAAACATTATTCATCATTATTCTGTCACCACACAGAAAAGAAAACCCACACTAATTACAATATTAGAAAGGAGGGCTCTTAATTGGGCATATGGGGGGCTAGAAGGAAACTCTTGAGGGCTAGACTGTTGGTGCCCAAGAGGAAATTATCCACTAATGACCGCGGATGTCTGGTGCTGCGAGTGCACCGTGACCTAGGCAGTGAACTCTCACCTGGCTAGCAGGCTAGGGAGAAAATCTTGGCACGCCCTGTAGGGCTAGGGGAAAACCTTCGCTAGCATTCGCCACGACTACGACGGACTTTCTCTGATGTGCACCCAGGGAGTACCGCTGGGGTCAGGAAAACTTTCAGCAGATCACAAGGCTGAGGGAAGAACTCTTGACCTGCCAGCCTCCAGGACTGGAAACACTCACCCCGAGCCGGCCTGGGCGATTCCACCGTGCTGGAATTAGCGAGGACCACGTGGTCAGGAGTATGGTCATATACATGGGGATCCCGTTGGAAATGACGCACGGCTTGGACCCCACTTGAGTGAAGGACTTGCCCCAGACGCTGCCAGTGCTGTTTGAAGCCAACCTTTAGCGGCAGCTTTGCGTAATAGCTGCCCCACCCAAGGCCACGCCCCTCCCCAGGTGGCCCACATCCAATGTATGATTCACGGGGGAATGTCAAGGCCCAGTAATCCTGGCCAAATTTGGGACAACTGTGAAGGATTGTTCTGGCTCCAGAGCTCCTTGTGGGATCTTGTTGGGTGTGCATCACAGCTTGACTTTTCCCTTTGTCTAGCCCTGCTTCCTTCCTTTCCCTTCTACCAGTGTTGCTATTAATAACACTTCTTAGTTAACCTTCTACCAGCTAAGCTCAACTGGGTCTTAAAGAATGATTCCAGAGGACCCTACCTTATGGCAGGGATTGAATAAGTAAATGTTGATAATAAAAGAAATCAAGATATATAAGATGTGAGATATCCATTAGACATTACTGTGGACATATTAAGTAAATAATGGAATATAGGAGGTGCAGGATGAAGATAGAAACTTGGAAATTCACAGATGTATAGACTCCCCTCCCCCATCCAGAGGGATGATGAGGGGCCAGTGGGGGACCAGCAAAGGGATCTCACACCAGTAAGCACCCAGACCAAAAATGGCCTGAGACCCTCCACCCCTACCCAGAGATACCAAGTCAGCACCAGCAAGACAAATCTCACTACAAGTCATGGACCTGGAAACCTCTGTTCATCTCCTACAGACGGGAAGCATCCCATTGCATCAAGCACCTGCCTAGGAAACTGTCTTCTTCCCATCGGGCCAGAGATTCCCTTCCCCCACCTAGAGGCACCAGGTGGCTCAGCTTGGAGAAGCTCACTCCAGCCCCTCAAAGCCCCACCAGCAGAAACCAAAGAGGGTTTTTTAAATAATGGGCTGTTTTGTGGGGAAAAAAGAAATGGGGTGGGTGGTGGGGACAAACCTAGAAGCAGGGTGATCTACTGGGACACCACTGTAGTAATCTCAGTACCTAGAGCAGTGCCTTGTTTGTTTCACTGCACATTTGTTGAATGAATGAATGGATGAAGGAATGAAGGAATCCTCTCAGCCTGTTTTCATGAAATGGAGCTAATACTATCTCCCTGTATGAGTTGTTTTCAGAATTAAATAACACATGTAAAGGGGCCACCACTGTTTCAGGCACACATAGGCACCCCCAAAAATGACAGTAGGAGTAGTTATTATTCCAGAGGGATTTAATTTATACCTACAAATCTGAACATCATGGGGAGAATCTCACCATGAGTCTATCAATAGGCAATAAGGATCCCTCCCCAACTCCCACAACTGACACTATTTGAGCTCACTAATTGTACTAACCACATCAGCCTTTTTAACCCCAGAACATCATATCTGGTTCCAGGTTAAAAAGATGGGATTTAAGTTTTTGCTATCTTAGATATACAAGTGCCACCAAAGCCTCAGCATCATCTCCACAGATAGAAATTGAATCTCTTTCCCTGGGTCACCAGATATATGGCGTCTGAACCATCTATCACACTGAAGGAAGTCGAATCCATCAGAGCAGTTTTCCGAAGCACATCTAGATTGCTGAATCATGCACGGCCATTTTTCGGCACTCTACTGATTCTGATCGTTGAAGTAATGACTGGTGATTATTTAAGTTAATGTAGATCGGCCCTTCACTTCCACACTCTCCTCTCCTTAGCAGATTTGTTGTTGAGTGTATAGGAGTAAAACACGTGTTTGCATTCCCTTAAACCACGTCAGACTTCATAACGGCAAAGCAGTAGAAATCAAGGAGAGTTACAGCATGTAGCAAGTCACCTTCTACACCTTTCCGGACACCTCACCGCCCCCCCCCCCCCCCCGCCAAAAAAAACGTTCAAGTGTAGCCAGGGTCCCAGGGTCCTTTACTTATTTTTTTTTTCCAGGTCCTCATACTTCAGCCCAAATAGTTCTTAAACCTCATTATACTTCATAATTGAGGAGTTTGCTAAAAAAGCACCCTCTAGAGCCCGTTCCATACTTTAAATCTGAGACTGATTTTTAACACTCTTCCCAAATAAATTTTTGCCAAACTCTCCAGGTGATTCTGATGATAACTCAGGTTATAGAAACTTCAAACTGTTAGTGATGTATCTCTTTCTAGAATATTTACCCCTCTATCTCTGTTGAAATCTAGCTCACACTTCCGGGAACAGTTCAAATTCAAGCACCAATGTGGTGAATTTCTTGATGGGATATCTACCATGGTGACAGAAAAGGGAGGCATCATTCCTAGGGTACAGGAGGGCTTTGGATATGACATCCAGGAACAGGGGTGGAGGAAGAGTTCTAATTTTTTCACTGAAATTTCCCACTGGAGTTTGTGCACTTGGCTGTAGGCTGGGTCAAAACAAAATAACCTGGACAGGCCTCTGATTTATAAAGAGACATGAATTCCAACCACCTAGCAACCTCATTTTGGGAGGAAGATTAGAAGCTACCACATAATTTGGAATTTATGTTTAAAAGGAGAAAATTTTTTAAAAAGGAAAAGAATCGAAAAAAAGCACATAGATATACACGTATCTATGCATAACCAAATTACTTTGCTGTGGACCTGAAACTAACACACTGTTGTAAATCAATTATACTTCAAAAAAAAAATAAAATGAGAAAATAGGGGCTATCAAAGAGACTGCTACATAGGTGCAATAAATTGGGGGGTGGTAAAATACTGAAGGGGACTTACCTATGGTTGAATAAGAGGCGAACAGAAAGAGGTTGGCACTGGAAGGGAGGTAAGTGCTGTCTTAACATATCCTAGGCCAGTGTTTTGCCATGTTTAGTCCCCGGCTTGCCTACATGAGTGCCATTAGGATGCTGGGTTAAATTCCAGCTCTACGAAATTAGATCCTTTGAGAGTGAGACCTAATGACTTGTAGTTTAAGAAATTCCCAGGTGTTTGTGATAATCAGCCATTCATTTTGTCAATAACCCTCATTATGATAGGTAAGAACCACTGTACACACCACCAACACCCCTTAAAACTATAATGTGGAAAGGCATATAGGTTCATCAAGGTCTCAGGGTATATGTGACCTGGGAGAGTACTAAATAAAGCTTTTACTTCCTTCTTTTGTTAGCGTCCACTTTTGCAGTCTCTACTTCTTTAAAACATTTGCCTTGAGCTGAATCATTAGATTGTGCATTTTTTTCTCCCCTCCCTTCCAGAACAGGTTTTAACCTAATCCTCCTACTATCATCTGGGCATGAAAATTACATATTTGCCCCCATGCTAGTAGGAAGTTAAATTAATGAGGAAAGAAGGGTGTCACTTTGCCAGCATTCATTTTTACACGGTCCCCCCAGAGAAGGATATTAGTGTTATCATCCTTGGTCACGGATTCGTTTGCATTTCCTTCACCAAAAACAATTTCATTATCTAATAAACCACATGATTTTCAATTCCAGTCTGTGCTAACTGATTTTTCCCTATTTATATCTGCAGCGGCTGGGAGAGCTTTTCTCCAGATAAGGTAGATTTCATTTTCAAGCCTTCATCATGTTCAGGGCTCCAATCTATCGGCAAGTTCCTCCATTACAGCTGAAGATCACTGTTCCCTAACTCCCTCCTATTAATTAATCAGTATCTTTATACACGTAATAAATAGTATAACTGCCGGCAAGAGGAAAAGAAGTTTAGCCTTAAAAGACAGGGTATTTTTTCCCTCTGAAAACTACTCCAGACAGCATAAATATTGGCCTCAGTATGATGTTTTGCCATCTAAATAACAGAAATTGTCTTAACTTATTTTCAAGCAGGAGTTGAAGAAAGACAGGACCACAATTGCAAACTGAAACCTTGCACAGCAGGCAAAGGCTAGCATCAGCTCAAAATGCCACAGTTGTAAACGGCTTCGTTAATTAGCATCCTCTCTACACTTGTCCTGAATTGTAATCTTTTGTTTCAATGGGAGTGATTTTTACATCTGAGAGGGGGTAATGTTTCATAATAAACTTAAATCTGACAAGTTGTGAGTCTCATATCTTGCGTTTCCTAAGGAGAATCCACTGTGCTTTGTTCGCATGCAGTATTATGCCACAGCTTTGGTTTTCAGAAAGGCCCAAGTCTTTTTTTTGTTTGTTTTTGTTGTTGTTTTTTTTTTTTTTTTTGCGGTACGCGGGCCTCTCACCGCTGTGGCCTCTTTCGTTGCGGATCCCAGGCTCCGGACGCCAAGGCTCAGCGGCCATGGCTCACGGGCCCAGCCGCTCCGTGGCAATGTGGGATCTTCCCGGACCGGGGCATGAACCTGTATCCCCTGCATCGGCAGGCGGACTCTCAACCACTGCGTCACCAGGGAAGCCCAGGCCCAAGTCTTAAGCAGATAATCACAAACCACAATACAATGGGAGCCTCATTCATGCATTTCCTATTAGCTACTATTTATTGACATTAGATGGTGAGCTTTCAGTTAACATGGACCTCATGTGGAAAAAAAGTCACAATACCAATGGAAGGGCCTAGTTCGTATGTGTGGCTTTGTAATATTTCAGCATCTTCAAATTGATTTCTCCTTCAGAAGGTACCATGATGGAGGGAGGAGTGGGGAAAAACAGAAATGAAAATCTTGTGTTTTATCCCTTAAACCAGAGCTTCCAAATGATATTCCTCGAATGGGTCCCTAATGTGCCCAGACATTGTTCTCCCCGGTCCTCGGGGCAGCTGAGTGGGATCTGGGGCAACCTCATCACTTCAGTGTACCCGTGGTACACTTGTATAATTTTCTACCTATGCTGTGATGTCAAAAAGGTTGGGAAGGCTTTTTTTTTACTCGAGAGATCAGATCAGAATTACATTCATCCTACGAAACTATGCTAATCTTTGCCTTAGTGAGTCACTGGTCATCGTGGGGTTTTTTTATATCCCTCAATTGTGTTATGTGTTGGGCTAGATAAAAGCTTGAGAATAACCTTACTGTACTCCATGTGTGTGCGTGCGTGTGTGTGTTGGGGGGGGTGGGCGGGTGTAGGGGGCATACAAGAGAAATACAAAGAAATGTACACTGTTAAATAAAGATATTATATAAATGATATATAAAAATATATTATATAAAAATATATTAAATAAATGACTATTATAAATAGTCATTTCTGCCTGTAAGGCAGTGCCTTATCATTCTTCTGTCTCTTCCCTATCTCAGGTCTGGTCATACACCAGGTATCCAAAGAGACAGTATTATTGAATAAATTGGCTTAAGGATGAGAACCTAGTACCCTACACAAGGCTGTTGTCGGCACAGGCAATTTCAGGTGCAAATCTGTAGCAGATGCTGTTTACGATGCGGGAGGTAAGTTCCTGACCGCAGGCTTTTCTGGACAGGATGACCTGGAGAGTTAAATCCATGACTTTCCTGTCTTATCTGTCTTCATTCTCTTTCCCTCTGTCTCCACTCCTTCATTTCCCTCACTCAGCTCCATCCTGCCCTTGTCTCCTTTTTCTCCTTTCCGCCCTGTTTTTCCTCTTAACCTTCGATAGAAGGTCTGCATTGGTATTGGTAAGGTGGTCAGTTCATTACCTCCTTTCTGTTAGAAGTAAAAGCCCTTCCCCTGGCTTGTGATTGGGAAGAAAAGCAGGCTTGACAAATAAATGTCTTTTGTGCTACTTCAAAAACCATGGTAATGAAATTCACTTGTTTCTTCTGCATAGAATGCTCTTCCCCCAGCTATTTGCATGGCTCAATCCCCCACTTTCTTCAAGTCTCTGCACTTCACCTCACACAACACTCTTCCCTGGGTCCTCACCCTGCTTCCTCATAGGACTGACCACAATCTGAAATATTCAATGGCTGTTTGTGTAATTGTTTCTTGTCTTTCTCCCTTGACTAGACTGTAACATGAGTACAGGCACTCTGTTTCATTCATTATTTTATCCACAGCTTCTAGTACATAGTTGGCATTCAATAAATGTGGGTTGAACAAATTAACGAACATCCACATTTAGAAGCATAACATGTGCATAAAAGCTATATTTTAAGAAAACCTCCTTAGTCCCTATGCATCATTTGAACCATGCATTTCCCCCTATTTGCAGAAGCATCATCACTAAGTGAACTGATATACAATCACAGTAGGGGCAAAGGTCAGAGAGTCAATTAAAATATCACCCTGCCCAAGAAGATTCCCTCAATATAAGACTCTACAAAGAGGTCTTTCCAACTTCTTAGTTCGTGTAGCATTTTGTACCACTTATAATAAGCTACCTCATACTATGCATTGTTACATGAGCACATGTCTGATCCTTTGGTTAGATCATAAGCCTTTTATAAGGGCAGAGAGCACATCTTACGCAGCTCCTTATCTTTCATCCTGTAGCACAGTGCTTTGAATATATTAGACAGTCTCTAAATACGTGATAGGTTCATGGCTTATTTGCTGTTTATCACCCTAATGTGGGTATCAGGGAATGATTCTGTTACCTTGTCTATCCAATGAGAGGTTGACCTATATCATTTCTAGGGTCTTTCTGGCTCTGATTCTCTATGGTTCTATACCAACATACCTTCAAAACATATATCTCCTCTTTAAAAGGCTTTCTTTTACTTCAGCGATAATAAGTTGGAAGCATTGCTACATAATTCTTAACAAAGGACGTTTTGTTAAATTGGTTAAAAATTAGCAACTGTCTGAGATGTTAAGCTGAGTGTAATAATGAGCTGAGTTAAAAATAATTTAATGAATTCATGTATCCTTTTAACACATATAATTTAGAACCGGATAAAAATGACTTCCATGAAAATGGACCATGCTAAAAAATCTCTACCACGTAACTGTTAATATTTCTACCTTGTTAGATGAGACCTCTACTCCATTACAATGCCATTAAAAGAGAAATATGTAAGTCTGATTTTTTAACTTAATCAGACCTTTTTGGTCTTGGAATTTGAGACCGCTTTACCCTCACCATTGTAGAACCTCCATCTCATATGCTAAACTATCATTTTATTGAAATGTATCTGTGCTTTCTTTGGTCATGTCACGTTGGTGTATTTGCATGTTTTCACTCTTCATCTCATTCTCTACTCCTATGACCCCTGGGCAAGCTTTGGGGCCAAAATGAGGGGTTCTCATCCCAATTCTGTAATAAGGAGCCCACTGTTACCAAATAAGTCTACCCCAAGCGTCTCTCTCCTTGAAGGCAGACACAACCATCTCTGGGGACCAGCTTAATTTGTTGTTCTCCACCACCTGTTAGGGAGAACCAGAATTCCTCTTATCCCTATGGAAATGAGAGTAGTGGACTGTAGGTCAGGCTGCTAGCCCTTTAGTAAGAGGTAGAAGCATCCTAGAAGGCTTCTCTCAATAATTATAATACAAGCTGAAAATTCTCTTTAAATGTAAAACCTGATTTCATCCTTATATTAATCTCAAGAGTTATTTCCATTATAAAATTATTAGCACCAATTTACAGATGTGGAAACTGGGACTCAGAAATACTAAGTGACTTAACTTGTAAGTAATACACACAGTACTCAAGCCCTGGTCTAACCTAACACCAAAGCTCATATTCTTTATCACTAAATTGTATGACTGAATCAGAATGAGGACAGCACTGGAAGGCATACCGGGTGCCCCTGGACAGGGAGTTTTGAAAAGCTCATTGAACATTAGTTACCTTAACTACTCACCTATCGTTATAAACTAAAGACATGAGCAAACATCCCCCTGGCAAGAGAGAGACTTTGCTTCGTATAAGCAACGTTCCCATATGACAAAGGTTTTTAGAGCACTGGAAAGCATTTTATGATGATTCTTGGAAACAAAAGTTATTTTTTGTATACTTAAATATATGCAAATATACATATATATGTGTATATGTGTGTGTTTGGGTATGTGTGTGTGCATATATATATATATATTGCATGAGCATATAATTACCTGCCAAAAATCATAGGTTACTAATTATTTCACTAGATTATAGTCTAATATGTACAATGTTTTCTCTGATTTTTCCATATATTTTCTCATTTGAATAAAGCAGACGTCCGATATTTCAGTAAGAAGATTGGCTCCTTGATCAAATGTCTGATGTTTTTCTGAACTGTAGGTGCTATGGAGCTGCCTTCCTGTGGAGGTTTGGGGACAGGCACAATATCACTGTGATATTCTACACATCCCTCCCTACGTGTGTCCGCTCTGCTCCCATCCCCCATACAGGACCAGAGCTTTCATTAGGCCCAGTTCCTCCTGTCATGTGCTAAAACTTTTTCACATCTTACAATACAAATATTTCCAGGATGTTTAACATACAAAAAAGAACTATGGAGAGAGGGAAATACTGATCTCAAATAGCAGAATTTCAGATACAAGAAAGGGAGGATGCTTTTCATCTAATTTCCCACTAAACCCCACATACCCCTACAGCCAAACCAGTAAATTGTGACTTATGTGTACGGCCACTCCTGGTCTCTTGTTCTATCATACTGTGTGTGAATATTGATAGCCTGAAACAGTGTTTTCCAAATTTGAGCATGAGAAACACCAGGGGAGACTTGTTAAAAATACATATACCTAGGGCGTCCCTGGTGGCGCAGTGGTTGAGAGTCCGCCTGCCGATGCAGGGGACACGGGTTTGTGCCCCGGTCCGGGAGGATCCCACATGCCGTGGAGCGGCTGGGCCCGTGAGCCATGGCCGCTGAGCCTGCGCGTGCGGAGCCTGTGCTCCGCAACGGGAGAGGCCACAACAGTGAGAGGCCCGCATAAAAAAAAAAAAACAAAAAAAAAATATACCTAGATCACTCCCCAAGAGATTCTGATTCAGGTCATCTGGGGTGAGATCTGGAGCCTCCTTGTAACAAGCATTCTGGGTAAAGCTGATGTTCAGCTTTGGGAACACTGACCTTAAAACAATCCAGTGAGTGACAACGATTGTTATAAGATATGCAGTCAAATTTTTGTCATCACCATCTAGGATAAATGCAATCAGGTAGATGAAATACTTAAACTTTCAGAGCAATTTTAATTCCTTTCCTGCCCAAGTTGAGAGTGAATCATGTTTCCAATCTGAATTTAGTGGTCTTTGTTGGATTGCTGTACTATATTAGCAAATATCTCCACTCATATTTTCTGACGAGAAAGCAGTTCAATACTCCTTTGTCAATAAAAAGCTGGCATTCCTATTAGTATTAGCTCCCTCAGTATAATAGGAAATGTCTTATCATTTGTTTTTAATGGAGTTTAATGTAATAAGGAATATTTAATGGCAAGCCAGACGCTATTGTATTTTATAGCTATATTCTGATCTATCTAAAACTAGTCTAAACTTTAGTTTCACAGGAAAACATTTATTTTATTTTCTGCAGTAGGCACCATTAATGATGTCATCATGTAAAAGCATGCTATTAAGTCGAATTAGATTTTGTTTTATAAAAGCAGGGTATTGAACCACAGTTATCAGTCATAAGCTTATGCTTGTACATGCTGAGACAGACTTTAGGCTGTCAAAATGTCCTCCTTTATTCCACCTGCAGAAAAGAAAAAACACACACACACACACGCACACACACACACACACACACACACAGATACACACAGACCACAGAAACTACTTATCTCTAGTAACCAGTAACTGCATGATATTTTTAAGTGGAACCCATGAAATAAAGTCTCTTCTACACTCTCTGAACAGTTTCCGACCATGTTGAGGACCTAGTAGTTGCTCAATAAATGGCAGTTTACTAAAGGAAGCCAAGGGCATACTAAATTTTGCTCGTTATTTTTGTTTCTTTGGCATATGTTGTTCGAGGGAACTCAAGCAAAGCTCAGCAAGAAGGACCCTTCACTCTGAACTTTTGCCACATACTTTGGACATGGATAAATCAAGTAAAATAACCATGAAAACATCCTTTTTCACATTGAACTTCACATGTAAAAATAAATAAATAGCCTTTGGGGAATGAGAAAAATCACTTTATGGCAGGGGTCCCCAACCCCTGGGCCATGGACAAGTACCGGTCTGTGGCCTGTTAGGAACTGGGCCGCACAGCAGGAGGTGAGCAGTGGGGAAGTGAGTGAAGCTTCATCTGTATTTAGAGCCGCTCCCCATCGCTCACATTACTGCCTGAGCTCCGCCTCCTGTCAGATCAGCAGCAGCATTAAATTCTCATAGGAGCATGAACCTGCGAATGTGAGGGATCTAGGTTGCATGCTCCTTATGAGAATCTAATGCCTAATGATGGTGGCCTTAAAAGTATGTTTGAGACAACTTCAAATCTACATACGTTTTGGATTAAAGTCAAGGTGGAATATCCTGAGATTGACACAAAAGCACTGAAAAGCCTGCTTCCATTTCCAACATCTTATCTTTGTGAAGCAGGGTTTTCTGCAGTGACAGCAACAAAAATGAGATGACAGAGTAGACTGGACATAAGCAACACACGTCAGGTGTCACTGTCTCCCATCACCCCCAGATGGGACCATCTAGTTGCAAGAAAACAAGCTCAGGGCTCCCACTGATTCTGCATTATGGTGAGTTGTATAATTATTTCATTATATATTATAATGTAATAATAATAGAAATAAAGTGCACAATAAATGTAATGCACTTGAATCATCCTGAAACCATCCCCCACCCCCTGGCCCGTGGAAAAACTGTCTTCCACGAAACTGGTCCCTGGTGCCAAAAAGGTTGGGGACTGCTGCTTTATGGTACTCTTTTTTAATACGTTAATGAATTTTGAATGCTAGGGTTCAATAAACATTTGTTACATACCTCTCTAGAGAAGGGACAGTGCTATATACTGGGGAAGGAGGGTGTATTCATTGTATTAATGGTCTCCAGAGAAACAGAACTGTTAAAATAACAATAAAAAACAATACATATACACAAAACAGACAATAGAATACAAATGAATGAGTGGATGGCATCAGCAGATGAGCACTTTACCAATAAGTTCCAGGAAGCAGGCAGAGGAGTGATAATTGATAAAAGAGGGTTCAGTAAGCCACAGCTTGGAGAAAGGGTACTCCACCTTAGATGCACATTGGAATCACATGGTGAGCTTTTGCAGCTACTAGTGCCCAGTCCAACACCCCTCTTCCCCCTCACCCCGAGATTCTAATTTAATTGGTCCAGGGTGAGGCCCTGGCCTCTGGATTTTTTAAAGCTGCCAGGGTAATTCTCTAAGTCCAGCCAAGGTGAGAACCACCGGCCTAGACAAAGCAGTACTTTTCAGATGAGTTTTCAAATATGATAACAGGCATATAAAACATCTAGGGATCTTGTTAAAATGCAGATTCTGATGCAGTAGGTCTGGGGTGGGGCCTGTGAATGTGCATTTCTAACATGCTCCCAGGTGATGTTGGATACTCCTGATCCACGGACCACACTTTGATTTTGTAGCCTGGTGGTTCCCAAACTTGAGGGTGCATCAGAATCTCCAGTGAGGGGGTGTTAAAACACAGATTGCTAGGCCTTACCCCTAAAGTTTCTGATTCTGTAGGTCGGGGGGTGGGGCCCCCAAATTTACATTTCTAATTTCCAGGTAATGCTGATGCTGCCCGTCTCTGGACAACACTCTGAGAACCACTGTTATGTTCAGCTTAGGAGGAAGCTACTAAACCCTGCAAAACTCTGCAGAGTCTGATCTCAATAGTTGAATTAAAAGTAGATGCTTCTGGGGCTTCCCTGGTGGCGCAGTGGTTGAGGGTCCGCCTGTGATGCAAGAGACACGGGTTCGTGCCCCAGTCCGGGAAGATCCCACATGCTGCGGAGCGGCTGGGCCCGTGAGCCATGGCCGCTGAGCCTGCGGGTCCGGAGCCTGTGCTCTGCAACGGGAGAGGCCGCAACAGTGAGAGGCCCGCGTACCGCAAAAAAAAAAAAAAAAAAAAAAAGAGTAGTTGCTTTTTCCCCTATTTGTGTCTCTCACTCAGAACTGCCGACAGCCCAGCCTCTCCCTCTCATCCCTCTCATGTAAAACTCAAAGAGCTCTTCCCTAAAGAAATTGCACAACTCCAGAGCAATCTTCTGAATTCTGACATTTAATGAGATCCTGGTTTGTTGTTTTATTTTTAAAGTCTTCACTCAATGACCCTAAAGCAGCAGCAGTTCTGAACCCTCACTGTGCATCAGAATCACATGGTGAGCTTTAAGAAAACGTACGGGAGCTCTTGAAAGAGTACTAGTGGTGAGGACTGAGTCTATTTGCATAGACTAAACACATGTGGGTATTATGGTTTTAGAACATAATGTTGTCAATCTTGAAAAAGTAAAAATGATAAAAATTTCAAGGCAGACTGAGAAAGAAGTGTTAGGGTGTTAATTTCTTCACTTTTTCACAGCAGAGAGTTCATACAGTTTGGAACTAAAAGGTGATGTTAAGAAAGAATACAGGGCTTCCCTGGTGGCGCAGTGGTTGAGAGTCTGCCTGCCGATGCAGGGGACACGGGTTCGTGCCCCGGTCCGGGAGGATCCCGCGCGCCGCGGAGCGGCTGAGCCAGTGAGCCATGGCCTCTGGGCCTGCGCGTCCGGAGCCTGTGTTCTGCAACGGGAGAGGCCACAGCAGTGAGAGGCCCGCGTACCACGGAAAAAAAAAAAAAAGAAAGAAAGAATACAATGACTTTCTCCACTTCCTAATTATTTTCCTTAATAATCATCTTTTTTATAACCATCGAGAGATCTTTTGGAAATGACTACCTCCTGTGCTAAAGAAATATTTATCTGAAACTCAGTACTTGTTTTCATTTCACTTCAGTTTCTTGTTCTTATCTTGAATTCAAGTTAGGCACTTAGGAGTTTGGTTGTCATCTACTCTTTAGCAGACAGATCATTATGAATGATGCCAAGATGCCTCTGATACATTTGACATACGTTAGATAACATGAGAGATTGGAGAGCTGATGGTCTCAGAGAGGCTTGGGAAGATAATGTACAACAATGGCTGGGGCTAAGGAGGAAGATGCACTGGCAACTCTGGGCCAAGTCTTATGCTTCCAACTTTCAGGGCAGCCAGGTTCAGGAAGAAGGGCCCTGGTGACACATGGCAAGAAACCACTGGAAGCAGAGTAGGGAAGAGGTACTGGAGATAGTGCAGGTATTGGAGCCCAGAGGCAGCCACAAAACTCTCTGTCATGCAGGGCAACAATGAAGCCAGAGTCCCTGGAAAATCCTGCAGCATCACATGACCCTTGCTCTGGCAGATGGGAATCTGCAACCTTGCAGGGAAGTGGAAGGTGACAGATGCTCCATGAGGGAATAAACACACAACAAGGGCTCGGGACCTGGCCTGAGAATGCAGAGGTTCCCGTCTTAAGAAACTAACCACCCATAGGGTGAGGGAAACTGCTGGAGTCAGAGAACAGAGGCTACCTCTGGGTAGAGTGGCCAGACTTCTGAGAGCCGGATGTAGGAACCAGAGGAGCCAAAGCTGGGATGAAACAGGGTGCCCAAGCCACCAGAAGTAGCAAAGGAAAACAGTTCCTGTGCTCAGCAACTCTGCTATGGTCAGATGTGTTGTGACTACATTTTCCCCATCCCAGTCCACTGTGCTCACACTTCCAACATACACATACGTTCCCATGTTACAAGTACCTAATACATTTTTGATATTGTTAAAAAAAAAAAAAAAAACTAATGAAAACACTCTCTGTCTTTATTCCCAGCCTAAATTATTGTCTGATAAACTACATTGCTACTGAGAAATCCTTAAAAGGAAGCAGTTTTGTGTCTTACCCTGGATGGGTGGTGTTTGATAAAGCTGGGAAATATTTATTTCATTCTTGTGTCTGCTTAACCCAACCCCATTTAACAATTAGGTACTGATACCTACAATGGCACGGTCCTCCCTCTCCCTCTTACGTTATGATAAGCACCCCACAAACAATTCCCCTCCTTGTGTCCACTTCAAAAGTCCCAGAGTGCCTCGCAACTGAATCCATTCAAATTTTTACTTATTTAATGCAACTGCCACCAGAGACTTTAAAATCTACACTTTTTGTGCTATTTTTAAGTTTAAAACAATCATAAGGTGTATGCAACAGCATAATTATACCACTAAATCAGTGTCCCTTTATAACTTTGGCTTAAGCCTTCAGGTAAAGGATATGTAAAAGGTCAGAGGGCATATAATAACTACTTTCATGCTGATTGGGAATACTAAAATAATTCAGAAGGCAATCATCAGTCCAGGGATATTTGCAGTCACTGCTTAGACCTTGGTTTGCAATATTTGCCTTTTGAGGGTCTTTTGTTTCTTCCTGACCTCACTGCTTGAGATTCACAGAAAATGCCAGTAGGTAAAGGGTGATACAACATCATTTTCATATCATCAGAAGTGGGCAAACAGAGTAAAAACTGTACATATGTAATACTTGCCCCCATAAGTAAGTTTTTGTAAATCAAGTACTATTATAATCATGCCATCTACTTTAAGAATTATAAAATTTAGAGACTGATAGAAATGGGCCCTGAGGCAAAATCAGCTTCCTCACCCCACTTAAATTTTTAGCTCTGTTTCATCTAACCTCACTGTCTTAGCTTTGGCTACTACAACAAAATAGCATAGACCATGTGGCTTTAAAACAAATTTTGGAGGGACCTTAAAGATGGCAGAGGAGTAAGATGTGGAGATCACCTTCCTCCCCACAAATACATTAAAAATACATCTACATGTGGAAGAAGTCCTACAGGACACCTACTGAACACTGGCAGAAGACCTCAGACTTCCAAAAGGCAAGAAACTCCCCACGTACCTGGGTAGGGCAAAAGAAAAAAGAAAAAACAGAGACAAAAGAATAGGGATGGGACCTGCAGCTCTGGGAGGGAGCTGTGAAGGAGGAAGAGTTTCCACACACTAGAAGCCCCTTCGCAGGCCGAGACTGCGGGTGGCAGAGGGGGGAAGCTTCAGAGCCACGGAGGAGAGAGCAGTAACAGGGGTGCGGAGGGCAAAGCAGAGAGATTCCCGCAAAGAGGATCGGTGCCAATGATCACTCACCAGCCTGAGAGGCTTTCTGCTCACCCGCCGGGGCAGGCGGGGCTGGGAGCTGAGGCTCTGGCTTCGGAGGTCAGATCCCAGGGAGAGGACTGGGGTTGGCTGCATGAACACAGCCTGAAGGGGGCTAGTGCACCACAGCTAGCCAGGAGGGAGTCCGGGGAAAAGTCTGGACCTGCCTAAGAGGCAAGAGACCATTGTTTCGGGGTGTGTGAGGAGAGGGGATTCAGAGTGCCACCAAAATGAGCTCAAGAAACAGGCGCGAGTCGCGGCTATCAGCGCGGACAACAGAAACGGGCATGAAATGCTGAGGCTGCTGCTGCAGTCACCAAGAAGCCTGTGTGCAAGCACAGGTCACTATCCACATCTTCCCGGGAGCCTATACAGCCCACCACTGCCAGGGTCCCATGATCCAGGGACAACCTCCCGGCAGAACACACGGTGAGCCTCAGGTTGTTGCAACATCATGTCAGCCTCTGCCACCGCAGGCTCGCCCTGCATTGTGTACCCCTCACTCTCCCCAGCCTGAGCGAGCCAGAGCCCCCGAATCAGCTGCTCCTTTAACCACCTCCTGTCTGGGCAAAGAACAGATGCCAGCGGGTGACCTACACGCAGAGGCGGGGCCAAATCCAAAGCTGAACCCCAGGAGCTGTGCGAACAAAGAAGTGAAAGGGAAGTTTCTCCCAGCAGCCTCAGGAGCAACAGATTAAATCTCCACAATCTACCCTGCATCTGTGGAATACCTGAATAGACAACGAATTGTCCCAAAATTGAGGTGGTTGATTTTGGGAGCAACTGTAGACCAGAGGTTTTCTGTCTGTGACTGATTTGTTTCTGATTTTTATGTTTATATTAGTTTAGTTTTAAGTGCTTGTTATCATTGGTGGATTTATTTACTGGTTTGGTTGCTCTCTTATTTTTTTATTATTTTTTAAAATTTTAATTAATTAATTAATCGATTAATTATTTTTCATTGTTCTTTTCTACCTTTTCTTCTGAGCCATGTGGCTGAAAGTGTCTTGGTGCTCTGGCCGGGTGTCAGGCCTGACCCTCCGTGGTGGGAGAGCCGAGTTCAGGACATTGGATGACCAGAGACCACCCAGCCCCACATAATATCAGTTGGTGAGAGCTCTCCCAGAGATATCCATCTCAGCTCTAAGACACAGCACCACCCAACGGTCAGCAAGCTCCAGTGTTGTACGTCCCATGCCAAACAACTAGCAAGAAAGGAACACAACCCCACCCATTAGCAGACAGGCTGCCTAAAATCATAATAAGGTCACAGAAACCCCAAAACACACCACCAGACACAGCCCTGCCCACCAGAAAGACAAGACTCAGGCCCACCCACCAGAACACAGGCACCAGTCCCCTCCACCAGGAAGCCTACACAAGCCACTGAACCAACCTTACCCACTGGGAGCAGACACCAAGAACAACAGGAACTAAACACCTGCAGCCTGCCAAAAGGAGACCCCAAACACAGTAAGTTAAACAAAATGAAAAGACAGAGAAATATGCAGAAGATGAAGGAGTGAGGTAAAACACCCCCCAGACCAAACAAATGAAGAGGAAATACGCAGTCTACCTGAAAAAGAATCCAGAGCAATGATAGTAAAGATCCAAAATCTTGGAAATAGTATGGAGAAAATACAAGAAACGTTTAACTAGGACCTAGAAAAACTGAAGAGCAAACAAACAATGATGAACAACACATTCATGAAATTAAAAATACTGTAGAAGGAATCAATAGAAGAATAATGGAGGCAGAATAACGGATAAGTGACCTGGAAGATAAAATAGTGGAAATAACTACCGCAGACTAGAATAAAGAAAAAAGAATGAAAGAATTGAGGACAATCTCAGAGACCGCTGGGACAACATTAAAGGCACCAACAGGGCTTCCCTGGTGGCACAGTGGTTGAGAGTCCGCCTGCCAATGCAGGGGACATGGGTGCGTGCCTTGGTCCGGGAAGATCCCACATGTCGCGGAGCGGCTGGGCCCGTAAGCCATGGCCGCTGAGCCTGCATGTCCAGAGGCTGTGCTCCGCAATGGGAGAGGCCACAACAGGGAGAGGCCCGCGTACCATACACACACACACAAAAAAAGGCACCAACATTCGAATTATAGGGGTCCTAGAAGAAGAAGACAAAGAAAAAGGGTCTGAGAAAATATCTGAAGAGATTATAGTGGAAAACTTCCCTAACATGGAAAAGGAAATAGTCAATCAAGTCCAAGAAGCACAGAGAGTCCGAACGAGGAAAAATCCAAGGAGAAACACACAAAGACACATATTAATCAAACTATCAAAAATTAAATACAAAGAAAAAAAATCTTAAAAGGAGCAAGGAAAAAGCAACAAATAACATACAAGGGAATCCCCATAAGGTTAACAGCTGAGCTTTCAGCAGAAACTCTGCAAGCCAGAAGGGAGCAGCAGCACATATTTAAAGGGATGAAAGGGAAAAATGTACAACC
The DNA here is from genome assembly GCF_005190385.1 of Monodon monoceros. Lineage (NCBI taxonomy): Eukaryota > Metazoa > Chordata > Mammalia > Artiodactyla > Monodontidae > Monodon > Monodon monoceros. Next base: position 98,137,968 of record NW_021703779.1, on the reverse strand, counting down.
AAAATTACTCTAACAAGCAAGGTTCTCATTCAGATTTCACAGAGAAATTAAAACCGTTACAGACAAGCAAATGCTAAGAGAAATCAGCACCACCAAACCAGCTTTACAACAAATGCTAAAGGAACTGCTCTCAGCAGGAAACACAAGAGAAGGAAAAGACCTACAATAACAAATACAAAACAATTAAGAAAATGGTAATAGGAACATACATATTGATAATTTCCTTAAATGTAAATGGATTAAATGCTCCAACCAAAAGACACAGACTGGCTGAATGGCTACAAGAACAAGACCCATATATAAGCTGTCTACAAGAGACCCATTTCAGGCCTAGGGACACATACAGACTGAAAGTGAGGGGATGGAAAAAGATATTCCATGCAAATGGAAATCAAAAGAAAGCTGGAGTAGCAATTCTCATATCAGACAAAATAGACTTTAAAATAAAAATTATTACAAGAGACAAAGAAGGACACTATATAATGATCAAGGGATCAATCCACGAAGAAGATATAACAATTGTAAATATTTATGCACCCAACATAGGAGCACATCAATAGATAAGGCAAATACTAACAGCCATAAAAGGGGAAATCGACAGCAACACAATCATAGTAGGGGACTTTAACAACCCACTTTCACCAATGGACAGATCATCCAAAATGAACATAAATAAGGAAACACAAGCTTTAAATGAAACATTAAACGTGATGGACTTAATCGATATTTATAGGACATTCCATCCAAAAACAACAGAATACACTTTCTTCTCAAGTGCTCATGGAACATTCACCAGGAGAGATCATATCTTGGGTCACAAATCAAGCCTTGGTAATTTTAAGTAAATTGAAATCATATCAAGTATCTTTTCTGATCACAATGCTATGAGACTAGATATCCATTACAGGAAAAAAACTGTAAAAAATACAAACACATGGAAGTTAAACAACACGCTATTAAACAACCAATACATCACTGAAGAAATGAAAGAGGAAATAAAAAAATACCTAGAAACAAATGAAAATGAAAACATGATGACCCAAAACCTATAGGATGCAGCAAAAGCAGTTCTAAGAGGGAAGTTTATAGCAATACAATTCTCTCAAGAAACAAGAAAAATCTCAAATAAACAACCTAAACTTGCATGTAAAACAATTAGAGAAAGAAGGACAAAAACCCCCCAAAGTTAGCAGAAGGAAAGAAATCATAAACATCAGACCAGAAATAAATGAAAAAGAAATGAAGGAAACAATAGCAAAGATCAATAAAACTAAAAGCTGGTTCTTTGAGAAGGTAAATAAAATTGATAAACCACTATCCAGACTCATCAAGAAAAAAGGGAGAAGAATCAAATCAACAGAATTAGAAATGAAAAAGGAGAAGTAACAACTGACCCTGCAGAAATACAAAGAATCATGAGGGATTACTACAAGCAATTTTATGCCAATAAAATGGACAACCTGGAAGAAATGGACAAATGCTTAGAAAAGCACAACCTTCCAAGACTGAACCAGGAAGAAAGAGAAAATAAAAACAGACCAATCACAAGCATTGAAATTGAGACTCTGGTTAAAAATCTTCCAAAAAACAAAAGCCCAGGACCAGATGGCATCACAGGCAATTCTATGAAACATTTAGAGAAGAGTTAACAACTATCCTTCTCAAGCTCTTCCAAAATATAGCAGAGGGAGGAACACTCTCAAACTCATTCCACAAGGCCACCATCATCCTGATACCAAAACCAGACAAAGATGTCACAAAAAAAAGAAAACTACAGGCCAATATCATTGATGAACATAGATGCAAAAATCCTCAACAAAATACTAGCAAACAGAATCCAACACCACATTACAGGATCATAAACCATAATCAAACTGCGTTTATCCCAGAAATGCAAGGATTCTTCAACATATGCAAATCAATCAATGTGATACACCATATTAACACACTGAAAGATAAAAAACATATGATAATCGCAACAGATGCAGAAAAAGCTTTTGACAAAATTCAACACCCATTTATGATAAAAACTCTCCAGAAACTAGGCATAGAGGGAACTTATCTCACCATAACAATGGACATATGTGACAAACCCACAGCCAACATCATTCTCAATGGTGAAAAATCGAAAGCATTTCTACTAAGATCAGGAACAAGGCAAGGTTGCCCACTCTCACCACTATTAATCAACATAGTTTTGGAAGTTTTAGCCACAGCAATCAGAGAACAAAAAGAAATGAAAGGAATCCAAATCAGAAAAGAAGAAGTAAAACTGTCACTGTTTGCTGCTGACATGATACTATACCTAGAGAATCTGAAAGATGCTACCAGAAAACTACTAGAGCTAATCAATGAATTTGGTAAAGTAGCAGGATACAAGATTAACACACAGAAATCTCTTGCATTCCTATGCACTAATGATGAAAAATCTGACAGAGAGATTAAGGAAACACTCCAATTTACCATTGCAAAAAAAGAATAAATTACCTAGGAATAAACCTGCCTAAGGAGACAAAAGACCTCTATGCAGAAAACTATAAGACACTGATGAAAGAAATTAAAGATGATACAAACAGATGGAGAGATTTATCATGTTCTGGGATTGGAAGAATCAACATTATGAAAATGACTCTACTACCCAAAGCAATCTACAGATTCATTGCAATCCCTATCAAACTACCAATGGCATTTTTCACAGAACTAGAACAAAAAATTGTACTGTTTGCATGGAAACACAAAAGACCTCGAATAGCCAAAGCAGTCTTGAGAAAGAAAAACGGAGCTAGAGGAATCAGGCTCCCTGATTTCAGACTATACTACCAAGCTAGAGTAATCAAGACAGTATAGTACAGGCACAAAAATGGAAATATAGATCAATGGAACAGGATAGAAAGTCCAGAGATAAATCCACGCATGTATGGTCACCTTATCTTTGATAAAGGGGGCAAGAATATGCATGGAGAAAAGACAGCCTCTTCAATAAGTTGTGCTAGGAAAACTGGACAGCTACATGTAAAAGAATAAAATTAGAACACTTCTTAACACCATACACAAAAATAAACTCAAAATGGATTAAAGACCTAAATGTAAGGCCGGACACTGTAAAACTCTTAAAGGAAAACTTAGGAAGAACACTCTTTGACATAAAGCACCGTAAGATCCTTTTTGACCCACCTCCTAGAGAAACGGAAATAAAAAGAAAAATAAACAAATGGGACCTAATGAAACTTAAAAGCTTTTGCACAGCAAAGGAAACCATAAACAAGGCCAAAAGACAACCCTCAGAATGGGAGAAACTATTTGCAAACGAAGCAACGGACAAAGGATTAATCTCCAAAATATACAAGCAGTTCATGCAGCTCAATATCAAAAAATCAACCAACCCAACCCAAAAAATGGGCAGAAGATCTAAATAGACATTTCTCCAAAGAAGATATACAGATTGCCAATAAATACATGAAAGGATGCTCAACATCATTAATCATTAGAGAAATGCAAATCAAAACTACAATGAGGTATCACCTCACACTGGTCAGAATGGCCATCATCAGAAATCTACAAACAGGCAGAAATGGAGACACAGATGAAGAAAACAAACGTATGGACACCAAGGGGAGAAGTTGTGGGGGACGGGGGCAGAATGGTGGTGTTATGAATTGGGAGATTGGGATTGACATATATACACTAATATGTATAAAATGGATAACTAATAAGCACCTGATGTATAAAAGAAAAAATTCAAAAATTCAAAAGAAAATCTACAAACAACAAATGCTGGAGAGGGTGTGGAGAAAAGGCAACCCTCTTGCATTGTTGGTGGGAATGTAAATTGATACAGCCACTATGGAGAACAGTATGGAGGTTCCTTAAAATCTAAAAATATAACTACCATACAACCCAGAAATACCAGTACTGGGCATATACCCTCAGAAGACCATAATTCAAAAAGAGTCATGTATGAGAATGTTCATTGCAGCACTATTTACCATAGCCAGGACATGGAAGCAACCTAGGTGTCCATCAACAGATGAATGGATAAAGAAGATGTGGTACATATATAAAATGGAATATTACTGAGCCGTAAAAAGAAATGAAATTGAGTTATTTGTAATGGGGTGGATGGACCTAGAGTCTGCTATACAGAGTGAAGTAAGTCAGAAAGAGGAAAACAAATACCGTATGCTAACACATATATATGGAATCTAAAAAAAAAAAAGTGGTTCTGATGAACCTAGGGGCAGGACAGGAATAAGGACACAGACGTGCAGAATGGACTTGAGGACATGGGGAGGGGAAGGGTAAGCTGGGACGAAGTGAGACAGTAGCATTGACATATATAGACTACCAAATGTAAGATAGCTAGCTAGTGGGAAGCAGCTGATTCACACGGAGAGATCAGCTCGGTGCTTTGTGACCACCTAGCCAGGTGGGATAGGGAGGGTAGGAGGGAGATGCAAGAGGGAGGAGATATGGGGATATATGTATACATATAGCTGATTCACTTTGTTATACACCAGAAACTAACACAACATTGTAAAGCAATTATACTCCAATAAAGATGTTTATAAAAAACAAATTTTTTTCTCATGGTTCTGGAGGCTGGGAAGTCCAAGGTCAAGGTGCTGGCTGATTGTGTTCCAGATGAGAGCCCTCTTCCTGGTTTGCAGAGAGCAGACTTCTTTTTGTATCCTCACATGATGAGGGTTGGAGGGTCACAGAGGGATAGAGAGAGAGAGAGAGAGAGAGAGAGGGAGAAGGAGAGGAGAGGGAGACTGAGTGGGGAGGTGGGGGGCAAGAGAGAGAAAGAGAGAGCATGCATGCATGCATGTGAAAGAGAGGTGGCAGGGGAGCATTCTGATCTCTTCTTATAATGGCACTAATCCTATCATAAGAACCCCACCCTTATGACCTCACCTAAACCTAATTACCTCCCAAAGGTTCATTTCCAAATACCATCACAGTGGGAGTTAGGGATTCAATGCACGAATTCTGGAAGGACACAAACATTCAGTCCATAGCACTCACTGAGTTTCATTGCTCAGAGTTCCAGCCCTGAACCCTTTGCTGATATTGCTTCAGATAGTAAGGGACTGTGGACCTAAACAAACATATACGGGTGCCCAAGCCTCCTACCTCAGTTCTTCAGGTTCAAGTGCTGCTCTAACCCCAAGATAAAGATCTGTTGTTATCAACACTCCTCTCAAAGCCTCATAGCCTCAGGAGGAGATTGTCTTTTGATGCCCCTCCCTTTTTAAAACAAATAAACAAAAACAGCAAAAGAAATATCATAAATGCAAATTTATACCATGATTACATATTCCTATTGTAATTTTTGCTACAAGACTTTTGCTGTCCTTAAGGCCTATTTTTATTTAAAATTGTAATTTCCAATGAACACTTAAGCTTATTGATTTGCTACTTGGAAAGGTCTCCCAATTTCTAACAGGCTTCTTTTTGCATGTTGTTTGTTGGAATACGTCAAGATGGTTTCCCATTGTACTTAAATTTAAGGATCTGTAAGTAATGCACAAAAGTCTCTTGGTCTCAAAATCATCTTTGCAACTGTACGTAGATGATTATACCAACCATATAATCTTTCAATATGCCATACCACACTAAAGATGCACATTCATTACATGTGTAATCTGTGTGTATTAAATTATTTAGATGTCTATCAACTGTTAGCATACAAAATAAAGGAAATGTTGTGACCAAAGCAATAATATTCTAATTTGATAAATCACTTTTCTTAGTCCTCTATAGTTAATTCTGTGGCACTATTGCATTTTATCTTTCTCTAAAATTTTATCTAACTGATTTGCTTCATATTCATCAGAAATTCTTGGCTACTTCTGCCCTCAATACATTGAGATAAATTTACCTATTACCGGATTTTTGCCTCATGGTATCCATCTAGGCTCCTATTGCCTCTGAAAAATGACTCATATTTTGAAAAATGACACATAACAGGGTTGCAGTTAAGTAATGAGCAGAAGTGGGTAGAGTTGCGGGTGAATTGATAACATAGGAAAAATACAAAAGAACTGCCTGGCTTTAGTAATTCTTTTCCTTGGGAAATAAAACTCTACATTTACTTTTTTGGAGAAAGACATCTCGTCACTTAATCCCATTACTTATGATGGAGTATAGCACAAGATCATTTTGAGGCTTAAGTGAGAATGCTGGGGAAGAAGCTGCATGATGGCCACATGCACCATAGGGGGTTATTAAAATACAGGTGACTACAGAAGGGTAACTTTGCTTTCTACTTTGTATGTTTATTATATATTTTATATATAGTGTGTATATCTATAGTATTTGCTTTTTATGACTAGCATATACTACATTTATGATTGGAAAAATAATAATTTCATTTTCGAACTAAATAAAGGTGAGAATATTACAAGAAAAAAAAAAATGCAGGTGGCTATCTTGTCATACAACCACCTGATTATGTTGCTCCTAGTGAGCACATGGCTTATTTTTGTTGCAGAATTACAAGGCAATATTCATTTGTCAAAAATTATTTTCCGGGCTTCCCTGGTGGCGCAGTGGTTGAGAGTCCGCCTGCCAATGCAGTGGACACAGGTTCTTGCCCCGGTCCGGGAAGATCCCACATGCCGCGGAGCGGCTAGGCCCGTGAGCCATGGCCGCTGAGCCTGCATGCCCGGAGCCTGTGCTCTGCAACGGGAAAGGCCACAACAGTGAGAGGCCCACGTACCGCAAAAAAAAAAAAAAAAAAAATTATTTTCCCTCACTAATATCATCTATAAAATCATAACTAAAAAACAGCAGATGTGTCTCATTTTCCCCAGCTCCACGTGCTATCTTAGCAAGCAATCGCGTGAAAGATTCCTGTATGCAATGACTCCAATGAGGAAATTCTGAGCAGAGGCAAGATAGTTTAATGGTCACTTCCCTACAGTGCCCTCTGAAAGGCATCAGTGGTCTTTTGAGCAACTAAGATAGTATTCATTCATGCCTCAAAACCATCGATACCATCACTAACAGCCTGAAAGCAGTTTGGGCATCATGTCAACCAAAACAGCCACATGGGGGCCTGGCTCATCCCCTTCCTTGATGGCAGATAGGGCTAGCCTTAAGCATACAGACCAGGACAAAGATGTATACCTAATCAGCCCATGTATAAAAAGAAGTGCTCTCTATATTAAAATTGTGGGCACCTAGCTACACTTTTAAGCTGGTCCAAAATTAGTTGGCATTCCATTGACACCGTTTAAGCTTCTGAAATACAGAGATTTAGGTATCCATTCTAGACATATGTTAATCATCTTGGAACGGTACTCACTCAGTGAGAGAACAAGCCAAGCTGGTCTGGAAACAATCACAGTCTGCCTTACATCAGAGAACTCCCAGATGTTTGCCTGCTGCAGGCTTCCCTGGCAGGTGTCACCATAAAAAGGGAGTTCCAGCCAGGGTGCTGTCAGCACTGAAAAGGCATGTCATACACCTTTTCACAGTGGTGGAGAAATCAGCCATTTCCTCCAGATTGGAAACCAGGACCATATGGCATTTATTTTTAAAGGATGTCACTGAGGTATCTTTCAAGGTTACCAAATGATTCCCCCACCTCCCTTTTGCTAATAGACAGTTGCTAATTCTATCACCTGTGAAGTCTGAAGGTAAAAGTTTTCTTTCTGTGTATAACAAAGCTCAGTGCTCATGGATCTTACAGGTAGGACTGCTTGAGGCTTTGGTCAAAATATAAAGGAGGAGGAAAGTGATTTTTAAGACAAAGAAAACACAGATGGGAAGCCAAAGAAAGATTTCTTCTCTTACATTAAGCTTTTCATTTCAAGTCTCTATTTTCATTTCATGTCCCCCACTTAGTAGTAACATGCTAGTGATTCTAAGAGCAGGCTGGAGCAGGGGTGCATCTCAAAGGAATAGCAGACCTCCTGGTGTTTGCTTATTACACATCGTGGTACATATGTGAGTATGTGCACACACACACACACACACATACACACACACACACCAGTGGACTAAAAACTCAAACACTGTGCCTGCAAAAAATTTAAAATTCTTAACCGCAGGGACAAGATTAAGCTAAGAAATCTGTAATCAGTATAAGATGGTATTTCTCAGTGAAGTCCTTGAACTGCTTGCATTAGAATATCCTGGGGTGCTTGTCAAAAGATATCCAAATCTGGATATCCACATACTGATATCTATATTACTGACAGTCTGGATCAGTAAGCTCCAGATGCTCTGGGGTGAGGCCCATGGATCCTCAGTGACTGCGGGCTCACTTGCAGTATAAGCATCACCGCCCTAGGACAACCTAAATGCTGTTTCATTCAAGTGAATTTAGGACCCCAGTTTGGTCTTTAAATTCACCCCTTATCGCCTCTATTTTACCAAAAGAACCCAAGACCTTTCTCAGAAATTCACTCACTTAGGGTACCCCAAGGATTCTAAAGGGGCTACAGTTCAGAAATAAGTCTTCCAGAAGAGTTCCACTGTGGAATAGGACCTAAAGCAGCTCTGAGAAAAAGTGAAAGCAACCCTAGGGACTGTAGGGGCTGGAAGAGGTCTGCTTTTTAAAACTAATTGGCCCCTAAATCATGAAATCCTAGTGCTTTTAAAGGGGCTTACCATGCACCCCTATGTTCGCAGCAACACTATTCACAGTAGTCAAGACATGGAAACAACTTAAATGTCCACTGACAGACAAATGGATAAAGAAGATCTGGTACACACACACACACACACACACACACACACACACACACAGGAATATTACTCAGCCATCAAAAAGAATGAAATAATGCCATCTTCAGCTACATGCATGGGCCTAGAGATTACCATACTAAGTGAAGTAAGTCAGAAAGAGAAGGATAAATACCATATGATATCACTTATATATGGAGTCTAAAAAAAATGATACAAATGAACATATCTACAAAACAAAAACAGACTCACAGACATAGAGAACAGATTTGTAGTTGCCAACGGGGATGGAAGTGGGGGAGGGATGGAGTGGGAGTTTGGGGTTAGCAGGTGCAAACTATTATATAGAGAATGGATAAACAACAAGATCTGACTGTGTAGCACAGGGAACTATATTCAATGTCCTGTGATAAACCATGATGGAAAAGAACATGAAAAAGAATATATATGTATATATATAAAACTGAATCACTTTGCTGTATACCGGAAACTAACACAACATTGTAAATCAACTATACTTTAATAAAAAAGGAGGGCTTAGCAATTTTTAGCTGGAAGAAGAAACTCTTCTCCCCGAAATTCAAGCTGAAAATTTCAAACACATCTTATTCTTCTTCTTTGAGCCATTGGCTCCTATATTTCAAGAGCTGCTCCCACCTCCACACACACAACTTCCTTATTCCATTTTTTAAATATTTCTTTCATATGTCTTTCTTTTCAGCTTTACTTCTAAAGACCACAGTTTGAATGTCCATCATTTTATGGCTGGATTATTACAATGACCTACTAACTGCTCCCTTTATTCTCATCTCACTCTTTCCCACAATTGTTATGCACTGCCACCAGACAAGATTGGCGAAAACACAAACCTGCTCAAAGACTTCTGATGATTCCCCATTTCCTAAAAGAGCAGTCTAGACACATTTGTATCTCACAGTCATGAAGTACGTCACAAGTTTTCCCTTTTCCTTCTGCCAAGGTAAATTGTCCTCATTTTTTCATTTGGCGCCAGTCTATCTATGTGAAAAGACAAATAATCATACCAAGCAGTACATATCCTTTCTCCTTAATTAGGTTTAAACCCCTTAAGGGCTGAGAGAAAGTCTTTGCAATCCTCTCAAAACCAAACATATTGCTCAAGTATTTGTTAAATAAATCAAAGACTGAACGATACTGGATTAAGCCACCGACAGCCAATCTCACCTCCTGACCTGAGGTACCACCGGGCAGTTTGTGAACTTTCTGTGTGCTGAGCAAGGGTAGAAGTTCAATCCCGTTAATCTCCTCATCACTTAACTCTTCTACTGGAAGAAACTGGTCCCAGAAGTTTGGGACGTTTTCCCCACACATGCAAAAACCAAACAATTCTGCAAGAAGGATTTATGTTGGGAAAAAGATACAAATTCTTTGTCTAGCTGGTTCCTCCTAAGAGTTCCAAATTCCAATGTGTGAAAAAGATTCCGATCTTTACCACAGTGGAAAGTCTGTGATGTGAGAACTACTTGAAGAAATTTTCCATCTCAGATCAATGACAAAGTAGACCATACACAGCTTTTAGTGGCTACAGATGCTACTGATTTAAAGCATTGTAATAATTCCTTCAAAGGCAGTAAGACCAACCATGTCAAGCAATGTTTTGGTGCTAGCGTGAGTGAAACCAACTCAAATGCCAAGTTTGGCTGAGTAGCAGAATTGCACATGTTGTTTAAAGATATTGCTGTATTTGTCAGAAAAAAACTTGTGTCAAAATATATTTTATGGTGTCATTATAATTATTATAAATTGTGATCAGAGACCTGGAAAAAAGTTATGCATACAATTTTTATGTATGATTAAAAATCAGAACTTGTCTATTTACACTTACTAGATTATCTCCAATACACAGACACACACACACACACACACACAGAATTTGCTTAGCACTTAAATAAAAAAATGTTTTTAGGGCTTCCCTGGTGGCACAGTGGTTGAGAGTCTGCCTGCTGTTGCAGGGGACACGGGTTCGTGCCCCGGTCCGGGAAGATCCCACATGCTGCGGAGCGGCTGGGCCCGTGAGCCATGGCCGCTGAGCCTGCGCGTCCGGAGCCTGTGCTCCGCAACGGGAGAGGCCGCAACAGAGAGGTCCGCGTACCGCAAAAAAAAAAACTTTTTAAATTAAAATTAAATAAAATTTTAAAAATTGTTTTGCATTTAAAAATTGCAGTTGAAGTATAAATGAGGATAACCCTGCGACAAATCACATATTACAAATTCAGGGGACAGATTGGGTTTTAAAACGTGATGTTTAGAATGCTAAACTTTAACATTATACATATTCTGAGTTGACTGTCACACTTCTAAATTTATCTTTTGAATATCTGTACCCAGGAAAATGATTTCTCTTACGAAGTTTTAAGCAAATTAAATAGTATTTAAGATAAATACTGTTATTTTGAAAATATTTTCAAAACAAAATATGTTTGAATTTCACAAATTCTCCCAGAAGAATCAGAAAAAGTTAAACATTTTGTAATACCTTTTTAAAAAATTCACTAATTCCTCAATTAAGCCATAATTTCCTTTAAAGCCCTTTGAAGAACAGTGGTTGAACTTGGCAGTTACACCAGTGAGCATCCAGATGCTGCCATTTCCTGGATTTAATTTTACATGACAGTTCGAATTTAGTGTCTTGTTACCCTAACCTTAATTAGGATAAGCTCAAGCGGAAAAAAATGTTTTTGGACAGAGGTTGTTTCCAGTGGATACTTCAGAAGCATGAGGAAGGTGATTGCAATTAGGGGAACATCTTTCAAAATGCTACACAATGGAATAAAACATAATAAAAGATCTGCAAGAGTCCTTTGGACTCACAAGTCTAACCCCTGTATCTTATACTTGGGGAAAATAAGTCCAGAGAAGTGAAGTGAATCATCTTGTGGTCAGCCTCCAAGGCAGGATTAGTTGTCCCTTCCACTATCTCATGTTTTCTCTTGAGGATAAATTTCTAATTCCAGATTTGATTTGCTGGATGAACTCAGCTGCTTGCTAAGCTAAATTTACAAAATAACAGAATATTGGTCTCAGATGGGCACAGTAACCTTTTCTCAACTGTTAAAAATATAAATGAATTTAAAAGCCCGAGGGTAGAGCTTAAGTCTAAAATTTCCAGTCTCAGCTCGACTAGTTTAAATTTTACAGCAATTTCTGAAATGCACCTTTTCCCCGTTACAACCATGCCACCAAATGATCAGTCCAGTTTGTTCTCCGTAAATACAACTTACAAGGTAACTAAAAGAGTCAGTTTTGTCTTGCCAGAGTGCTCAGAGCAGGGGTCTTTCTTCTAATAGCTTACAATGGGTTTAATTTACAGTAACATGATTTATAAAACGGCATACAGATTTTAAATGAACATTGCTAAAGAAAGGATCAGCCACATCCTTGGTGCCTCTGCATTCAAGCATTGTTCCCCAGGCTTTCTTCTAAAGCCAACTCTGCCTCTCCTGACACCTTCACCAACTGACCCGCCATAACAAAGCTGCTGAAGAGTGAGAAGATATGGCCGCTTGCACCACCATGCCTCGCTGTTTTCAAACCCTTCACACCTATGTCCCTGGTAAACCCAGAAAGGATGCACTGCTGAGACAAAGCAAAAGAAAACGTCAATCACCTGAAGGATGACCAGGACAATAAACCTAAGCCAAGTAGCGAGCAGGAAGTGGGATGACTTTGCCTTTCATCTATGGTGCATACCACAAGGATGCCTGCTGTTTTATTAATTTTTTTTTATTGTGATAAAATTTACATCACATAAAATTAATCATTCTAAAATGTACAATTCAGTGGCACTTACTACATTCCAAATGCTGTACAACCATGACCTCCATCTATTCATCACTCCTATAGAAAACCCCACACCCATTAAACAGTCACACCCCATTACTCCCTCCTACCATCTCCAGAAAACTTCAGTTCATTTTCTGTCTCCTATGAATCTATCTATCCTGGACACTTCATATAAATAGAATCAAATAATATGAGACCTTTTGTATCTGGTTCCTTTCACTTAGCCTAGTGTTCTGAGGTCCATTCATACTATAACATGTATCAGTTCTTTTTTATTGCTGAATGACATTCCATTGTATGGATATACCACATTTTGTTCATTTATCATTTGATGAAATTTGGGGTTATTTCCACTTTGAGGCTACTGTAAATAGTGCTGCTATGAACATTTATGTATAAGTTTTTGTCTGAATACCTGTTTTCAATTATTTTGAATATTTACCTAGGAGTGGAATTGCTGGTCATATGGTAATTTTATGTTTAACTTTTTGAGGAATCATCAGTCTGTTTTACAAAATTGCTGCACCATTTTACATCCCCAAAAGCAATATACAAGAGTTCCAATTGCTCCACATCCTTGCCAACACTTGTTATGTTCAATTTTGTTTATTATAGTCATCCTACTGGATGTAGAGTGACACCTCCTGGTTTTGACTTGCATTTCCCTAATACTAATGATCTTGAGCATCTTTTCATGTGATTTTTCATCATTTGTATGTCTTCTTTGAAGAAATGTCTATTCAAGTACTTTTTTCATTGTTTAATTGGATTGTATGTCCTTTTGTTGTTAGAAGTCATTATTATATTCTGTATAATAGGCCTATACCAGAAATGTTATTTGCAAATCTTTTCTTTCATTCCATAGGTTGCCGTTTCACTTTTGTAATAGTATCCTTTGAAGCACATTCTTTTTTTATTTTGATGAAGTCCAATTTGTCTTATTTTTTCTTTTTGTTGCTTGTGCTTTTGTCATCATATCTAAGAAATGATTACCAATTCAAAGGATATGAAGATTCATCCCTATGTTTTCTTCTAAGAATTTTATAGTTTTAGCTTTTTACATTTAGATCCTTGATCCATTTCGAGTTAATTTTTGTATATGGTGTAAGGTAGGGGTCTGCTTCTCACTTTGCATGTGGATATCAAGGTATCCCTGCACCATTTGTTGAAAAGACTATTTTCCCCATTGAATGGTCTTGGTCCCCTTGTTGAAAATCAATTGTCAATAGATGTATGTGATTATTTCTGGACTCTCGATTCCACTCCATTTTATCCATATGTCTTTTGTTGTGTCAGTATCACACTTTTCTGATTACTGTAGATTTGGAGTAACTTTTGAAACCAGGAAGTGTGAGTCCTCCAAATTTGTTTCTCTTTTTCAAGACTGTTTTGTCTATTTTGGGTTCCTTGCAATCCCATATGAATTTTATGGTCAGTTTCTTCATTTCTGTGAAAATTATCATTGAGAATTTGATAGAGATTGCACTGAATCTGTAGATCACCTTGGGTAGTGTTGCCATCTTAACAATATTAAATCTTTGAATAAATGAAAATAGATGACCTTCTATTTGTTTAGGCCTTCTTTAGTTTCTTTCAGCAATGTTTTGTAGTTTTAAGTTAACAAGTCTTACACTTCCCTAGTTCAATTTATCCCCAGTATTTTATTCTTTTTGATGTTAATATAAATGAAGTTTCTTCTAAACTTCATTTGGAAGAAGCTTGGAATGTTCATTGCTAGTGTATAGAAATAAAACTATATTTTACTAAATAAAACTATTTTTTTTGTATATGTTGAACTTGTATTCTGCAAATATGCTGTATTCATTTATTAGCCATAAGTATTTTCTTGGTGTGTGTGGATTTTTTAGTATTGCTATATATGAGATCATGTCATATGCAAATAGAGATAATTTTAATTCTTCCTTTCCAATTTGGAGGCATTTAATTTTTTTATTGCCTAATTGCTCTAGTTAGCACTTCAGTACAATATTCAATAGAAGTGGTAAAAGGGGGCATTGTTTTCTCAGTCCTGCTCTTAGAAGAAAAATTTTTAGTTTTCACCATTGAGTAAGGTTGTCAGCTATGGGTTTTTCATAAATTATCCTTTATCATACTGAGGAAGTTCTCTTCTATTCCTAATTTGATTTCTATCATGAGAGTATTGGATTTCTCAAATGCCTTTTCTGCATCACTTGAGATGATCATGTGATTTGTTTCCTTCATTTTGTTAATGTAGCATATTACTTTATTTTTGTATATTGAACCACCCTTGGATTCCTGGGATAAATCTCACTTTTTCATGCTGCATAATCTACTTAATATGCTGCTGAATTTAGTTTGCTGGTATTTTGTTGAGGGTTTTTACATCTATATTTACAGGAGATATAGGGCTATATTTTTCTTGTGATGTTTTTATATGGATTTGGTACAGGGTAACTCATAGATCTGATAAGGGGTTAATATCTAAAATAGATAAGAAACATACAATTCAGGACCAAAGTACCAATAAGCTGAATAGACTTCTTTCTGAAGAATAAATACACATGGCCAACAGGTATATGAAAAGATGCCCATTGTCACTAATCACTAGGGAAATGCAAATTAAAACATCAGTGAGATGTTACCTATACCCTTTAAGATGACTATTATCAAGATGGCAAAATATAACAAGTGTTGGTGAGAGTGTGGTACCTTTTGTGCATTTCTTATTTCAAATATTGCAATTTTCAACTCTAGAACTTCTATCTGGTTTCTTTTTAAAATAATTTCTGTTAATAGTATCCCTTTGTTGAAACATCATTGTCATACTTGGTTTAATTATTTAGACATGATTTATTTTGGTCCTTTGAATATATTCATAGTAGATGATTTAAAGTTTTTGTATAGCAAGGTCAACATCTGAACCTCCTCAGGGATAGTTTCTATTAACTGCTTTTTTCTTTCCTGTGTATGGAACCTATTTTCCTGTTTCTACTGTATCTCACAATTCTTTGTTGAAAACTAGACCTTTCAGATAATGTGGCAACTCTTGAAATAAGATCTCACTCTCTCTCACGTTTTGTCCTTACTACTCCGTTTTTGTTGTTTTTGCTGCTCTTTATTTAATGACTTTCCTGGGCTAATCCTGTAAAGTCTGAATTCTTTGTTGTATGTGAGTGTGTGGCCAGTGTAAGTTTTGCTTTGTTAGGTTACTGGTCAACTAATGATTGGGCTAAGACTTCCTTAAAAGCTTGGATCCAGTAAGTCTCCCAGAATTTGCCAAGGGGTTCTGTGTATATTGGAGCATGTCTTCAACACTCAGCCAGGTAGTTTACAAGTCTGCATATCCTGCTTGTACAAGGCCTCAAAACCAGCCAAAGATGAAAGACTGGCTTCCTCTCAGGTATTTCCTGAGCATACACACAGCTCTGCATGTGCACGGGGCCTTTTAGATTACCTGGGAATATTTCACAGCTTTTCAAATTTCCTTATAAATGTCTTTTTTCCCCACATCATTTTTAAAAAGTTTTTTGGTCTGCCTCTTCTTGGCTCCAACTGTTATTGCTGCCTCAGGCAACTGAGATGTTAAACAATTGCCACTGATTGTTTTTGACAAATGACCTGGGGATAGGGCTGTTCTGCAAAGTGAGTGCTGAGTCAGGTCCTAATAATGATAATACACTTGGAGTGGGGCTTTTCCAGGGAGCTGTGAGACAGGTCATATAGTGTCAAAGCTCTAGAAATGGGAATGCTCCAGGGATGGGACTTTTTGAGGAACTTTATACACAATCTGCTCCTTCCTGTAACTGCAAGTGGTCTCATTTTCATAGTGACCAATATTTGTGAGGCTTCTGACTTTCAAGGCTACTGCAGAGCTGCAAAGAGGGAGATGGGGAGTAGATTAAGCTACAAGACCATAAACCCTGCTTTCCTTACCAACATTCAGCAGTTTTTCTTAAAACAAATGATCATCAGATTGTTGAAAGACTTTGGTTAATTTCCAGAGTTGATTTTGAAAAAGTTAATTTTGATGACTTTCACAGTGTTTTCGTTGTTTTTATAGAGGGGCACATTTACAGAGGTCTTTACTCCACCATCCAGAAGTTGTACAGTGGTTCACATTTGTGGCAATTATTTTTCAGTGTGCTTGTGTGACTTGACTCTTCCAAACTCTGGTAGTAAGCTTTACCTTTTTGTCTCTACACCAGATCAAAAAGAGAAGATATTAATGATGTATTTAGAATATTAAATATAATCCAAGAATGGTAGCAAAGTTACTAATGGGACAGTCTTATGAAAGATCTCTCTCTCACATACCTGCTAAATACTATCCTCTCTCTACTGAAATGATGCTGCCAATGCAACATAAAGCTTGTTAATATAGTAACGTGATGAATCTACACCTGTTTATCTGTACTTCCAGATCCAGTTTCTTCATGATAAATGGAACATAGCTGTCAGGAAAAGGGATAAACTTAATTGGTCTGAGAGGAATAGAACCCACAACACTGGCCTCCATTGCATGATGGTCTGAGTTAATTAATCCAACACTAACTCTGTGATGTTAGAGCACACTCTGTTATTCTTGCAAGGATGCAGCATGCATGAAAGAAAAAATAATCTTTGTTTGGACAGGGTTTCAACCTCCCTTAACAAATATTTGACCAAATCCTTAGGTTTCTTTCACATAGTTATCTTCTGATAAAAGAGCTAACAAAGAGAGAAGCAAATCCACTTACCAAATAATTGACTATTGGAAAACTGAGAATTGATATTAAGAAAGCTACATACATTTTCGGGGATCACTCATTTAACAGATACCACCTAAAGGAATAAACTGGCCTACTATTCCAGTTTCTTATAAACAAGAGGGAAAATTGCTTTTGTAATTAGATATTTACAAGTACAGAATCCTTTTAACTAAATTGCCTTTCAGTCTTGCAAATATGGGGAAAAATGCCTCTTCTTTGGCTTAATAATGAAACAGAAGTAGAAATGGGTCAATAAATCTCATTTGCACTTAGCTATAGTTGTTGGAGCAGTTTTATTCTTCTTACATCAGGATTGCAAAAGCGGTTAAGGTATGCTCTACACAAAATAATCCCTTACCTACACACTCCTGTTATATCTCAGAACAGCCTACAATTGGAAATATAGAAATAGTGGTGCATATGTGCCATGGGGAAATTTAGAGACACGTTGAGCAACGAACAATGGCATGCTATAAAGCAGCGCATCTCAAACTTTCATATGCATGCAGATCACTTGGGGAAAATTGTCAAAGCACAGATTCTAATACAGGAGTTCTGGGGCAGGGCCTGAGATTCCACATTTCTGAAAAGCTCCCATGTGAGGCTGAGGCTGATGTTTCTTGGATCACATTTTTTTATGTCGTAAGAAAGTGAAGAAATCTGAGTTCAGGTTTTGATTTTATTATAACACATAATGCTTGTAATTTGTATTTTCCTTGTTTATTATATTATTGTTACAAGTTATATCCTTTCTGGGACTAGGAAAGACATAAAAAAATGGGAAAATATCAAATTGCCAAAAGTATAAATAAAAATAATATATCTAATGAATAAAGTAAGACGTGCACACAATTCAAAAACTGAGGAAATATGTCAAAATATCTAAAAGGTAATACAGCCAGATGATTTAAAAGTAACAAAATTGCTATCCCAGTTTTGCATAGAGCTCTAGGAAAAAGAGCCCTGGATTTGGTGTCAGGAATCCTGAGTTTATAGCATGGACTCTACCTTAACTAGCTCTATGCGTGGGAACTTAGGCAGTCTGTTAGCCTCCTTTTTCTTTGGTCCAAAAGAAAGGATTTGAAATAGTTGATCTTGAAATAATGCCACATGCAGCAATATGGATGGACCTAGAGATTCTCATATTAAGTGAAGTAGGTCAGACAGAGGAAGACAAATATCATATGATACTACTTATATGTGGAATCTAAAAAATGATACAAATGAAGTTATTTACAAAATAGAAACAGACTCGCTGACATAGAAAACAAACTTATGGTTACCAGTGGGGAAAGGGGGGTAGGAGGGATAAGTTAGGAGTTTGGAATTAGCATATACACACTATTATATGTAAAATAGATAAGTAATAAGGACCTACTATATAACACAGGGAACCATATTCAATATCCTGTAATAAACTATAATGGAAAAGAATCTGAAAAAGAATGTATGTATGTGTGTGTGTGTATATATATATATATATATATATAGAGAGAGAGAGAGAGAGAGAGAGAGAGAGAAAGCTGAATCACTTTGCTGTATACCAGAAAATAAGACAACATTGTAAATTAACTATAATTCAATTAAAAATATTTTTAATTAAAAAAAAGAAATAGTTGATCTCTAAGTTCTACTGTAGCACTCACACTTTTTTCTCTCCTCTTATGAAACACTTGGCCAATGCAGATGATTTTCTCCCCTTTGAAATCTCTGGTTTAGCCATTTTTTCCTTAAATCTAAGAGATGCCATAATTTCTTTAGGTTGAAGGAAAATCTAAAGTTACTTTAAGGTGGATAACTAAACCACGCCAGGTTTCCATACAGGCAGCATTCATTTGCTGGCCTTTCAAGTCTGGTGAACCCAATGGGTTTTTACTCCCCCGCCGACGGAGAATCAGCCCAGCTGGACTTTGCCCAAGGCCACAGTTCCAAGTGAGGGTTCTGCCAAAGGCCAGTCCCTGAGTTGAGAGGAAAATCTACCTCCACCACTTCCCTGACTTCTCAGTCTGGATTGTTAATCAATTACAGATGAAGTTTTCTGACCATTTATGTCCATGACAGGCCAACACAGAGACCAGCCAAATCCTTCCCAGACTTTCCTGGTGACCACTACTGTAGGAAGATCACCTGGTATGTTCAGTGATAATTCATCTGTACAACTGACCCTTCAGAGAAGTATGGAAAACTGTCATATAAATGTAAAAGTATTGTTTTCTTCCAAGTATACATGAGGAGCAGTAGAGTGTTACGGTTATGAGGATGAGATAGGGTTTGAGTCTTCATTCTGCCACTGTATGACAATGGGGCAAATTGACCTTTCCCTTGCTCAATCTTCCCCTCTGTAAAATGCATTTGTTTTGAGGACTAAATGAGGTAATGCACGTCCTTGTTATACTAAGTGTAGTCCACAGACCAGCAGCATCAGCATCGCCTGGGAGCATGATAGAAATGCAGAGTCTCAGGCCCCTCCCCAGACTTACTGAATCAAAATCTTCAGTTTAAACAAAATTCTCATACGCTAAGCATTCAGCACAGTGCCTGTTTCATAGTAAGTATTCATATATCAGAAGTCACTGTTATTAGGATATTCTTGATCTTCTTTCTCACTTTCTCCTCACCACCATCCTGAGAAGTAAGCATGATAGTTATTTCTAGTTTGCCTGGCTCTATGCCTTCAGTACCAGAGCCCACCACGGGCCTCTTTGTCACCATAAGACCATCTGGCTTTCTTCTGCTGTCTTGGCCCAACTCCGTTCCATCACTCCTAGTTTTTAAGGTTTGAAGGTCCATTTTAAAGAATACCACACTGCCCAATATATGGAGATTCCTAACAGATTTTGTACTCTATCACATATTTATTCTCTGCACTCGATCGTGTCACGTTCTACTTCATATTTTAGTTTTTTTTTTTTTAATATATTGTCAGAAATTGGGAGTAAGTATTTATTTATTTATTTTTATTTTTGGCTGTGTTGGGTCTTTGTTTCTGTGCGAGGGCTTTCTCTAGTTGCGGCAGGCGGGGGCCACTCTTCATCGCGGTGCGCGGGCCTCTCACTATCGCAGCCTCTCCTGTTGTGGAGCACAGGCTCCAGACGCGCAGACTCAGTAGTTGTGGCTCACAGGCCCAGTTGCTCTGCAGCATGTGGGATCTTCCCAGACCAGGGCTCGAACCCGTGTCTCCTGCATCGGCAGGCAGATTCTCAACCACTGCACCGCCAG
The DNA here is from genome assembly GCF_005190385.1 of Monodon monoceros. Lineage (NCBI taxonomy): Eukaryota > Metazoa > Chordata > Mammalia > Artiodactyla > Monodontidae > Monodon > Monodon monoceros. The sequence goes on along the minus strand of NW_021703779.1, from coordinate 98,117,503 downwards.
GGAAGCCCCATATTTTAGTTATTTTTGATGTAGTTGTTCACATGGGCTCTGAAGTTGAAATTCTGTCTCTACCACTTACTAGCTTTGTAATCTTGGGAAAGTCACTCAACTTCTTTGAACTTCTTATATGAAATGTAATTTAAATGTGGTAATGTAGGTAAAGCATTCCATAGTCAGTGCACAACAAATGATAGCCCTTAATATTATCATTACTGTGCTTCTTGTTATTTTCATAATCACGTTGTCTCTGTCACTTTATCCTCACAAAAGCAAGACAAATAGTATTGTATCTACTTTCAGATAAAGAAATGTGAAGTAATAACTCACCTAAAGCCATACAGTTAATTTGTACAGAACCAAGTTTAGAACTCAGTCTGCCTTCTTACCATATAACACCACTTCACAGGGTAAGTAACATGGAACGTTAGAGAGGAATCTGGATTTGGGCATGAGGACAGGATAGAGAATGTGAACGAGGGTATAACCATTTGTCAGTCTGCTTTAGTCCAAGTGTATCAAAATTAACTAAACTACGGTCCAAGTTATAAGCCTAAAATTAGAAGCCACAGCAGGATTCTAAATCAAACAGCCATCCCCACAAGATCAACTTCAAGAGTAGCCCAGAGACTACTGACTAAACCAGCAGCTTCTTTCTTCTTTGCCTTCTTTAGAGGACCACACACCTACTGGGCTTTTTGAGCATGGTCCACCCTGGGAGGCAAAATGAGTTAATGAAGGAAGAATTATTGGCAAGTCCAAAGTATCTAACCCTCTACCCCTCTGCTGGGAATGGCTTTTAAAAAACCATTCAAACTCACAGACAGAGAACAGACTTGTGGTTGCCAAGGGGGATGGAGGGATGGGGGAGGGATGGATTGGGAGTTTGGGGTTAGCAGATGCAAACTATTACATATAGAATGAATAAAGAAGGTCCTACTGTATATAGCACAGGGAACTATATTCAATATCCTGAGAAAAACTATAATGGAAAAGAATATGAAAAAGAATGTATATATGTATAACTGAATCACTTTGCTATACAGCAGAAATTAACACAACATTGTAAATCAGCTGTTCTTCAATTTAAAAAAACCCAACCATTCAATATGGATCAAAAGAGAAGGGCACATGAACACAGGTGGAGCCATGTTAAGTTCTGAAGAGAAGAATGATCACTTGGTTCTTGAGAGACTAAAGGGAAAGAGGGAACGAGATGTGTTTGGAAAAGTGTTGATAGTCGGGGGAGTGCCTCCCTGACGATCTCATGATTGCTAATGACAGTGGAAATTGATACAGCCCCTTTGGAGAACAATTTTGCAGTATATGTATCAAGAGCCTTAAGATGTCTTTGGCCCTGTAGCTTTTACTTCAGGGAATCTGTCTTTGAGGGAAACTACGAAATATAGGGGAAAAGTTTTATTCTTTTTTTTTTTTTTGCCACGCTGCACGGCATGCGAGATCTTAGTTCTCCAACCGGGGATCGAACCCGTGCCGTGCCCCCTGCAGTGAAAGCACAGAGTCCTAAGCATTGGACCACCAGGGAAGTCCCCAAAAGAGTTTTATTCTTAAAAGACCTATGACAGATCTGGCAATTTTGGTAGCATGATTGATGAATGTGAAGCTCGAAAATGTTTTTTCTCCTCGGGCTCCTGCGGTCATGCTGGAAAAAGGGCCTAATCTGGCAAGGACTTTACTACTTCTTATTTTTGTCACATAAACATGAACCCTCTGATTTTAACCTTTTACATGTGTCCTTACACTAAGAAAGGCTGATATCACTGAGGGAGTAATCACTTTATGAAAAACTTTGTTGCAGATTTCCTTAAATAACAAATACTGTTCAGTATGTTTATCTATTTCTTTACAGAGAAATTTTAAGCTGAAAAGTCCATCTGCCTGTCTTATCCTCTGTAAGTTTCTCCCATGGAACAGTTAGAGTATGGCCAGCATTGCCAGTTGAAAATCAGCCAGCAGTGTTATTCCAAAGCCATTTTGTCCTTAAGGAAAATAAATATCTATGTAACTTTTTAGGAACATAGTGATTTCATAAAGCTGAGTACATCTGGAGTTCTTTTCCTGACTTAGCTCCATTCTCCACAGCAAGATTTCATGCAAATTCTCTGCTCATTTTACTTTGAACACATATCTGAATACAGAGCACCTTCTTGGCTGTTACCAAGAGGTCTGGAGTTTCAAAAGTTAGAATAGGATGAATAGGTTTGGAAAGGCCAAAAAAAGTTACACACTAAGCCCCTATAATGTTAATGGTCAGAGAATATTAAAGACTTGTGAATTGGTAGTTTCACGAAAATAGTCTCTTATCTTTGTTATCTGAGCATATCCTTGGGTTCTAGGATAAAATTGATTTTTAGTTGATCATCTGTTTATATAATTAGTGTAATTATGCTTTATTATGTAATTAGTGTAAGTGCATGTAATCAGCTATAACATATAATTACATAATTGAGTCATTGTAAAAAAAATCCTTGTGAAACAGAATATAATGCTTTCTGCATCTGCCAAAGATAAATACTTTTGTTTTTTTTATTAGGATTAGTTAAAATGGGTTTTTGTTTTCTTTTGGAGTGGGTACCTTGCTCAAGGGTTGAGAGATTCCACATAGCATTTCAAAGAAATGACCACGCTTTCAGTTCCCTATCTTCCAAATTTCATGGTGAAAATCAGACTGTCCTCCAAACCCATTATTTATCTGAGGCACAGTAGATCATTTAAAAATAGCTCTGTCTACAATGTTTGGGGCCCTGAAGATGCTGAGGTGCAACACAAGATGAAACTAACAAGAGACAAATAATGATGCATTTCAAATCCTTTTACATGTAACTATGTACATATGCCTACACTGGAATGTTTTCATTATTTGAACTCAGGATACCAAGTTTGAGTTCTTTTGCTTTTCAAATAGTCTAATGGAAAAGAAATTTATTATGTTCTTTGCCTATAAGGAAGGTTTAAGATGGGAATTTTTTAACCGTATCCTGTCCGTCTAATTTTTTATGTTTTTGCTTCTAGGTTATATAAGTGAATTAAATTATTATTTACATGTAATCATTAACTTTTTTAAGTTTTAAAAAAATTAATCTGTCCTGATCTAAAGAATAAAGGTGGGTCATAAGGGTTTTGTTTGTTTGTTTTTGTTTTTTGTTTTTGGAAGAAGGGGGTTTCCAATCACTAAAATTATTCAAGCAAAAGTGCTTTTTGAAGATGTCTTAAATGGAATCCTTGCATGGGATTATAAATTTTACTAAGTGACCTCTGAAATCCCTTCCAAGTCTTGGACTCTACAATGTCTCTTTTCATAAATCCCGGCGAATGAGAGAATCAGTTTAGTTATTAAGGAGCAGGAAAGCATCACGTTGCTACAAATGTGTATGCAGTCGGGGAATAGATGACTGTCCTCAAGCCACTGGGAAATGAGCAAAACTGAAGAAGGCAAAGATTATCTTTGCTTATTAATATTATTTTAAGTAAAAATGACTGTGAACCCATATTAATCTCGTCCTTAACACCCTATGTTGAATTAGTCATTCTCTCTCTTTCTTCACAGGACTGTGTTCCTTGAGGTTACAGATTGGGTAATCATTCTACCCCAGGTAACTAACAGTGTCTAACATATAGCAGCAAGCCTCTATTTTTCTCCCCATTTTTAAGGGATGACTGTTTGGATACATTAATTAGTAAATTCAAAATAAGTATTTATGGTGTTTCCCTGGTGGCGCAGTGGTTGAGAGTCCACCTGCCGATGCAGGGGACACGGGTTCGTGCCCCGGTCCGGGAAGATCCCACATGCCACGGAGCAGCTGGGCCCGTGAGCCATGGCCGGTGAACCTGCACGTCAGGAGCCTGTGCTCTGCAACGGGAGAGGCCACAACAGTGAGAGGCCCACGTACCGCAAAAACAAACAAACAAAGAAACAAAAAAATAAGTATTTATGATGTTGTGCGTTTTCCTTCCCAGGAACAATTTTATTTAAAATGAACTCTGCATGGGAATGATTGTTTAAAACAAAGAAATGGATCACTAATGGTGGAATTCTAGGCACCAGTAGGGAAGATTTTGATCCTCAGGGTCTTATCATATGATACCATTAACACACATACTTATTCTCCTGGGGTGTAAATGTAAGACCACAGGAGAAAACAGGCTCCTATGTCAGATTACACATTCCTTCTCAGCTCCAGCAGGTAGGACATGACAAGCATGTATAACCTCTTTCAAATGGCTCAGACTCAGGATCTCCCCAGTGCTTCCTCCTGAGCTTGTGACAAAGCCCAGGTGATCTCGCACTGGTGCAATTTCATCTCTCTTTCTGAATGGCCATTAACAGCTGATAGAAGACAGGAGGTCACCAAAGAACAGTGCTAGGTGGTCACTGTCATTTCCCCACTGCTGTACACAATCACTTTCAGCATGGATTACCAATCCTTGTGCATCACCATTTCATGTAAGGAAAGCAAATCATGTTGGAGTCATTAGCTTTTACAGTTCTCAGGAATTTTCCAACTGCATTTTCCATGAAACATTTTCTACAGTGATGTTATATTATTATATAGTAGGCCTTCCACAGCAGCCAGTCTTTCTGGTTTGGTTTTGTCATATACATATTTTTTACAGAAGCAAACAAGGATCAATGATAAGCACAGAAAAATCTCTGATACTTCATTGAAATGGATTTTAAGGGCATCAAAGATAATGCTAAATGAGAACAGGGACAATGTAGGGAAAGTTAAGACAAGATGGAGTTGGAAACCAAATCTCACAGTTGGCATGTTTTGTGGCAAATCAAATATGGTCAAGTACAGGGCAAGTTCTCTCACCACCACTCTCCTCACCTGTCTTTATCATCCTCCTTCAGACACCAATCAGGCTTGAACCAAAACAGAGATTGGTACCTCCCAATGATCTGCAGAAGCCAGCAGAAATCCAGGATATACCAAGTCACTACTGGAGCCCAAGGATCCTAAGGTGAAAGAGTAGTTCAATACAGAATCCACCTCAGGGGAGAGTGTTAAGTTTCACTCTGGAATAGACCTAGCCCAGCCTTAGAGTATCCTGGGCCAATGGAAACCTCAAATGTATCTGCTACTTGGGGAGGATGCAAAACCATGGCAATGTTTAAGGAATCAATCTTTAGGAACCAGCACAGAAATTTCCAGGGCATCAGAGGTGAAGCTGTGTTTCAGAATGGAGGAGAAATATCTGAGCCAAGTGCTGAAGCCCTTGGGGAGGGTATAATCATTTCTGGGGGCCAAAAGACAGTAGCAAAATGACTTAAAAAGAATTGTAAGGCAGATAGAGAGGATTCTAGAAGTAACATTGGAGAGTAATGATGATCAGATCCTCTCTCTTTTATTCCCTATATCTATAAGAAAAAGTCTTTGCAATCTTGCCCCAGCACCAGAGAACTGGCAGGGGGAGGGATTTCTACCCGGCCAGTAGAAGGAGCCAATAAATTAGTTTATGAGCATGGAAGTAGTGAGACAATGAAGACGGATGGGAAAACACAACATGGCTTTAAGGCTTCTTAGTAAAGCAGTGAAACAAATGACGGAGAAGAGAGGAGCGCTAAAGCCTGGAGGCAGAAATGAGGTGCATGATGTGACTATAGGTTGTAAGTTATGCATCAAAAAATGTATAACAGATGTTTCATATCCAACCTTACTACTATTGTTCCAAACAAAAATAAGTTTACCTTGATTTTTCTCTAAAGATAAAGATAATAGATATTATGGTTAAAAACTGAAGCAACACAAAACAGTTTACGGAAAAAAATTCACCCTGCTCCCTCCAAAAAACACAATCACCCCAAACTTAACTGCCTAGAGATGATCACTGTGAACATTTCAATGAACAGACCTGCCAACATCTCTATTGGCATGTATAAAAAGCCATGAACAAAAAAAGATTACCCTATACGTGTTCTTTTGTAACCTGATGTTTCCTGCAATAATATATATATAATATGGAAATTTTTTTTATATCAGTAAATATTGATCATTTAAAATAGATATTACTGAGACTTCCCTGGTGGTCCAGTGGCTAAGACTCCGCGCTCCCAATGCAGGGGACCTGGGTTCGATCCCTGGTCAGGGAACTAGATCCCACATGCCACAACTAAAGATCCCGTATGCTGCAACGAAGATCCCGCACACAGCAATGAAGATCCTGTGTGCTGCATGAACACCTGGTGGAGCCACATAGATAAATAAATAAATAAATAAATAAAATAGATATTATTCCACTGTAACGTTGTACCATAATTTATTTAAATAATCTTGTATAAGGAATGTTTAGGATATCTCCTGCTCCTGCTTTTTCTCTATTATAAACAAAGATCCACAAAACATACTTTTACACACATCTTTGTGCACCTAATTCCTTCTTTGGGATAACACTTAGACGTGGAACTGCTAGGTCAAAGTGTACACACATTCACAGTTTTTATCATACTGTCAAAGTGTTTCCTGCCCCCACCAGAAAGCTTATGCTAATTACATCTCCTCCTTTAATCTGTTTCAATTTGATGAGTATTTCATGATATCTTGTTTTTTGTTGACACTCCTTTTATTTCTAATAAACACATGAAACATATTTCCATGTGTTTATTGATCATTTATATGAACTCTACTGAGTGGTGGTAGAGAAATAGGGTCAGCCAATTACAGGCTATGGGCCAGAATCAGCCAATGTGCCAAACTTGGCCTAGTGCCCTCTGATGTTGTATGGTCTGCAAGTAAGAATGGTTTTTAGGGACTTCCCTGGTGGTCCAGTGGTTAAGACTCCATGCTTCCACTGCAGGGGGCTCAGGTTCAGTTCCTGATCAGGGAACTAAGATCCCACATGCCGTGCAGTAGGGCCAAGAAAAAAAAAAAAAGAATGTTTTTTATATTTTTGCCTCACTGGTAAAAATACCCAAAGAAGCAGAATATTTCATGACACATGGAAATTCCATGAAATTCAAATTTCCATGTCCATAAATAAAGCTTTATTGGAACACAGCCACATCCATTCTTTCACATAATATCTCTGGCTGCTTTCTCACTACGACAGCAAAGTTGAATAGTTTTGACAGGCACTGTGTGGCCAGAAAGGCCTAAAATATTTACTATCTGGTCCTCACAGAAAAAGTTTTATGAACCTGTGTAGAAAGTAATGATTAAGAGGACAGATTTCAGAGCCAAGACTTCCTGAATTCACATACCTGCTCCACCATCTGCTATTTATTTGACTGAGACAATATATTTAATTCTCTGTGCCTCAATTTTTATTCATCTGAACTCAACTTAAAATACTTTGAGGGCTTCCCTGGTGGCGCAGTGGTTGAGAGTCCGCCTGCCGATGCAGGGGACACGGGTTCATGGCCCGGTCCGGGAAGATCCCACATGCCGCGGAGCCGCTGGGCCCGTGGGCCATGGCCGCTGAGCCTGCGCGTCCGGAGCCTGTGCTCTGCAACGGGAGAGGCCACAACAGTGAGAGGCCCGCATACCGCAAAAAAAAAAAAAAAAAAAAAAGGCTTAATAAAAAAAAGAATGAAATAATGCCATTTGCAGCAACATGGATAGACCTAGACATGATCACACTAAGTGAAGGAAGTCAGACAGAGAAGGAAAAATATCATATGATATCATTTATATGTGGAATCTTAAAGAATGATACAAAACAGAAACAGACTCACAGACATAGAAAACAAACTATGGTTACCAAAGGGGAAAGGGGG
>NW_021703779.1:98088008-98109368 GCF_005190385.1 Monodon monoceros | reverse complement strand
ATCACTTTGCTGTATACCTGAAATACTGTAAATCAACTATACTTAAATAAAAAAACAAAACAAAATTTTCAAAAGGCTTAGAGAAAACTTCATGTTCCCATTGTAAAATTGCATAACCCCTTTCCAGGTCAGCACCTTCTTATCACCATAACAACCAGAGAGGTAATGAGAATTTATGACCTTCCACTATGACCTCAATCTGGACAGTCAGTCCTGAGGGGGACCCTTCTTATCTCCTTGTGCACTCAGAGCACCTTGTTAACAATCTGCTGAACATCCTTCCATTTGCATTTCTCTCATTTGTCAAGAATCAATAGATCAGACAAATACTCCCAGATTAAAAAGATCCTACTTATAAACTGGGAGAAAAGTGAGAGGCATTTTAAAGTGATAATAAAGTATGTCTACTGATAGCTGCTCAACTTAATGAAATAGGAAAATCTTGATGAGCTATAACGTGACCCAAGCTTAGGGAACAATGGGGAATCTTTGCTAAACTGAGCAAGTTTGCATCTGGACTCCTACTGTTTGAGGGAGGACAACAGTCTACCACCCTTGATTCCAAATGAAGTCATTCTCTTTATAGTTATAGGGATGGGGCTTCCAGAGCAAGAAGGGGTGCTATAGAAAATAAAGCTACATCTTGTACCTCTGAGTTGAAAGTTATAAACTTTGACATGCATATGCTTATATACACATAAAAACACATAGGTGCATAGACTTAAGCCAATTCCCCATACATTCATCCTCTGTCTCAATAAAAGTACATTGGTATCCTTCTTCCTAGGTGGGTGAAATGAATAATGTAAGGACTGGGAGGGAGGGGAAAAACATCTGAAAAATGTTTTGTACAATGACAATTTATTGAAAAAGTAACCTCTTTCCTCCCAAGTCTTTACATCTCTACGCATAATAAATATTAGATTTTTTTATTAGAAAACAACTTTTACAAAATAGTATATTTTGTTTTACACCTGAAGATAGGGGCCAAAAAATTGCAATAAAAGCTTGTACAAATTCAAATAGAACACATCTGGTGGTTACTTCCTACCCTCCACCAGTCCCTGTTTTCACAGTGGGTTGGGCTAAAATTCTTATTTTCTGGGAGAGATGGGCATTACCATTGATAGGGAGAGAAGGGAAAAGTATGCACATTCCCTTTTATTTCCCACAGTGATGTGCTCATGGGGAGGAGAGTTCTGAGTGACTGTCAATAAGTTTAAGACTTCCCAAACCGAACTGTCCCTCAGAATCACTCCAGGAGCTTGTATTTTTCCTCCAAATACACATTTATGAGCCCCACCTTGCCCTGCTAAATCAGAATTTAATCACCTAGGGATTTGTTTATTTATTTGTAATTGGCAATGCATAAATATGGTTCTAAATTCACAAGATACAAATACAATTGTTGGTATCCAATAAAAAGTAATCTTGTCCACGCCTCTCCTCTAGCCCCCCTATCCTGAGGAAACCACAGTTACCAGTTTAGTGAGTATACGGGTACCGGTTTCTTGAGTATTTTATGAAAACAACTTCTGTATATTCAAGGAAATATGCGGGTATATATCATTTTTTTTACAGAGTAACAAGCTATATATACCACTTTGCACTTTATCTCTTCCCATAATGTTTTGAAATTGTTCCATATTATTACATAAAGGAATACCACTTTTTTTTTTTTTTTTTACAGTTGCACTGCATTCCATTGTTTGGATAAGCAACAATATATTTAAAAAGCCTTCCACTGCTGGAGATTTAGATTTTCTTCCCCATGTTTTTGCAATTACAAAATGCTACAGTGAATATTCTCATACTTAAGATATTTGCACATGTGCAAGTGTCTACATAGTATAAATCCCTAGAAATTGAATTTTCTGATCAAAAGGTATGTGAATTTTTTATTTGAATGAATATTGCCAAACACCCTTCTACAAAAAACATGCCAATTCTCATTAGGAATTGTAGATTTTTACAAAATCCCCCAAGTGATGCAAATGATCAGACAGGATTAGAGACCAGTGGTCTAGACTATTGGCTAGTGTGCAAAGCTTGAATTTGTAGACTTGATCCTCTGCCTGTGTTTATGCAAAGCCACTTCTTCTTTGAAACTTTCCCTGTATCATCTAGCCCAATACTCCTCAAACTTTAAATGTGTACATGAATCATTGGGAGGATGGTGGCTCTTGTTAAAAGGCAGATAACTTGAAATTCGTATTCTAATAAGCTCCTGGGCGAGGCTAACTCTGTGGTCCATGGACCATACTTTGAATAGCAATGTCCTAAGGGACTCTCACAGTCAGCAGCGCATAGATTAGTGCTTAGATTGTATTGTTTAGTGTAGTAGTGTTCAAATATTTTAGTCTCAGGACCCCTCAGAACTCTTAAAATTATAGAGCCCCGTCCCCGCAGTAAAGCTTTGCTGATGTGGTACAAATGGAATATTATTCAACCATAAAAAAGAACAAAATAATGCCATTTGCAGTGACATGGACAGACCTAGAGATTGTCAAACCAAGTAAAGTAAGGCAAACGGAGAAAGACAAATATCATATGATATCGCTTATATGTGGAATCTAAAAAAATTATACAAATGAACCTATTTACAAAACAGAAATAGAGTCACAGATGTAGAAAACAAACTTATGGTTACCAAGGGGGAAAGGGGGAAGGGATTAAATTGGGAGATTGGAATTGACATATACACACTATATAAAATAGGTAACTAATGAGAACCTACCATATAGCACAGGGAACTCTACTCAATACTCTGTAATGGCCTATATGGGAAACGAATCTAAAAAGGAGTTGATATATGAATATGTATAACTGATCCACTTTGCTGTAAAGCAGAAACACAACATTGTAAATCAGCTATACTCCAGTACAAATTAATTTTAAAAATGTGATAAAAAAAGATTTGTTTATATGGGTTGAATCTTTTAATATTTACCATATTTATAATTAAAACTGGAATTTTAAAAGATGTTTATTTCAAGTAACAATAATAAACACATTACATGTTAACATAAATAACATATCTTTTATGAAAACATTTTCCAAAAGAAAGAAAGTTAGTGAGAAGAATGGCATTGTTTTACATTTTTAAAAAAATCTCTGACATCTGGCTTAATAGAATGCAGCTGGATTTTTATATATGTTTCTGCATGCAATCTATATTGCACGTCATGTAGCCTCTGGAAAACTACACTGTACGCTCGTGAAAGATCAAGATTGAAAAATGCAGATAATGTCTTAGTATTATAATGAAAATTGCCTGGACATTTTAGATACCCTAAAATGTTCTTGGAGGTTTCCAGGGGTCCTTAGACCCTACTTTGAGAACCACTAGCTTAGCATGCGTTCCTTTTGCCCCGCCCCATGGAGACTACAAACGTCTTAAGAATAGAGATTGTATTTTACCATTGTTCTTTATTTCCATAGAGCTATCTCAGATTAAGTGACGAACCAATTCTTCTTGATTTGCTGATTATTACAATCAGATTTCGCAAGGTATTCTCATTCTATTCCTTTGCACAGGCAGTTATAAACTTGAAAATGGGGATATCAGCGGAGAGGGGGAATAAGCCTCCTTTCCCTCACCTTCTCCATAAAGGAGGGTTCACAGTCACAGATATGAGGCTCAGCTGTAAAGAAAGTAATTCCATCATGGTATTATTACGAAGTGCCTTTACATCAATTCTTTTATTTGATGCTAAAAATAAAACTGCCAGCTAGGTAGAACCATTGTTATTATCCTCATTTTACAGATAATGAAGCTGAGACTCAAACCAATTTGCCCAAGTTTTTATAGCTAGTCAGTGACTCGTGAGCCAGGGTTGAGAAAATAGAACTCAACCTTGGATCATGAATGGACTGAAAGAAAGGTTTAAGTGTATTTTATTGCATGCTCTTTTTTGTGTCATGGGATGTAATACCATTCAGAGTTGAGAATATTTACAATAAGGTGCTTTTATGGTGATCAAATGTTTCCAGTTCTTAGGGAGCATTCAATCACCTGCTGAAACTGTTTGTTTCCTGATGCTTGACAGTAAACATTATCCTTCAAATTGCTTTCTGCTATACTGCTGTTGCATAATTCGGTTTTCCAGGAAGTCTGTCTTGGTGTCATCATAATTTTCATTAGCATAGTGAGTAATGACAGCTTCTTCTGCTACCAGACTGATGTGATTATTTCTCAGTAAGCCTGGTATGTTACCTTCCAAAGGAAAAGACCAGGGTGGCAATTCAGGAGCTCAGAGTCCCCGTGGAGAGCAAGGGCAATTTCTGTTTGGTAAGAGTAGGAAGGTCTGTAGTCACTGAAGAAACTCTAGAAGCATGGTCTAGAGTGCTAATCCTTTCAATCACAGCTCCCATCCCCAAATCCTAAAAAATTGGAATTGGAGTCCTATTGTATTATTCCTAGGTGGATTCTGGCCTTCTTTCACCACTTTGAATACTTGGAGCCCTTAAAACCTATAGTAAGAAATGCCAAGAGGCAGAAAGTGGAGTAGAGACTAGTATGCTCTTCTAAATATGCCTCAACGCTCACTCCACGGGTCTGTCAGTTGCAAAGTAAAAATGAATACAGTTCACTGGCAAATGCTGGTTCTACACAATTCAGATTTCAGTTGTCACCTGAAAACTCCAATTAGAAAATTTGGTGGTTAGTCTTAGTTAGACAAAATATATAGACTCACGGTGTGTGTGTGCGTATGTGTGTGTGAGAGAGAGAGAAAGAGAGAGAGATGTGAGATGAGATTTAGGTCTTTGCATTTGGTATCATCCAGAAATTGCCTTTATTAAAAATCAATTAATAAAACTTCAGTTTCAAATGTATTATTTTCATTTAGTTTAACCATAGTTAGGGATATAAGTAAAAAGAAATACTTGGGAAGATATCAGCAGGAATCTTTTATTATCTAACTAATCTGTAAAACATGGAGAGTCACAAATGATACTCCAGTTTAAGAACTGATGACAATGAACAGCTGTGAGTAAGTGTGTGTTTTCTTTTACTGAGGGTACATCTTCTGGCTTATTAAATAGCTCACTTTTCAGTGAAATTGGTTCATATGATGCTTTTCTATATAGACACAGCAATTGTCTTTTTTTTTTTTGAGATAGATATTTTCTTACTGACCTTTCTCTTAAGCTTCATGTATTCAGCGTTAGAAGTCTCCAAAGATAAAATGGAATTTGTACTTTGCCCATTAAGTTTTTTATTGGGTGGCAGGGATTATGTATTTTGCTGAGGGGCAAAACAGCAGATCCTTGAAAAATAATATAGTCAACTATGTGAAATAACTATCATTGAGGGATAATCTGCTTAGTCATTTAGAATCCAATGCATAAAGAAAACTAAGGCCCTTTTCTAGACTTATTATGCAAGATAAAAAATTCCATAATTGCGGACCAAGCCATAGACAAGTAATCAATGCAGGATTTATGTAGCCTGAAAACAGCAGCAATCAGGGAGAGGGACTGGAGATGATTCTACTTAACTCTCATTAACAAACACGAAGAACTGTGAGAAATATGTTTTTATTTGATAGAATCTAATGAGATTAAAAGAAAATTGCCAGTTTATCTACAACACAGACAACTAGGCTTCAGAATCAATCCTCTAAAATTGTCTCGCTCTTTACTTTCTCTCTTTAAAAGAACCAGGCTCTACTGCCTAACAATTCTCACCAAATGTTTCTGTCACCATAACCCTCTTAAGGTCACTGTGTTTTAGTAAGTTAGTATTTACTGAGTGCTGAGAACGAGCAGGTGGGTCGCTATACACCTGAGTATAGCTGGTTATAAAAAAGTGGAGGATGGATCGGTTGCCCTGATAGCTTTTATAATCAATGAGAAAGAAAAATGAATAAAAACAATCATGCCAGAAATATATAAATGTATGTATTACTGCCCATATGGAGAACCTAACCTGCTTCTAAAGAAGATCTGTAAATTTCTAATCAACACCTGCTTAAGTGTAAAGAAAGGAAGTTTTAGAGCTTAATACAAAAAGTGATTTTTTAGTACAAAATTCTAATTGCCATCATAATTTGAATCACTGAATAAAGAATTTTTATCTGTGTTTGTACATGTCATGTTTGGTAGCAGTTTGTAAATAGATCAGTTGAGAATTATCACTTTTTCATTATATTATTAAAGCACCTACTATATACCCAGCGATGAGCTACACTTCATCATAAACAAGCAAACCTGGAAGTAGGGTAGAAGACATAAAATATTTGGGTAAATTACAGGGCTCTCCAGTTCCAACATTATTCAGATATATGTAGTGAGTATCATTTCCATTCCAGTTTGGGGAGTTCTCAAGGAACATAGAGATCAACACCCTTCGGTTCAGTATTAAAAATTTGAGAGCATCAGTATGCCCAAGCTCTCTGCATGTTGCTCCAAAGTGTATGAAGATGAACAAGTTCCAATCCCTGCCCTCAAGGAACTCATAAACAATTATACAAAGAGCTCTAATTTGAAGCCAAGTGTTATTAGTAGCATTAGACAGGACCACCCAAGATACTATGGGGACCTTATAGTAAGGATAGTAAGAACACATCATCTTGTGATAAGGAAAGCCTTCACAAAAGAAGCAGGACTGACAACAGACTTTGAGAGATGGACAGGATTTCAGAGTAGTGTTGGCAAACATACAGAGGCAGGAAAGCTAAGGGTGAATTCAGAGACTAATGACTATTTTGGCTAGAAAGGAATTGGGTTGGAGGGAGTTAGTGGAGTACCTGTACAAGCTAGTGGTGTCAGGACCATTGTGATGCTTTACTTTGACTCATGTCATGGTCCCTGGCTGAAGTGTTCCCCTTCCTTCTAAACTCCCCTGCTCCACTCAATTCCTCCCCTTCCTTCAATAATCAGCTTAATTTTTTATTTCCTTAGGTTTCCTTTGATGACTCCAGGCCTTCTCTGATCAATCATAGCCTTTAATATGTATTTAGCATTTAGCACTTCATGAACAACTGTCTTGTATTATTCATAGTTATACCTGTTATACTGGTCATGAACATACCAAGTCCCTGCTGGCTGGCTTTTACCACCTCCAAGGTAAAGTTAACTTAATCATTAAAGGCCAGGCCTACTTCTTTTCATGTGTTTCTTGTTATCAGGGACAGGGTGTTCTTACTGACTGGTCTGCATCCCCCTGGAACCAAAGCAGTCACAAGGGCTATCAGCTCAGGGCTTAACACCACCTTCAAAACTGAGTTACTGGGCTTCCCTGGTGGCGCAGTGGTTGAGCGTCCGCCTGCCGATGCAGGGGACACGGGTTCGTGCCCCGGTCCACGAGGATCCCACATGCCGCGGAGTGGCTGGGCCCGTGAGCCATGGCCGCTGAGCCTGCGCGCCCGGAGCCTGTGCTCCGCAACGGGAGAGGCCACAACAGTGAGAGGCCCGCGTACCGCAAAAAAAAAAAAAAAAAAAAACTGAGTTACTCAGTAGCCCAAAGCCTCTGGGTCGTCTGTCCTACTAGTCTGTTATGGTCCAGGAAATGGTTCCCTCTTGTAGCATCTTCCCATGTCTAGAGTTATACTATTACAATCACTGATCTTATAGAACTATGTATTTGACAATTGTTTTAGACACTGTCCTGTGCCTGCCTGCCTTTCCTGGGAAGGACCTGCTCCTGATTTTCAGAGCTAAGAATCTGACTCTGTTCTGTTTTACACACAAGTTATTTCTATATGGCTTTAAGATATGCTGAACTTTGCAGGAATAGAACAACGATGTGATTTCTAGGAAAGCTTGTTCTCACAGTTATTCAGAACTTTACCAAGAATTCTCTGACATTTTGGAAAATCAAATCTCCTGGTAAAGTGGCTCAGAGTTTCTGAATTGCCAGTAAATGCACGAGGATTGCTGTCACCACAGTAATTTGAATTCTATACAATGCCTATATGTCCTCACTTAAAAATATAAAATATAGGGGCTTCCCTGGTGGCGCTGTGGTTGAGAGTCCGCCTGCCGATGCAGGGGACACGGGTTCATGCCCTGGTCCGGTAAGATCCCACATGCCGCGGAGCGGCTAGGCCCGTGAGCCATGGCCGCTGAGCCTGCGCATCCGGAGCCTGTGCTCCACAACGGGAGAGGGCACAACAGTGAGAGGCCCGCGTACCGCAAGAAAAAAAAAATATCTATATCTATCTATATATATATATATATAATATAAAGTTTGAATCGAGAAAAAAAAAACTGAGTTACTAACATAGTATCTGTACTTTTCCAGAATTTTCTACAAGATGCTGCTCCTAACGGTCATCTTCCCACTTAGCCAGATAACAAACATAAGGCTATCACCATTATTATGACTCTAATTTTAATAACCTCAAATATTCATTGAGTGTTTCGTGTGTGTCGAAAGCTATGGCAGGTGCTGTGTATGTTATTTTTCACCTAACTGTTGCAACAACCTAGTGAAGCAGGTACTGTTATTAATCTCATCTCACAGATGAATAAATTGAGGTTCTCAACTTGTTAATAGTAGCCCTGAAGTTGGAAAAACTTCTGTTTGACTTGATGACGCTGGCTCCTTATAATCTGCTTCCCTGCCTCTCGTTCACAGTTTAACTCCATTCAGTGCTACTTTAATAAGAAAAAAAAAAAAAATTACAACCCATTAGATAAAATATAGCAGGAATCTGATTTGCATACATGAAAACTTCACACACATGAAAGATTCTCTTCTGAATGGCACTATAGCTGCCCCTGTAAGAACGGCAACTTCTTCAAAGGACGATGAGAGCTAAAGTTCTTTTTCAAAATATTCTCCTAATAAAGTGTCAGCTCAGAATGGTGCCACCCTTCAGGGAAAGCTTGCTGATCCGTCAACCTCAGCTGATACTTTTGTTTGTTTTTGCTTCACACATCATCTCGATTTCTTAAGATAAAACTCTAAAAATACATATTTAAATAGAGCATAACAAGGCTTGTACTAAAAGCTAAAAAATAATTTCTCCATTTGTGTAAAATAGAAACATATATCCCCCCATTAACCTCTTAGCTATGAAGACTTAAAGGGTAGCTATTTGGGAGAGGTACATCATTTAAACTAAAGTTGGGATAAACTTCTGAGCGTGATGGTGCCCTAAGACTATCTAGGGCATCAGGGGATGTGTCCATTCAGAGTAAAGTACCACAAATTTGGTAGCTAAAAAAACCCTCAATGTATTCTCTAACAACTCTGAAGACCAGAAGTCCAAAATCAGTTTCACTGAGCCAAAATCAAGGTGTCAGCAGGGTCATGCGGCCCCTGGAGCATCTAGGGTAGAATCTGTTCCTTGCCTCCTCCAGCTTCGGGTGGCTGCTGGCATCCCTTGACTTGTGGCCACATCACTCCAATCTCTGCCCCCATGGTCACATTGTCTCCTCCTCTTCTGTCTGTCATCTTCCTCTACTTCCCTGTTATAAGGGTACATGTGATTTCATTTAGGGCCCACCCAGATAGTTCAGGAAAATCTCTCCATCTCAAGATCCTTAATTCAATCATATTTGCAGGGACCCTTTTTTTCCAAATCAGGTGACATTTATAGGTTCTAGGTATCAGGACTTTATAACTTTGGGGGCCATTATTCAACCTACCACAGATAGAAAAGTAGTCAAAAAAGGCAGCTTGTTGATTTAACCATGTTTTTTTTTTTTTAATTAATTTATTTAATTTATTTATTTTTGGCTGCATTGGGTCTTCGTTGCTTCACACAGGCTTTCTCTAGTTGCAGCGAGCGGGGGCTACCCTTTGTTGCGGTGTGTGGGCTTCTCACTGTGGTGGCTTCTCTTGTTGCACAGCATGGGCTCTAGGCGCATGGGCTTCAGTAGTTGCAGCATGTGGGCTCAGTAGTTGTGGCGCACGGGCTTAGTTGCTCTGCGGCATGTGGGATCTTCCTGGGCCAGGGATCGAACCCGTGTCCCCTGCATTGGCAGGTGGATTCTCAACCACTGCACCACCAGGGAAGCCCTTAACCATGTTTATACTGGTGATATAGCCAATTTATTCACAGACATCTTACTACAAAGAACAGTAACCTCCCTGCCTTCAGTGATTCCTTTCCTCCTCCAGCCAAGCATTGTCCGCATTACATTCAGTGTGGTCTTTCTGAAACACTTATTATTTCCATGGCTCCCTGCTGCCTAAAGGAAAATAACATACAAACCTGTTATTATGGCAGATGGGTGCAAATTCCTTCTTCATCTAGCCCCAACTCTTTCCTTTCTGGCCCCATCCTTTGTCATTGCCTCCTACACCTCAGTCACACTGAATTGGTCTTCGCTGCCTGAGAAAGTCATGCTCTTTCAAACCTGGTTCTCACTCCGCCTCCCATAGCCTTTCCTCCTTCATTTACTGAACTCCTTATCTTTTTTTTTTTTAATATTCTTTTTTCTTTAAACCCCACATTTGTTTATTTATTTATTTTTGGCTGTGCTGGGTCTTCATTTCTGTGCAAGGGCTTTCTCTAGTTGTGGCAAGCGGGGGTCACTCTTCATCGCGGTGCGCGGGCCTCTCACTGTTGTGGCCTCTCGTTGCGGAGCACAGGCTCCAGACGCTCAGGCTCAGTAGTTGTGGCTCACGGGCCTAGTTGCTCTGCGGCATGTGGGATCTTCCCAGACCAGGGCTCGAACCCGTGTCCCCTGCATTAGCAGGCAGATTCTCAACCACTGCGCCACCAGGGAAGCCCTCCTTATCTTCTTTTAAGACTCAATATAAACATCTCCTCCTGTGTAAAGCACTTCCTCAGGGCAGTCTGATGTTTTCTCTTCTGTGTTCCCATAGTAACTTGTATAGAGATTATCTTATAATTTATCACATTTAATTATGAAAATCTGTTTAGTGTCTATCATCTTATGCTATATTATGAACTAACTCAAGAGCAAGATGTCCATAGGCTAATCCCCAGAACCTTTGAATATGTTACCTTACCTGGCAAAAGGGACTTTGTAGATACATTTAAGGTTATGGGCCTTGAGATGGGGAGATTATCCTGAATTATCCAAGTGGGACCAAGCATCCTTACAAGAAGGAGACAGGATGGTCAGATATAGATAGAAAGAAGGTGTAAGGGGACTTCCCCTGTGGCGCAGTGGTTAAGAATCCGCCTGTCAATGCAGGCGACACGGGTTCGAGCCCTGGTCTGGGAAGATCCCACATGCCACGGAGCAACTAAGCCCATGCGCCACAACTACTGAGCCCTCGTGCCACAACTACTGAAGCCCATGCTCCGCAACAAGAGAAGCTGCCACAGTGAGAAGCCCGCACACAGCAATGAAGAGTAGCCCCTGCTCGCCGCAACTAGAGAAAAGCCCGTGTGCAGCAATGAGGACCCAATGCCGCCAAAAATAAATAAATAAATAGAAGGTGTAAGGATAGAAGCAGAGGTCAGGTAGGAGAGAATATGTGTTGCTGCTAGGTCTGAAGATGGAGGAAGACGCCACGAGCCGAGGAATATAGGTGGCCTCTAGAAGGTGGGAAAGGCAAGAGAACAGATTCTCCCCTAGGGCCTCCAGAAGGAACATAACCCTGCCAACAGATTTTTTAGGACTTTTGATCTCCAGAACCATAAGATAATAAATCCGTGTTGTTTGAAGTCACTAAGTTTGTAGGAATTTGTTACAGCAGTCATAGAAAACGAACATGGGCACTGTCCTCCTCTCACTTTGAATCCCGAGCACAGTGCCTGGCACACACTGGGTGTTCAATTCATCTGCTGAATGAATGAACAAAGGCAGTAATTGCTATGTTGGTGGAGGATTCCACTAAGATATTTGGTCAGTATTGTAGATCTGTCTTTCTTTTGAAGTATGGTTGATTTACAATGTTGTGTTAGTTTCAGGTGTACAGCAAAGTGATTCGGTTATACATATATATATGTGTGTGTATATATATATATATATATATATATCCTTTTTCAGATTCTTTTCCCTTACAGGTTATTTATTACAAAATATTGAGTATAGTTTTCTGTGCTATACAGTAGGTCCTTGCTGGTTATCTATTTTACATATTGTAGTGTATATCTGTTAATCCGAAACTCCTAATCAACAAGGTAGATCTTTTTTTTTTTTTTTTTGCGGTACGCGGGCCTCTCACTGTTGTGGCCTCTCCCGTTGCGGAGCACAGGCTCCGGACGCGCAGGCTCAGTGGCCATGGCTCACAGGCCCAGCCGCTCTGCAGCATAGTGGGATCTTCCCGGACTGGGGCACGAACCCGTGTCCCCTACATCTGCAGGCGGACTCTCAACCACTGTGCCACCAGGGAAGCCCAACATGGTAGATCTTAATACCATTGTTGCGAGGAGCATAATTTTACCCCTTGTAAGCTGTCTGACTCTTAGCTCAGTGGCCTTTTAATTAGAATTTCAGAGGACACTGAAAAACATTTCTGAGAAACACGTGGTTGAAGTGTTAGTGTTGTGTCTACCTTCCCACACCCCAGTCCTAGTACTCAGACCAGAAGCATATAAAAGACAGCCTAATGGTTTAGATTTTATCTTTATTCCTACAGGTAAAAAAATGCATGCAGCAGCAAGACAATAAAACACTCCCATCTATCCGTTTATGATAATCTAGTGTGAAGAAAAGAATACAAAGCAGCACAGGAAACATTTCAAAGGCATCGCCAGTAATTTTTTTTTCCAGAAAAATCCCATGGGTGACTAGCTCCCCTGGCCACCTCTCCCACCTCAGCAGCGGGCTGCAGAGTAAGTTTCAAAGATCACACGCAATGGTCCTTTCAAACAGAAAGCAGCAGTTTTCGTCCGCAACCTGGTACCACTCAAGGAACAATAAAATGGTTCTTTTCTGGAGTCCACAACCTTGGCCCAAGCCCCACTTTTGACTATTTCTCAGTGCCCATCTACCTCCAGAAACCACTAGAGCTGCATACACTCATCCCACCATTTAAGGAGCAAAACTATGGCCACAAATCTAATTAGAAAGATTATAGCTCAGTTTGTCAGAAACTGCATTCTCAGACGTGCATGTAACATATACAAAGTGAAGGTTTCCTTTAAAGATATCAGGTAAGAATGTTCTAGTATAAATCTCTTGTTAAATACTTACTAAATATCAAAATGCCAGAAAATATGAAATATGTGTCTGGGAGTCTTAGAGAAGAGGGCAATAAGGGATAATTGACTTTCACCCAGATGCTACCAGATAGAAATATCCTCAGGCAGGCTACTGGTCTGAACGCCAAGGACAAAAAGCTGCAAGCTTCTCTGGCGCCAGCACCTACCAGGCAGAGGGTTCTAGGTTGGGCTGACAAAGAGCTCATTCCCTCCTGGGTGTGGCATATTGAGAGAGATCATAAGTGATCATTTCTGAATTCTTTCCCCTACACTAGTTCTCTAAGAGGACCCATTACAGAGCCAGCCTAAGAGGTAGGCCTCATTGAGTCTATGGGTCCCCAATTATCTAAAATGCATCTCTTCATCTGCTTGCTGAGGCCTGACATTCCTTTAATGTGGAAAAACCTGATAGGCCACAAATGGAGCTAAGTGACTTAAAATTTGAATGCCTGATTGAGGCGGCAAAGGAGCTAAAATGGAAATCAGCCATTCAAATAATCAAGGGTCAGTACCATCACTGAAACCTTTCTTGATCCAGTTGGGGAGAGAGGGAGAGAAGAGCAGGAAGACATTGGACAGAGAAAAGGATGCAAGAAAAGGAGGCTACAGGGCTTCCCTGGTGGCGCAGTTGTTGAGAGTCCGCCTGCCGATGCAGGGGACACGGGTTCGTGCCCCGGTCCAGGAGGATCCCACATGCCGCGGAGCAGCTGGGCCCGTGAGCCATGGCTGCTGAGCCTGCGTGTCTGGAGCCTGTGCTCCACAATGGGAGAGGCCATGTACCGAAAAAAAAACAGAAAAGGAGGCTACAGATGCTGAACACTAATTATTCCTATTTACCTCTTCTAAGTGGGACAAGTAGAAATTGCAGAGAATTTTTGACATGGTTGACTGCAAAGATGAATATACCTTGCTCTACCTTGCTTGTTTAATAAAGCGTTGGGTGTTTTTGCATGTAAGTGGAAGGAAAAGAAAACAATATTCCTAAGATTTGTCCTAGCCATGGGCTAGAAAGCCATACCTGAAATACTTATCTAGTTCTACTTAAAGAAAAACCATCATTTCAAATTTCCATTTGTCCTTTGAGCTGCTAAAGATACAGTCCTGAGGTAAATGGCTCTTGTTTGAAAATGCTCATTATCAGGTCTTTTTGTTTACGCAAAAGTAGGTCTAGTCAGGGACAAAACTTGAGAGTTAATATGGAAGAGGAATTTGGAGGTTTGGAGTGGCATCCATGGGGAAGAATAAGATAAGGGTTGATTGTAGGAGGAAATCAGACCCAGAGAAACAAGTTTTGTTTGTTTCCACGCGTGCCAGAAAGGATCTACTAAATGAAGCACTCATTTCTTCGTACATTAGTAGGTAAAGATGCCACAAGAATATAAAAAAAAGAATATATGTATGTATAACCACTCACTTTGCTGTACAGCAGAAATTAACAAAACATTGTAAATCAACTATACTTCAATAAAAAAAAATTAAAACTGAAAAAAAAAAAGGATACCATAGAGGTAGCCTGGGGGCCAACTCTCAGCACAGTTCAAGGTCGGGCATGCATCCTTCCCTCTCTCTTTTTCTCAGTCTTCTTTTTTCTCTTTTCTCATGATCTGTCTACCTGATCATTCAACAAATATTTATTAAGCATCTATTGTGTGACGGGTACCAGGTTAAGTGTTGGATCTACATATTTGAAGATCCCAGTCTAATAGAGGTCAAGGGCAAGTAAACATACTTTGCGGAAGGCATGTGGAAAATTTGCATCACATAATCTTAAAGGTTAATGGCCTTTGACCTACAAACTACACTTCATAACAAATAAGACAAGGATATTCAGTAAAGCATTTTTATTGTGGTTGAAAAATAGACAAATGTTGAACAATAGAGAGCTGTCTATATTATGCAACTATTAAATCATATAAAGTAGTAATATTTAACTACATGGAGACATTTTTATAAGTGGAATAATATTGGTAATTTGATAGGGATTGCATTGAATCTGTAGATTGCTTTGGGTAGTATACTCATTTTCACAATGTTGATTCTTCCAATCCAAGAACATGGCATATCTTTCCATCTGTGTGTATTGTCTTTGATTTCTTTCATCAGTGTCTTATAATTTTCTGCATACAGGTCTTTTGCCTCCTTAGATGGGTTTATTCCTACGCATTTTATTCTTTTTGTCGCAATGGTAATTGGGAGTGTTTCCTTGATTTCTCTTTCTGATTTTTCGTTGTTAGTGTATGGGAATGCAAGAGATTTCTGTGCATTAATTTTGTATCCTGCTACTTTACCAAATTCATTGATTAGCTCTAGTATTTTTCTAGTAGCATCTTTAGGATTTTCTATGTATAGTATCATGTCATCTGCAAACAGTGACAATTTTACTTCTTTTCTGATTTGGATTCCTTTAATTTCTTTTTCTTCTCTGATTGCTGTGGCTAAAACTTCCAAAACTATGTTGAATAATAGTGGTGAGAGTGGGCAACCTTGTCTTTTTCCTGATCTTGGAGGAAATGCTTTCAGTTTTTCACCATTGAGAATGATGTTGGCTGTGGGTTTGTCATATATGGCTTTTATTATGTTGAGGTAGTTTCCTTCTATGCCCACTTTCTGGAGAGTTTTTGTTATAAATGGGTGTTGAATTTTGTTAAAAGCTTTTCCTGCATCTATTGAGATTACCATATTGTTTTATCTTTCAGTTTGTTAATATGGTGTATCACATTGATTGATTTGAGTATATTGAAGAATCCTTGCATTCCTGGGATAAACCCAGTTTGATTATGGTTTATGATCCTGTAATGTGCTGTTGGATTCTGTTTGCTAGTATTTTGTTGAGGATTTTTATTTTTGCATCTTTGTTCATCAGTGATATTGGCCTGTAGTTTTCTTTTTTTCTGATATCTTTGTCTGGCTTTGGTATCAGGGTGATGGTGGTCTCACAGAATGAGTTTGGGAGTGTTCCTACCTCTGCTATAGTTTGCAAGAGTTTGAGAAGGATAGGTGTTAGCTCTTCTCTAAATGTTTGATAGAATTCACCTGTGAAACCATGTGGTCCTGGGCTTTTGTCTGTTGGAAGATTTTTAATCACAGTCTCAATTTCAGCGCTTGTGATTGGTCTGTTTATATTTCTTCCTGGTCAGTCTCGGAAGCTTATGCTTTTCTAAGAATTTGTGCATTAATTTCTTGCAGGTTGTCCGTTTTATTGGCATATAGTTGCTTGTAGTATTTTCTCATGAAACTTTGTATTTCTGCAGGGTCAGTTGTTACTTCTTTTTTATTTCTAATTCTGTTGATTTGAGTCTTCTCTCTTTTTTTCTTGATGAGGCTGGCTAGTGGTTTATCAATTTTATTTATCTTCTCAAAGAACCAGCTTTTAGTTTTATTGATCTTTGCTATTGTTTCCTTCATTTCTTTTTCATTTATTTCTGATCTGATCTTTATGATTTCTTTCCTTCTGCTAACTTTGGGTTTTCTTGTTCTTATTTCTCTAATTGCTTTAGGTGTAAGATTAGGCTGTTTATTTGAGATTTTTCTTGTTTCTTAAGGTAGGATTGTATTGCTATAAATTTCTCTCTTAGAACTGCTTTTGCTGTATCCCATAGGTTTTGGGTCGTTGTGTTTTCATTATCATTTGTTTCTAGGTATTTTTTGATTTCCTCTTTGATTTTTTCAGTGATCTCTTGGTTGTTTAGTAGCATACTGGTTATCCTCCATGTGTTTGTATTTTTTACAGTTTCTTTCCTGTAATTGATATCTAGTCTCATAGCGTTGTGTTCAGAATTGATGCTTGATACAATTTCAATTTTCTTAAATTACCAAGGCTTCATTTGTGACCCAAGATCTGATCTATTCTGGAGAATGTTCCATGTGCACTTGAGAAGAAAGTGTATTCTGTTGTTTTTTGATGGAATGTCCTATAAATATCAGTTAAGTCCATCTGGACCAATGTATCATTTAAAGCTTGCATTTCCTTATTTTCTGTTTGGATTATCTGCCCATTGGTGTAAGTGGGGTGTTCAAGTCACCCACTATAATTGTGTTGCTGTTGATTTCCCGTTTTATGGCTGTTAGCATTTGCCTTATGTATTGAGGTGCTCCTATGTTGGGTGCATAGATATTTACAATTGCTATGTCTTCTTCTTGGATTGATCCCTTGATCATTATATACTGTCCTTCTTTGTCTCTTGTAATAGTCTTTATTTTAAAGTATATTTTGTCTGATATGAGAATTGCTACTCCAGCTTTCTTTTGATTTCCATTTGCATGGAATATCTTTTTTTTTTTTTTTTTTTTTTTTTGCAGTACGCGTGCCCACTGTTGTGGCCTCTCCCGCACGTGCAGGCTCCGCACGTGCAGGCTCAGCGGCCATGGTTCACGGGCCTAGCTGCTCCACGGCATGTGGGATCTTCCCGGACCGGGGCACGAACCCCTGTCCCCTGCATCGGCAGGCGGACTCTCAACCACTGCGCCACCAGGGAAGCCCTAAGGTAATTATTGATATGTATGTTCCTATTTCCCTTTTCTTAATTGTTTTGGGTCTGTTTTTGTAAGTTTTTTCCTTCTCTTGTG
This sequence comes from Monodon monoceros, assembly GCF_005190385.1. Lineage (NCBI taxonomy): Eukaryota > Metazoa > Chordata > Mammalia > Artiodactyla > Monodontidae > Monodon > Monodon monoceros. The sequence continues at coordinate 98,091,723 of NW_021703779.1, read as the reverse complement.
TTTCCTGCCTAGAGAAGTTCCTTTAGCATTTGTTGTAAAGCTGGTTGGGCGGTGCTGTATTCTGTTAAATTTTGCTTGTCTGTAACGCTTTTGATTTCTCCCTCGAATCTGAATGATATCCTTACTGGGTAGAGTAATCTTGGTTGTATGTTGCTCCCTTTCATCACTTTAAATATATCTTGTCACTCCCTTCTGACCTGTAGAGTTTCTGCTGAAACTGTTAACTACATCTTCTTTATCTGTTCATCTGTTGACAGATACTTAGGTTGTTTCCATGTCTTTACTATTGTGAATAATGATGCAATGAACATAGGAGGACAGATATCTCTTTGAGATAGTGATTTCATTTTTTTGGCTATTTACCCAGAAGTGGTATTGTTGGATTGTATGGTTGTTCTATTTTTAATTTTTTGAGGCGCCTCCATACTCTTTTAAATATGGTTGTACCAATTCACATTCTCACCAACAGTGCACAAGTGTTCTCTTTTCTCCACATCCTTACCAACACTTGTGATAGCTGTCTTTTTGATAATAGCCATCCTAACACATATAAGGTAATATCTGTTTGGGGCTTTGATTTGCATTTCCCTAAGAATTAGTGATATTGAATACCTTTTCATACACCTGTTACCCATTTTATCTCCTTTGCAAAAATGTCTATTCAGGTCCTTTGTCCATTTTTAGATCAAGTTATTTATATATTTGCTATTGAGAAGTATGAGTACTTTATATATTTTCGATAGTAATCCCTTACCAGATACATGGTTTGCAAATGTTTTGTCCCATTATGGAGGTCGCCTTTCACTCAGTTGATTATTTCCTTTGCTGTGCTGAAGCTTTTTAATTTGATGCAGTCCTGCTTGTCTATTTTTGCTTTTGTTGACTGGGCTTTTAGTGTCATAGCCAAAAAATTTTTGCCCAGACCAATGTAAAAAAGCTTTCCCTCTATGTTTCTTTGAGTATTTTTATAGTTTCAAGTCTTATATTTAAGTCTTTAATCCATTTTGAGTTGATTTTGTTTATGGTGTTATATAGAGGTCCAATTTCATTCTTCAATCTTCTACATATGGATATCCAGTTATCCCAACACCCATTCATTGAAGAGACTATACTTTTCCTATTGTGTGTTCTGGGTACCCTTGTTGAAAATCAGTTTACTGTACATGTGTGAATTTATGTCTGGGCTCTCCATTCTGTTCCATTGGTCTATATGCCTGTTTTAAGGCCAGTACCATACTGTTTTGATTATTGTAGCTTTGTAATATATTTGGAGATCAATAAGTGTAATCCCTTCAGCTTTGTTTTTCATGCTCAAGATTACTTTGGCTATTTGGAGGTTTGTATGTGTGTGTGTATGGTTCCATATGAATTTTAGGATTTTTTTTCTATTTCTGTAAAGAATACCATTGGGATTTTGATAGGGATTGCACTGAATTTGTAGATCACTTTGGTAATATGGATATTTTTAACAATATTAATAATGTTAAAATGGTGTAACCACTTTTGAAAACAGTTTGGCAGTTTCTCAACTGGTTAGACACAGAGTATACCATATTGCCTAGCAATTCCACTCATATGCATATACCCAAGAGAACTGAAAGCGTATGTCCACAAAGAACGTGTACAAAAATGTATATAAACATCATTTTTCATAATAGTACAAAAAGGGGAAACAACCTAAATATCCATCAATTAATGCATAAACAAATTGTGATATATCCATACAGTAGAATATTTTCATCCCTATAAAGGAATGAAGTACTGATGCATGTAATGACATGGGTGAAACTTGAAAACATTATGCTAAGTAAAATAAGCCAGACATAAAAAGACCACATATTATATGAAACCATCTATATGCAATTTCTGGAATAGACAAATCCATAAAGTCAGAGAGTAGATAAGTGATTCTAGAGGTTTGGAGGAGAGGGTAACAAGGAGTGACTGCTAATTGGTACAGAGTTTCTGTTTAGAGTGGTCAAATGTTCTGGAATTAGTGGTGACCATTGTACAACCTTGTGAATATATAATGTGGTATTAAATAGAAGTGGATTGCAAAAAATAATTTAGTAAAATCTTACATCAGTTGTCTAAAACCAAATTGTTACTGCTTTCTGTGGTTTTTATGTCCTTAGTCTATGAACATAGCAATATGTACTTTAAAATGAGGACAGGAATCAATTTAGAAGATAATGGCAAATGTCCTGCCCTCGGAAATATGACAATTTAAATGAATCGAATGCTTCTGATTTTGAATCATATCTGTTCTCCTTGAAAGAATAATAAGCAGGCCTTTTCATCCTACTGATCCTTGAAAATAAATGGCAAAGCTTTCCTTACTGGATTTGGTCATGAAATAGAATCCTAGGATCATCTACTAATAAAGGCTAACAAAGGGCAAATAGGAAATAGACACAAAAAATAAGGCAATTTGAAATGATGGGCATTTCTCAAATTTACTCCTAAGATATACTATAAAAAATTCTCCTCAAGAAAAGAATTCTATGGTAAAAGATGTTTGGAGAGCACTGCTTATCCTTTTTCTTGACTATCTTGGATTCATACTGAAGGCCTGAGAAATTCTACAGTAGTCTGTTGAACTTTTAAATCCAGATTTTGCTGAATATATTTGATCAATAAACACTATTCCAGACTCCTCTAAACACCTTCCAGTACTTCATTTGCACAGAATATACTTTGGGAAACACTGATTGGGCAATTCATAATTTGGCAAATAACACAAGTTTCTTGATAACATGTAAACTTGACACTTAGACCATTTTTGAATCATTGATGCCTTGCTACGAAGATGGCTACAGTAAACATAGCTAGGATACTTGCATCTGGAACTATGAAAGTAGGAGGCAGGAGGCTCATGTGAGGTATGGCCCAGGGTAGCTTTGGGCTAGGAGGAAATGCTGGATTTCATTAGCCCTTTTTATTCAAGGCTTCATTCCCCTAAGAATTTTCCAGTGGAAAGTAGAGCTTTCATTAGAAACCTTGTCAAGAATATGGCTGAAGGTGGAAAACACTCATTTCTCAGTCCAGGAATAATAATACCCAAAAAATAGAACATTGGTGGGTATGTCAAGAGACTAACACCCTAGATAAGGAAATAGTGACTTGCAGATACAGTATTTTTTTTTTTCTCCCACCTCTCACCAGCCCTCAGGAAGAAAACCTCTAAAGCCTGCATTCAGAGATCTCAGGCACTGCACTAGGAACAAAGATTATATAGTGCCAGTAAACTGCAGCACATCTTAAAAGCATGTAACTAATTTCAGCTGAGTTTGTGAAAATAGGCAACTAACACTGATTAGCAGGAAAAAATGTCAGACCACCTCTTGCTGATAGACAAAGAAGGGCCTGACTTTTGGAAAGCTGGTGAGACTATTATAGTTAATTCTGATCTCATTTTTCCTCTATTTGATTAGCCAAATCAGATTTTACTCTGGACCCAAGGACTACCTTGTTTGGTGTTTCAAAAGAGTATTCAACATTCGCCATTGTTTCTTCTGTTTTGGAATCTTTTGAATTGGATAAACTTGACCTTGCCTAACTTCTTAGTTTATCTTTGTAAAAGAGAAGAAAAATGTGATGGAAGGAAATGTTTTTTGCTTTAGTAAACCATTACTAGGACATCAACTACCACCACCAGAAACCGTGCGTGCCAATATTTTAATCTGCATATGTAGCAGAAGAAAAAATACCCCTT